>NC_134700.1:198404845-198777345 GCF_043290135.1 Rhipicephalus microplus
CACTCCTTCTCATACATGGAATAGTTCACTTCCGCTTTCGACAGTGAGCGGCTCGCATACGCGATGACGCGCTCGCAGCCCTTGTGCTTCTGAACGAGAACGGCACCTAAGCCGATGCTGCTGGCGTCTGTATGTATCTCAGTTTCGGCATTTTCATCAAAGTGACCCAGCACAGGCGGCGACTGTAAACGTTGTTGAAGTTATTTGAATGCCTCACGTTGCTCAGCTTTCCATTCGAAAGGGGCGCCCGACTTCGTGAGCTGTGTCAAAGGGTCAGCAACGTGTGAGAAGTTCTTGACGAAGCGCCGGTAATAGGCGCACAGTCCTAAGAATCGGCGCACTGCTCTCTTATCTTGCGGCTGAGGAAACTGTGCGATAGCGGCTGTCTTCTCGGGATCTGGTCTTACGCCATCTTTGCTTATAACATGGCCAAGGAACTGTAGTTCTTCATAGGCAAAATGGTATTTTTCTTGCTTCAGTGTCAGCCCTGATGACTTAATTGCGTCCAGTACCGTCCGGAGCCTTTTCAGGTGGTCGCTAAAGTTGGAGGCGAAGACTACCACATCGTCCAGGTATACGAGACATATTTGCCACTTGAGACCTGCCAGTATTGTGTCCATTAGACGCTGGAAGGTTGCTGGAGCGGAACAAAGTCCAAATGGCACCACTTTGAACTCATACAATCCATCCGGCGTGATGAAGGCGGTCTTTTCTCGGTCTCTTTCATCAACCTGAATTTGCCAATACCCTGTCTTCAGATCAATGGACGAGAAGTACCTTGCATCACTAAGACGATCTAGGGTATCGTCGATCCTTGGTAAAGGGTACACGTCTTTCTTGGTTACACTATTCGACTGTCGGTAATCGACGCAAAACCGAAGACTTTCGTCTTTCTTTTTGACAAGAACGACTGGTGCCGCCCATGGGCTTTTCGATGGCTGAATTACATCGTCGTGTAACATTTCCTCAACTTGCTCTCGGATGGCCTGACGTTCACGTGCCGACACACGATAAGGGCTTTGATGGAGAGGGCGGATGTCTTCTTGTGTTATGATTCGATGCTTTGCCAGAGAAGTGTGTCGGACCTGTGAAGAAGTGGCGAAACAGTCGTCATAACGTCGAAGGAGGTTCTGGAGCAGTTGCTGCTTGCATTGAGGCAAGGAAGGGTTAATGTCGAATGACAGCTGCGAGTTGTGGGTCTGTGGGGTGATGGTCGCTGGATTCGAAAGGGCGAGGGTGTCACTGACTTCCGCGATTTCATCGAGAAAGGCAATGGTCGTGCCTTTGGCCAGGTGACGGTGTTTTTGGCTGAAATTTGTTGGCAGCACTGGGCCCTGTCCATTCCAGAAGTCCGCAATGCCTCTTGCGATCGCGATATCACGGCCAAGCAAAAGCTGTATGTTACCTTCGACGACGCCATGAGCATTTTCGGCAGTACCAGTGGTTACGGAGATTAGGTTCGTTGATCGGGGTGGGACGCTCACGTCATTCTCGAGCACACGGAGGGCTGCGCGATTATGTGGTGCCGAGTATGACTTTATGGCTTCATCCGAGGAAAGTTTGATGGATCTGGACGCCAGGTCAATAACTGCGTGATGTTGAGTCAAGAAGTCCATGCCGAGAATGACGTCACGGGAGCACTGTGGGAGCACCAAGAAAGTGGCAAGGTATGTGTGACCATCGAATGTCACCCTTGCAGTACATCGCCCCGATGGTGTGAGGAGGTGGCCTCCCGCTGTGCGGATCTGCAGGCCGTCCCAAGCCGTCTTAACCTTCTTCAGTTGTGCTGTCAATGGTACGCTGATGACCGAGTAGTCAGCTCCTGTGTCAATCAAGGCAGTTACCGGGTGGCCGTCGATAGATGCTTCAAAATCGGTGGCGCGTGGGCTGGAGTTGCGCGTTGGTTTTGGGTTCGGGTCACGGCTTCGTCTTGTTGCTTCGTTTTGCTTCGTCTCGCGACTTGGGTTGTTGTGCGTTGTCGTCGTCGTAGATGATGTGCTCTCGTCATATATGGTCGTCGGTGGAGGGTCTTCGGCTTTTCCTCTTGAAGCAACCTCACCTCCAAAGGTTGCTGGTTTTAGTTTCCCCTACGGGGGCTTGGGGACCTTCTTCGTTCTTTGTTGCTGCGGTTTGGTGACGTGAAGCGTGGGGATGGCGGTGATGGAGAACGGCTGGACAAGTACTCTGTATGGCGCAAGTAGTCTTCGATTGCCGGAGGTCGTTTTCCAAGGCGTGGCCGTGGTGCCTGAGATGAGAAGCCATGCAGTCCCATCCGCCTGTAGGGGCAGTGTCGAAGAATGTGGCCGGCCTCACCGCAGTGAAAGCATAGGGGACGGTCGTCGGGAGTTCTCCAGGTGTCGTATTTGCTTTGGCTCGGGCGTCTCTCGTAAGTAGGATGGGCGGGTAAGGGCGGACGGCTACTTGGGGCTGCAGCGTACCGTCGAGGACTGGGCTCGTTTCGTCGGGGTGGCCTAGTGTTCACTGCAGCGGCGTAAGTCATTGCTTCGGCCTCTGTTCGAGTCGTCGCTGATGAAGAGCCAAGCGCCTGCTGGACTTCATCACGCACTATGTCCAAGAGAGATGCTCCTTGGGGGGGCTGGGGGGTAGGAGGTAGCAATCGGCGTAGTTTTTCTTTAACCACTTCTCGAATAGCTTCCCGCAGATCGTTGGTGGTTAGCCCACCTCGAATCAGTTCCGAGTAGAGCGAGCTGAGCTGAAACGGGCGGTTGTATTGCCGAGTCCGGGCGTCCAGGGTCCTTTCTATGGTGTGCGCTTCTTCAGTGAATTCGGCGACTGTTTTAGGAGGGTTCCTTATGAGACCGGCGAAAAGCGACTCCTTCACCCCTCGCATTAGGTATCCGACCTTTTTGTCTTCGGTCATGTCTTGGTCCGCTCGCCTAAAAAGACGTTTCATTTCTTCGACGTACACGTTTAGGGTTTCATTGGGCTGTTGGGTCCTCGCTTCATGATGCTGGTGAAGGTCCTGAGCAACTCATTCTCCAGAAATTCCCAGGTGGTCAGTGTGGTCTCATGGTTTTCATACCACGTTTTGGTGGGGCCGTCCAGGGAAAAGTAAACGTATCGCAGCTTCATTTCTTCATCCCACCTGTTTATGGTAGCCACGCGCTCGAATTGGTCGAGCCATTCTTCCGGGTCTTCAGCGGCATAACCATGGAAAGTTGGGGGCACCCGCGGCTGCTGCAGCATGACAGGGGTAGGTGATTGCGGGGTGCTCATGGTGGCTGTGGAAGCGTCCTTTCGTGGTCGCGTGGGGTCCGGTAGCGGTCCCAGCTCAGGTGGCAGGTTTCGGAGGCGGCGACTGCTTCGAGTATCTGTGTCTTCAGCGTCCTCGTTCTCTGCAGTGGCTGTTTTAAGGTCGTTTTTGTGCATACTCCGCACCTCCACCAGATGTCACGTAAGAGTGAGAGTAGCCCGAAGACAGGAGACCGGGAGGTTAGTAGAAATAGAAGGAGATACGTTTATTTGGCGGACTTGCGCCCACTAAAGGAAAACAGACACACCGGCTTAGCGGGTGGCGAACAGCGCGTTCGACGGCCGTCGGGGAACAGAATGTCCTACTGGAACGCAAGGAGCGTTCACCATCCGAGATACAGTCGCCGTAGCGTCTGGCGCTACGGCGACTCCTCGTGGCAATATATATGACGCATAGCCACTGTGGGGGATCGTGGGTATTATAAAAGATTCTGGCATAATTCTTCATCGTCGTCAGCCACAGCACAAGAAATTGCACAAAGTTACTTGCAAGCATGCAGTGGTTACCACGCTTCTCCGAATAATAATAAAGGATGACATAGTGAATGTCTGCTAACTCCACAATGGTGTAGTGGGAACACTGAAAGTGTGCTTGCAGCAGCTATTCAAAACAGTGCATGTAAAAAAAAGGAGGCACAGAAAGACCACTTTTTTAGTTTTCGCTGTGACAGCGCCGCATGTTTGGCGCAGGCCTGGCGTTTTTTTTCTTTCTGTCTACCACTGCTATAGAAAAACTAATATGTTGAAGTTCGCAATAAGAGAAGTATCTATAGGTGATGTTGACGGCATCTTTCTGTAATAGACACAATCCGTAACGTTATGGGCACGGCCCACATACTGTACGTTTTTGTTTTATATTGCAGTCCTAGACAAGCGAAAGGTGTCGGCGAAGATGCTTGTGACTCTCTACCCGAGGGTAAGGAACTTGGTTTTTAGCAACGCTATTACACTTATCGCGTACTCGTAGCTTGATCACTTCAACGACGACGGGATGAGCTGAAGCAACACATTCGGTACGTCACGGAGCAGGCAGCGCAGTTGCTTATGTGCGTGATTTCTCCGCAGTTTCATGTGAGCTCGAGTGCGTCAATTTGGTTGAATTTGCTTCACAAGATGAGCGAGCTTGTTCGTTTTCAAGTACGGTGCTCTAACACACTTAACACGACTTAACAAGTATGATTACCGCTGATGGTTGTGACAGGGCCCGGCCTGTCTACCTAGCTGCAGGGCCCGTCCTGCGTCGCTCATCGGCTCATCCATGCCTCAGAGAGTACGTGAAATAACTGCCAGAGCTGTATAGTTAGAAGAGTGCAAAATGGGAGGTGCTGCCTTTAGCAACTGTGTCGATGCAGCAACCTTATCTGTAAGCTTGATGTTTCGCGTTTCTTTTCAGTTGTAAATATAAAAATATATTTACGCTGTAGAGAAACAAGTCTGTTGATAACAGGCGTCGTACTCACACAACTTCTCTTTCGCAAGGGCTTTCTCCACATTGGTCAGCGGGCTTTGTTAATGATATGTTCTGTACCCGCCGGGGTGGAACAGTGGTTATGGTACTCCTTTGCTGACTCGAAGGACACGGGTTTGATTCCCGCTGCGGTGGTCAAATTTCGATAGAGGTGAAACGTTAAAAGTTCGTTTACTGGGCGATATCAGGCTCAGCTCGTTAAGGCGCCCACCAGATGGTCAAAATTTTCGGAGACGTCCGCTATATACGGCGTCTCTCATAATGTAGTGGCTCTGGGACATCTGTCATTACTCATTTGTTCCATTGAAATGTTCTGAACAAAAATTTTCGTATATATATATATATATATATATATATATATATATATATATATATATATATATATATATATATATATATATATATATATATATATATATATATATATATATATATATATATATTATACGGGCCACGATTTGTCTATAGACACTGTAAACAGAAATAAGCCGAGATGGGAGTAAATGACCTTGTCCTCTAGCGCACGCCCAGATGGGAGTTTTAAAAAACCGCCCGGAGGGAGTAAAAAATTTACTCCCCATCAGTAGGGGGTTTTTGCATGGTGCCAGGGGAGTTTTTATTTACATCCATTGGGGAACTTTTTCAGGTCAGTATGGGAGTAAATTTTTTGCATCGACAAAGAAAAAAAAATTACGTCAGCAGCCGTACCATGCGCAAGCTTAACTTTAATTACATAACATTTAATGCGCACAACAATGATTACAGTACAAACATTATCAGAACGTTTACGTTTATCACAACACTCGCACTCACCACAGCTTGCCACACGCAGTACACACCTACCATATTGTCACCGGGTATATATATGCACCACATTTTTACCTCCCATGTAGCCCTGGTGAAAGCCTTTTTTCGCTATTAATTAGGCAATAATTACGCACGGTGTAAGTATGAACTTGCTGTGGTCTAATCTAAGCACTTCAATACACATGCCTTTTATCCTAAGCCTGCCTAATATTAATTATTTTTTTACTATAGCGAAAAAGTTTCATCAGTTGACGCTCTGTCGTACGGGCTGAATTTGCATTAGCAGTACTGTTTGTGGACCCGTAAAATGCACGGAATCATACACAAAGTGCGCGCGGCCTTGAATGAACACATTAACGAGGCACATTTAGCAGCTCCAGCGATGAACCGAGGTAGACTGCCGCTACCGCGTTCGACGACTAGGCCTCACTCACGAGTACGGCACGGTGATTCGATGAATGACAGCTGGCGATCACAAAATGCTTGCTGATGTGCAGTTTACGTCTCGTTTTTCCCATGCACAGAAATAGGTGTCCGCTATCCACGCAGTTTAAGCTACGGAACGATAGACTTAAACGAATGGGACTGTTCGCAGTCGCTGTTCCCGTTGCTCGCATGCATTGCATGTATAGCTCGCAGAGCTCGCCACGGCGGCCGGTGCGCAGTGCGAGCTCGATACGATGCCGGCTTGATACCGACGCCATAGCGAGGCCTTCCTACCGCTTAGATGTTGCAGCCGGTGAAATACCGGTGACACTCCGAGAAGCTACTATCGGCGGAGACGGGGTGAGCGCGTCACCGGCGCAACTCTCGGACTGGTTGCCGGCCAGCCTGCCGTAGTCGAGCGAAGCCTACTTCGAACCGCTGCGAAGTTTTACGGTGCAATCGCTGACGATCGTACTCCGCCTCGTTCGGCGCTCGCCTTGTAGTTAGTCATTGACAGCTGCGGTCGCAAGGCGCAGAAGACTGTTACACGTCCCAGCAGCCTTCTTTTTTTGTGAAACACATTCTTTGCATCGCCGGTGGTCGGTGCTAGCTCGTAGCGCTTGCCGCGGTGGCCGGCGCGCAGTGCGAGTTCGATACGATGCCGGCTTGATACCGACGGCATAGCGAGGCCTTCTTACCACTCAGATGTTACAGCCGGTGAAATACCGGTGACACTGCGAGAAGACACTATCGGCGGAGACGGGGCGAGAGCGTCGCCGGCGCAACTCTCAGACCGGTTGCCGGCCAGCCTGCCGTAGTCGAGCGAAGCCTACTTCAGACCACTTTGAAGTTTCTGATGGTGAAACTCCAGGAGCAGCCGCTGACGATCGTAACAGCTTGCTTTTGCTACCATTAATTTATTCTTCGAAGTTTTTTGTTACTCGGCCCTTTGAAGCGCGGCATTCACGACGTTTCGTTGAGGAATCAGACCGATGTGCAGCGTGGTTTAACGGTGCGAAATATATTGAAATGTTCCCAGTAAATACCAACCAGTCGTTGCTATTCTTCGGTGCACTTATAATATCGTTGCCTGTTGACAGATGCTTACACGGTTAGCCGCACAAAGCACATGTGTTTCACACCGACGTGCAAACATATGCCCGTACACACACATACACACACAAACACACGCACACGCACACACACACACGTCACGCTCAAAGAGGGTTTTTAAAGCTCCTATAGGGAGTTTGTAACCACGTGACCTGAAACTCCCTGGGGAGTTTAACAAGGTCATGTCGTTCATAAACTCTGTGATTAAGGAGGGGGCGTTTTACGATGACATGTGCCGAGTTCACTCCCTACCAGGGAGTAAATAATTGAGGCAGGGGAGTTTTGTGGGCTTATGTGCTGGAGAAACTCCCATCTCGGCTAACTTTTGCTTACAGTGTACGGTGCGTCAAAAAAATAAAAAAATCAGGCGTACGCCCACATTACAAAATGTGACTGCGAGATTTTTTTCCCCCGCTGTTTGTGTCTCAGCTGAAATGGGCAGAGAAACACGAGTTTAATAATACTTGTTGAGGTTTTGCATCCCGAAATTCCGACGCAATTATGGGACACGAGACGTATTGAATAGCTCCGGAAGTTTCTACCACCCGAGGCTCTCTAAGGTGAGCCTAAATCTAAACACACGGGCTTTTTAGCTTTTCGCCTTCATCTAAATTCTGCCGTCGCCATACCGGTATTCGGTTGCACCATCTTCGGGTCAGTATTCGAGCTCATAGACCACCGCGTCGGGGCAGAAGCTCGATGGTGATATGACGTGCACTCAGCCTTCGGTATAATAGTTGAAGGCTTTATAATAGTACGGCCAGGAAGCGGCGCTAAATGACGTTTGTTGTAGCGACCTTTCAATAAGGAACTATCGGCTCATTATGGGTACGTGCTACAATCGTGTGCTGCTCCCAGATTCCAAAGACTGCCGCTGTGCTGCTGGACTTCTTCATCAAGCGCGAGAGCAAGGTGTCGCTGATGCGCGAGCCGCTGTCGCACTTCTGCCAGGAAGAGGTCGTCCTGCACGCGCAGGAGTGCCTCCTCAAGCTCAACAAGCAGGTCATCACGTACCAGGACGTCCGCGACATGGTCGAGAATCTGGTTGGTCTGCACAACATGGTAACCGTCCCCCGCATCTCCGCACCACTTCATATCGTATAACGATGAACGACATTTTTGAGGAAGTGTACTTTTTCTTTTTGTATCACACGCACGATGGAAGGGAACCATTTATTGCTTGCTTCTTTATTTTAATACAAGCTTAATAAAACACAACACATAATGAAGCCATGGAAAGTATAGGAGATGTTAGTTTTACGGCTTTAAATGTATTGCTATAATTGTGGTCTGGATTTGAAGAAAGTTTCGTAGACGAAAAGCCAACCTGCCGCTGGTAGGGACCGAAGCTGCGACTCTCATAACCGAAAGCCACAGGTGCGGACTTACACGGTGTTAGCTACCATGCTACATTAATTCAGTGCTCTCGGCTCTTGGTTAATACCCGGCTATATATAATGCAACAGGGAGATAACATTGTAGCTATTCATTCATTTGTTAATTTGATGACTTGATGACCGAAAGCTCCCGGCTGGACGACCAATGAGAGGGAAGAGATTGAACTTACCACCGGTGTGCCATATTTCTTGCAGCCAATTTAACTACACTATTCTCATCGTCAGGGTTGGCACTGGTGGCTGCTTTGTGCCGAATTGGCTACTTTTTGATCCGTATGGGGACGAAAATTTTCACTTGGTGCCATGACTACTTATGGGTAACTTTTACATTGGTGGTTTTGCTTATCTAAAATGGTTTTAATTATTCATTATTGGTAAACACTCTGTTCATAATGCCGCTCCTGTTCTGTTTGGCGATAATATTAAATATCACGGCTGCTTTGACTACACATGGTTTGAGTTCTGTCGCATTTTCAATTCCGCCCTACGGCAACACTACTACACTTCGTGCAGGCGCAATTGCCGTGATTGTCAAGGTGTATTTTTCATATAGGTGTTGAACAAGTTGATGGACGTATTGCGAGTGAATTTTAGGATATTTTTAAAATTTAAATTGCGCTGAGGACTTCGATATCAGTGTGTGTAGTCTGCCTCAACTCTGCCATTTTGTCCAGCACAGTTTAAGTGTTAAAATGATGTCTTACCAACTTGCTGCCCAACACGGGCTCCACGAATATTTTCAACAATCTTAGACGTAATTTCTTACGCAGTGTATAAAGAAAAACACGGAAGTTGCGAAAGAACTCGGCGTCACCGTGCGCAAGCTGACTATCATCGTGGGCGAGGTGGCGACCTCGTTGGAGAAGATTGCCGAGGTGCCCGTCACAGACTGGATGGCCATCGGTGAAGCTATTGTCAACAAGCTCGAACGGGTAAGCATAGTACTCTATTCGGATCTTCATTAGCATTGTTTCGCTGGGTTTGTAAGGAATGTTTTGGTAGAAGCATCTCAAGTGGGGCGTAGGAAGAATACGATGAAATTCAGGGTTTTGTGGAATCTCGTCTGCATGCCCAGGGGGACGCAGTACGAAAGAAGAAGAAACGGGGACCGCAATAAAACACTTTAAAACAAAACAAGACATTTCGGCTTCCCCACGGAAGCTTTGATCACGATGGAGTTCAAAAGTATGACAAACCTGATGCCTTGATTTATTTTAGCTGGCGTCGATCTTTTCTTTTTTTTTTTTTTTGCAGAAAGGATGAGCTCGGAAAACTTTAACCTAGCACGAGCACTCTTTCAAGTGTTCGATGATGTCATTCTGAGTACTCCAGTTATAGGTGTATCATCGAAGCTCATTTGACTTGACCGGTACGTGATAAGAAAACTCAGAAAACTGCCAGAGCTGGTGGCTGCCCAAATGGAGTGAGAGCTTTCGCGAAGCCTTACCGACAAACGCGAAAGCAGCATTTGTGCTCCATTTATCTCGGAGCAATCAACTATGAAACACTTGAAGACCAAAAACTTTTTCTATGTTAACGTAAGCGCTAGGTTGATTGTGCAATAAAAGATCGTTGCTCTTGATAAAAGTAGGCTATAGGATTGAGTGTCAAAAACATAGTTTAAAATACGATTTGAAAGGACTTTAAGGATTATTAAGAAAAAAACTAGTGACACAAAGACCCATTTTGAGCAGTATGGCTTGAAAAAAAAAACTGTTTGTTGCTCCGACACGACCACGCAATATTCTCATCAATCGCTTCAGGTAGGCCACCAAGGAGCCGTTTCGAGTGACTGTGTGCACTGATTATTTCCAAGGGACGGCTTTATGCTCTCCCATAGTAGAGTACCTAGTGCTCTAAGTCGTTAACAACTTTTAGATGCGGAGCATCTAATACTCGAGGCTTGTAGTGCGGCGCCGTCCGCAAGCTTCTTCCTCCTCCTTCCACCATCTGTGCATCCCTTCCTCCTCTACACACCGCGCGCGCTTCACTCCTCCACCATCTGTGCACCCTTCCTCCTCTACACACCGCGTGCGCTTCTCCTCTTCACGAACATTCGCTAGCTGTATAATGTAGCGCGCATGCGCCGTCACGCTTCGAGAACATCGGCAGCTGACGCGCGCGCATGCGCCGTCACGCTTCGAGAACATTGGCAGCTGACGCGCGCGCATGCGCCGTTGCGCTTCTCCCCCTTCTCGAACATTCGACAGCTGACAGTGCATGCGCCGTCGCGCTGTATATATACTCAAGGTCGGTGCTCGCTCGCTCAGTTGCCGCTCGTCGGTTGGTTTGTACGGCGCGTCGACGTCCGAGGTCGCAATGATCGACGTCCCTTCGACCAGCGCCGGCCAAAGTGTTGGCGGAACCGCAACCAAGTCGTCGTCCGAAGACAAGGCAGCGCGGAGAAGAGCTCGCGACGCCGAACGTAAACGTCGGCGTCGAGCGGAAGATTCTCAACTTAGAGAACGTGAAGCCGCTGAGAGACGTCAGCGTCGAGCAGCAGCACCGGATTCGGCCGCTTTGAAACGTAAGCGTCGACAAGAGGACCCGGACTTTCGAAAACGGGAAGCCGAGTGCAAGCGTCGGCGACGAGAGGCCGATCCCGATGCTGCCCGCGAGCGCAAGCGCGCCGAGGTAGCGGCGTGGCGCGCCAAGCAGTATGCCACCCCCAACGCTCGCTTCAAGCGCGACTTCCTCGACCGAAGCTTCGGCCACACCTGCAAGGTGTGTGATCGTCTTTGGTTCGATAACAACTTAACTCGGATCGGCAACATTCAGAACAACTCCAAAGCGTTGTCGGTTCTTTGCGATACGTTTGGAAAGGGCACCGACTATGCCGACTACGTCGTGTGTGCTACGTGCAAGCAGTCGTTGATTGCCGGTCGAGTTCCCTCGGCTAGCGTGAGTTACGGCTACCGCTACCCGCCCCGACCCGGACATCTACCCGAGTTGAACGCGGTTGAAGAACGACTCATCGCTCCTCGACTCCCGTTCGTGAGTATACGACGCTTGACTCACGGCAACGGACAGTACGGAATCAAGGGCCAGATCGTGAACGTTCCCATCCAAGTTCCCACTGTCGTTTGGTGCTTGCCAATTATATGCTCCGCATCCTCCTCAGTGTTCCCCCGAGGGAAGCTGAGGAGGATGCGGAGCGCCCATGTACATTAAACACACATGTACATTAGCAAGGGACGGCGCACTGCTCTCCCACAGTGTCGCTTTCTAGTACGATTTCGAGTATGAAGTACGCGAAGTTGTTGAACACTTTTTCTAAATACATGTGCTTTAGCAATCATCTCGCTGTGATGTAAATTCACTGTACTTACGGGACGTCTTTATGCCCTCCCATAGTAGAGTAAGAAGTACTCAATATCGTTAACCACATACCACATTTTAAATGCGAAGCATTTCTTAACGAACTTCGGCTACTTTGAGCGTTCTATCTATCTATCTATCTATCTATCTATCTATCTATCTATCTATCTATCTATCTATCTATCTATCTATCTATCTATCTATCTATCTATGTATGTATGTATGTATGTATGTATGTATGTATGTATGTATGTATGTATGTATGTATGTATGTATGTATGTATGTATGTATGTATGTATGTATGTATGTATGTATGTATGTATGTATGTATGTATGTATGTATGTATGTATCTATCTATCTATCTATGTATGTATGTATGTATGTATGTATGTATGTATGTATGTATGTATGTATGTATGTATGTATGTATGTATGTATGTATGTATGTATGTATGTATGTATGTATGTATGTATGTATGTATGTATGTATGCATCTATCTATCTATCTATCTATCTATCTATCTATCTATCTATCTATCTAATCTGGCCGTTTCGATAATGGTATCGATGCCAAACTTAGTGTGGCCTAACATGCCTGTATGAAGAACATATTTGACTAGTCATACCATTAAAATCATGACATGTATGTCATCAATATCATGGTTTACATTTCACGGTCCTGCAGCTCTTGCGGTGGTTTCGTTCACAAGGCATATTGCAAAGCTGGTATGGTATGGCATGATTACATGGCGAGTACAAGTGACAGACCCTAGCATGAAAATCAGGACTTACGTGTCAAGTAACAACATGACTACATGCCGTGCTCATGATGCGCTCGTGGCCGTTTCGCTAGCGTCACATATAAGAAATTAGGTATTACGGTACCTGAATTGATGACGAAGGCATGTGAGTGGTGCGAACATGATAATCATGAGATGTGTGTCATGTAAAGACATGACTATATGCCACGCTCATGATGTGCTGGCGGCCGTTTCGCTAGCTTCACTTATACCAAATTCGGTGTTACGGGACGTGAATGGACGACGATGGTATGATACTGGTGCAAACATGATAAACATGATATGCGTGTCATGTAACAACATGACTACATGCTACGCTCATGATGCGCTCGCGTCCGTTTCGCTTGCTTCACATGTACCAAACTCGGTATTACGTGACGCCAATGGATGACGAAGGTATGTGACTGGTGCAAACACGATAATCATGAGATTTGTGTCATGTGAGAACATGACTACATGCCACAGTCAAGGCGCCAATACATTCGACGTTACGCGGTGCGCATGCTCGCCGGCGTTCATTCCGCCGCGTCACGCCGGCGTTGCCATGCCAGGCGCCGGTCCTTCCATATACTCGCAGGCGCGCGTCCACACCGCGTTGCTTTGACGCATGCGCATTTCAGCGCGTCTGGCGTCCCTCCGTTACGAAAAAAGGGAGACGCAGCGTTGTCTGCGTAACGCATCGGCGCGAAATGCAGCATGTCACATTTCGCGCCGGTTGCCGTCGGGCCGCGCCGACGGACGCTAGTCGCGCCTGGCGTCAGACTATAGAGTGCTGGCGTTTTGCTAACGTTGCGTCGCTGTCCCCAGCGTGCGCGCGCGTCAACGCTACATTGGAGTATATTGGGCCCTTCATAATGCGCTCGCGGCCGTCTTGCTAGCTCCACATATACCAAATTTGGTGTTGCGTGACGTCGTTAGATGTCGAAATATATGACTGGTGGAAACATAATAATCTTAGCACGCGTGTCATGTAAGAACATGACAACATACCACGCTCACAGCGTGCTCGCGGCTGTTTCGCTAGCTCCAGATATACTAAAGTTGCTATCACATGACGTGAATAGATGACGAAGGTAAACGACACATCCAAACATGATAATCATGACACCGAAATCATGTACGGCATCATCTACCTCCACCTCGTAACGTTGTGCTGATTTTAAAGTGACATCAACATTTCTCATTCGCGCCTCGCATATCATCGATTCCCACTGTAGGTGGGATCTGCCAATTTAATCTAAACACACATTATCGCGCTGTGGCGTAAATTCACGATACTTATGGGGGGGGGGGGGCTTTATGCCTTTTCATTGTGGAGTGCCAAGTACTGACAATCGTTAACTACTATTGTTAAACACATTATTTCTCTGTTGCGGAAATTCAACATACTCACTGGGCGGCTTTATGCCTTCCCATAGTATAGAGTACTAAGTACTCGATATCGTCAACCACGTTTTCTAAACACGTATTATCTCGCTGTAGCGTAAATTGACTATACTTACGGGACGGCTTTATGCTCCCCCCCCTCCATAGTATACCAAGTACTCAATATTGTTAACCACTTTTTCTAAATACACATTATCTCGCTGTAGCATCAATTCACTATACTCAGGGGGCGGCTTTACGCGCTCCCATAGTAGAGTACTAAGTACTCAGAATCGTTAACCACTTTTTCTAAACGATGTATGTTGGTGGGATGACTGGTTACCAGCCCTCCCGTAGTCAAGTAGATATGATATTTTAAATTATTTATGTTCTTAACCCAAGACAATGAATATCTAATGATTTTTTGAGCTGCATAGTACTTCGCTGAAATTCTATGGCAGAAGTTCCTTTGAGAAATGGGACAGTGATGTGTGGAAACGTTGGTCAGTCCTTTTATCTATACCTGGGCTCTTATGGCGTGACCTAACGTTACAGGCCATGTAAGCATTACACTATATGTCAACTCGTTTAACTTTTTGCCGCGCTTGCTGAAGGATGCGATACCAAAGTAAATGAATGAGTTATTGACTCCGGAATAGCGCATCTATTCCGAGCATCACTTGCTTCAATTTGTTGCTAGCTACCTTTGTAGTTCTGCGTAAGGCTCTGTGCCACCGTTATTTTGGTTAGACAAATACATGTGTGAATGAAATAGATACAACAGGGAGAGCTGTTACGACACATTCGCGCCTATTAGATGCAATTTAATGGAATGAGGTACGAACGGCGCAACGTTACACTCTAAAAAAGTTCCTTGTCTCCCTTATTTTCGCGACTTCTCACTTGCCACATTGATGACATTCTTTAAAGACATATACGCTAATGTTCTTCTGGAAAGTCGTGCGTCCCGCTACTTTTCGAACAGAGTATATTGATCTCCTAAGGAGAGTTAACGGGTTCATTTAAAGCGAGCTATACAGACGGCATATCAGGACTCGCAAAACACAAGTAACAGGACAGTCACCCCCCCTCCCCCTTTTTTTTTCTAGTGTAACACATAACTACCACATCGCTGCAACCTTACTTCAACTTAGCATTCGCGTTGTGTGGACTTTTTTTTTCTGTTTGCTTATTTCGCAGATGAATCCACCTAAACCACTTCCGTTCTCTACGTATATTCCACGGATGCGGGACTTCAAGAACATGAAGATGCTCGGGGCTGGTGGATTTGGGTGCGTTAACACGATATGCTATTGCGATTCCAACAGCAGCACGCGAGCACTGTATGCAATAAGCAACTGTGCGACCGTGATTAATCTAGAGAAGTCACTGTAGCGCGAAAGGACACAGACAGAGGAGGGACCTGCAGCACAGAGGGAGGGCCCAATTTTGTTTTTCGTGTAGCGGCTGTGGAAGGACTGTCATCGTTCTTTGGTGGAAGAAATGTTTTCTTTAAGTGTAAATCTTCTAGCCCACGAAATTTACAATGCTTAATAGGGTGTATGTGCCATAACGGACCTTAAAACTCTATCTTGGCATCGTTATACGGCAAAGGATTTAGAAACGGTTATAAATATCCGCAATAAATATCAATAATAAGCAAGCTTACTGGTAATATATTGTCCATGGTTTTGAATCTTCGGCCAAGTAACCCGTATTTCAGCTTCATATTGAACTTGTTTGCATACGCATATGAATACAGATGCGTATATGTGTGGTACGATGATGCATATATAGAAGTGAAAAAATTCATACGTCTGTCGCAGTTAACAGTAAGTGCGCGCCCCGCCGCGGTGGTCTAGTCGCTAAGGTACTCGGCTGCTGACCCGCAGGGCGCGGGTTCGAATCCCGGCTGCGGCGGCTGCATTTCCGATGGAGGCGGAAATGTTGTAGGCCCGTGTGCTCAGATTTGGGTGCACGTGAAAGAACCGCAGGTGCTCTAAATTTCCGGAGCCCTCCACTACGGCGTCTCTCATAATCATATAGTGGTTTTGGGACGTTAAACCCCACATATCAATCAATCAATCAATCAATCAATCAATCAATCAACAGTAAGTGCGCGATCGCTTTTGTGTTTCTCACGTGTATATTGTGTGTGGGCTGCGGAGAATGGGCGTCGCGAACATAAACGTTCCTGTGACCATTCCTAGTTTTCGGTATACTGCAGTGCTCGTTATTTGTAGGTACGAAAACAAAGCAAATAGACCGCATTTTTCACTCGCCCGGTCCAAGCGTCGAGCGTGAATACAGCCAGCGCAACTATTTCTACTGGTGAAAACTGTCCAGGTAACAACTGATATGTTCAAGACTGGGATGAAAAGTCGAAGCGCTCATGTTCTCCTGTTTGCCGCTTAGTAGGTGGAGCGAATTTGCTGAATGCATGATTAAGAGGTTTGAGTTCTAGGGCAGCATAATTCACGAGTAGCGGCGTCTTTTTTGTAACACAAGTAGTTTTGTCGCGTTATGCGCCTTATCTCAAAACTGCGCAAAACATGCGATTTGTTTTCGCGCACTTGCACAAATGGTTGTTGTGAAGAAGAATAAGGCACGACATTTTACGTTATGCTGATTCTCATTCTAAGAGGACGGGGCGAGGCACAATATCACTAGAAATTGCTAGCATTTACGGTAAAGCTCGCACTCCTGCTAATATCACTTAGCTTTTAGATGCGAAGCATTTCATGCTGGGAGCTGTATTCCTCATCACGAAGCGTCCCCCCCTCCCCCTCACTGTGGATCCCCTTCCTCTCTCTTCTCTTACGCTCCCCTATTCTCTTGCCTCGCACTGCCGACGCAGGCAACGTCTGCTAGCGAGTTTCTTGATTGAAAAAACCGAATGCTCGCGCTGCACAACCGTTCACTGGCCACGCTGTATTTATAGGCACTGGATCTTCACCTGCAAGGTAATGGCTGTGGAAGATTTCTCCTGTGCGTTGTTGAACAATAAAAATTGGCAGCGTAAGCGTTGAGTAAAAGCGGACTGAAGGTCTCTGTGTCCGATCGGAGTTCTCTGTCTCAGATTGCCCATTAGCAGTGATTGACATGTTCCAGTAGAAAACACAGATCTACCACTGCGTGCCTTGCGCCTTTCCAGGTTTCTCTCCTGCGCAACGCGGCGATGAGTGACAGCGTCATGGCCGCTTGCAGTGTATAAGTGTTAGCGCCCGCTGCTTCGCATCCACACATAATCCCCTCTCGGTAGATAATCTATTGTAGAGCGTGGAGGCTGATAAGCTTGCAATCCGGATTCGCGCTCTGCAGAGCCGTGTATCTGGCCAACTACCGCCCTGCCAACTTCGTGGCGACGGTGAAGCTTGTGAACATGGACCGGTTCAGCCGTCACAAGCAGGCCGCCATGGACAAGGTTGTCGCGTCGGTCATCAGAAACCCGTTTCTCGTCAAGTACTACTGCTGTTTCTGTGTCAAGGTGAATTCTACGTGCTCTGCTGCATGACTCGTCAGTAAGCGACCCAGGAAAACAACAGCAGCAAAACCTAATGTGACTATAACGCGCGGTTAAGGGTGTTGGAGTGGCGGCCACTCGCACTTGAGAGACGATATGGAGACAACACGCCAGATATTAAAGTTGCTTTAGCGTATCGAGCTCTATGTAATATGTTTCTGAAGTATAAATGCTGTTTTTACTAGTGATGTGACTCCACACCTTAGTGTCTGCTGTATGACATACAAGTCTCAGCTTAACCCATTTCACCCCTTTAGAAAACGTTTTACCTCGAAGCTGTTCGTCATGTTCAGGATTCGTGGTGATGCTTGTGAGCATCATGATGCTTGTGAGCATCGCTACAGACATTGCTTAAATTCAACTATTCACTACTGGTCCACTAAAAACGAAGAAGGTAACAGCTAGCCCAACAAACAGATGCGTACCACAGAAATATGTGTGGCCTATCAGAGAACTATCACAAAGACGGGTGTGTGTCACAAAAACTGGGTAAATCTCACTCTCCAACAGGGTGGCCTGGAAGACAGTGATGCACGTCATTCGGTGCCCGTACAACCAAAAAAGTCCCGCACCATGTCTACGTTCTCTGTAACACTTAACAGTGTAAACCTGCTGAACACTTGACAATGCATTAAAATATACACTCAGGTGCCAGACTTCTTTCGAGAACCCGCAGTGTGGAAAACACGCATGAAATTACCTTGACGTTCTCAGTCTGTGGCATTAGGAGTCTCCATGTAACGCAGAACTTTTGTCCCGTTTAGTCGGGCTTAACTAAAACTGGAGCCCCCTGCTTCGTGGCAGGAGGCGTACGTGACCATCATGGAGTACATAGCCGGCTTGGACCTGATGCGCGTCGTAACCAAGGAGGAGTACTTGGAGATCGACTCGGTGCGCATCGTCATGGCGCAACTGATCCTTGCACTAGAGCACATGCACTTGCGCGGGTTCCTCCACAGAGATATCAAGGTGTCTAAGTGAGTGCTTTCTCGTTTCTTTCTTTTTGAAGGCCAGCGAATTTTATGTTCCATGCACACTAGAAAGTGTAGCTCCACAATGAACAAAGAACCCGTATGGTTTGTTTTCGCTCTGCAGCCGACACAGCATCGCTGTTTATTTGGTCGAAAGCAGTCGCCTGACCAAAATAAAATTTTAATTTCAGAATGATGGGTGCGACGTGATCTCGATCAATGCTTCCGTCTGCCCTGCTAACGCTATTTGATGTCGCCTATGTCAGTAGAGACTCGAGCAAGGTGGCAGTCACGTCTCTCTCTTCAATTGTGGTGGCAGCGTCGTTTCGACAGATATAGCGATGACTCCAGTGCAATCTAATTTGACTTAGCCTTTCTGCTCATTCAATCTCCGAGGGCACTTTCCCGTTTTGCAAATGTAAGAAAACTTGAAGCATATCCAAAAGACCCTTACTGAGACCTCTAAGAGCTTATCTTTTGCGCAATCCTTCTCGCTTACAATCTAGCTGCGGGATGAAATGAAACGCATCAGGAACGCGCAAGTCCTAATTCGATATTTTTCGGACATGTGCTTTACATTACTAGGCACATAAGGAAATTAGGCCCGGTTTTGATATGGTCGATTGCTCATAATAAACATTGCTGGGTTTTTAACGTGCGAAAGCCACACTTAGACTGCGACGTGCTCGATAGTGGAGGACCACCTCATTATCTTTAACGTGCGCTGACATCACACAGTGTATGGGCCTCGATCATTTCGCCTCCGTTGCATTGCGACCACTGCGAAGGGGATCGAACCCACTGCCATCGAATCGGTCATCTCGGTAGGCGAAAACTCTACTGTTCACTAGTGGAGAATTCAGCATATATATATATATATATATATATATATATATATATATATATATATATATATATATATATATATATATATATATATATATATATATATATATATATATATATATATATATATATATATATATATATATATATATATATATATATATATATATATATATATATATATATATATCAACACGCGGATTTTTTTTAATCCGGTTGGGAACTGCGCGGCACCGGGATTCGAACCACGGACCTCTTGCATGCGAGGCGGAGTAAAATCTTCACATCACCCTGAATTTGTAAGCACCAAAACAAGTTAAGAGTCAACTCCTTCTCACTGAAGAAGTCCATAACAATGTTTTGAACTTTTATGCATTCACTGCCTGAACAAAAAAACGCTTCGAAAAAATAAAACTGGTTACCTCAGTCATGCTGCTGCCGCTTAAGGCGCGTCCACACTTGTAGGGTTTCCACACAATATGTGGCTGAAAATTCAAAAACTTCTCAAAGATTTCAAAGATGCTAACGCAAGTCTTAACGTAATTTTATTTTTCCTCCAAAATGCGATCCACTGACTCCAACAAGCACTTTAAGATTATTCTTTTTTAAGCTTTCTCTTCTTCTTTTGCATGCTCTGAGCTCGAGCTTGAGTTTTCTTTTCAAGGTTACCTGCTGTGCCACAGCTTGCTTCTTCTCTTCCTCCATGTGTGTGTAACACATACCGTATTTACTCGATTCTACCGCGCCCTCGATTGTAACGCGCACCCGATTTCCACCGCGAAAAAAAAAAAAAAAAACGTAAGACATCGATTGCAACGCGCACCCATTTTTTTCGCTGGCCCGCACGATCACACCACTCGAAAAAACGATTCCTTTCGGGAGCGTCTTCCATTTAAACATGACGTACGGGCGAAGCTTGTGCCCATCTGACGTGTAACAGAGCATTGCCGTCACTGTAGTTTTACCGTGGACCGATGTCAGCACGGGAACTTGCTTCGCCACCTTCATCTCGACGGTTGTGGTGCCAGGCATGTCGAAGTAAAGAAGCGTCTGATCGGCATTCCCGATTTGCCCAAGCAGGTAGCCGTTGTTACGCCGCAAGTTTAGGACGAACCTCTGAAAACTGTAAAGCTTTTCATCGTACTTCTCCGCAAAAGTTTTCGCATATGCATGTTCCCCTTCGGAGGGAAGATTCTTTCCTCTTCATGTAGTTAATTAGCCAGCACCTTCTCGCTTTAAACTGGCTCCGCATTAGACCTTTTTCTAGACCTTTTTCTAAGACTAAGAGGCCTGGGGTGCGGCCTCACCGGTAACCACCGCCGGGAACGCACTCCCTCACCAGAGAAGGATTGGCCACCCTGGTGCAGTATCTGGCCACTACCTCCCACATGCATACGTCAAATAACTCCCGGCCCTCAGTCCCCAGCAGCTGCGAAGCAACTGACCACGGCGGTGGTCAGATCTGCAACGCAGCAGAGGGTGCTAGGAATCTCTGGATCCGGACAGGCCGCCATTGTAACCTGAACTTGGCAACGTTTAACGCTAGAACCTTATCTAGTGAGGAGAGTCTAGCTGTACTATTCGAGGAGCTAGAGGGTGTTAAATGGGATATAATAGGGCTCAGTGAGGTTAGGAGGACAGATGAGGCCTATACGGTGCTACAGAATGGGCACGTCCTTTGCTATCGGGGCTTGGCAGACAGAAGAGAACTGGGAGTGGGGTTCCTAATTCACAGAAACATAGCTGGAAACATAGAGGAATACTATAGCATTAATGAAAGCGTGGTAGGTATCGTAATTAAACTGAACAAAAGATACAAAATGAAGGTAATACAGGCTTACGCGCCTACATCCAGCCATGATGACGCTTCAGTTGAAAGCTTCTATGAAGACGTGGAATCGGCAATGAGTAAGGTAAAAACACAGTATACTATAGTGATGGGCGACTTTAATGCAAAGATAGGAAAGAAGCAGGCTGGAGAACAGGCAGTAGTAGATTACGGCATCGGTACTAGAAACGCCAGAGGAGAGCTACTAGTAGAATTCGCAGAACGCAATAATTTACGGATTTTGAATACCTTCTACCGAAAACGAGAAAACCGCAAGTGGACATGGAGGAGTCCTAATGGCGAAAATAAGAACGAAATAGACTTTATAATGAGTGCACACCCAGGAATCGTGCAGGATGTGGAAGTGGTTGGCAAGGTACGATGCAGTGACCATAGAATGGTACGGTCTCGAATTCGTCTAGACTTGAAGAAGGAACGACAGAAACTGATACGCAAGAAGCCAATCAATGAGCTAGCACAGAGAGGGAAAGTACAGGAATTCACAGTGTCGCTGCAGAACAGGTATTCGGCTCTTGGTGAGGAAACCAACCTTAGCGTAGATACAATGAATAATAATCTGACGAGTATCATTAAGGAGTGTGCATTGGAAGTTGGAGGCAGGGTAGTTAGACAGGACACTGGCAAGCTTTCCCAGGAAACGAAGAACCTAATTAAGAAGCGTCAAATCATGAAAGTGTCAAGTACAACAGACAAAATAGAACTGGCAGAGCTTTCGAAGTTGATTAATAGACGTAAGGTATGCGATGTAAGAAGGTATAACATGGAGAGAATTGAACATGCTCTGAAAAACGGAGGAAGCGTCAAAGCAGTGATGAGGAAACTTGGGATAGGCAAAAGTCGGATGTATGCACTAAGGAACAAAGAGGGCAAAATAACTACCAATATGGATAGGATAGTTAAAATAGCGGAGGAGTTTTACAGAGATCTGTACAGTAGCCGAGACAACCACGACCTTAATACTATAAGAACTAGCAGTAACCCAGATGACACCCCACCAGTAATGATAGAAGAAGTCAGAAAAGCGTTGGAGAGCATGCAAAGAGGCAAAGCTGCTGGTGAGGATCAGGTAACATCAGATCTGCTGAAAGATGGAGGACAGATTGTGTTAGAAAAACTAGCCACCCTGTTTGCGAGGTGTCTCCTGACGGGAAGAGTACCAGAGTCTTGGAATTACAGGCCGATCAGCTTGCTCTCTGTAGTATACAAGCTATTTACAAAGGTAATTGCTAACAGAGTAAAGAAAACATTAGAATTCAATCAACCAAAGGAACAAGCAGGATTTCGAACAGGCTACTCAACAATTGACCACATTCATACTATCAATCAGGTAATAGAGAAATGCTCAGAGTATAACCAACCACTATACATAGCCTTCATAGATTACGAGAAGGCGTTTGATTCAGTAGAAATATCAGCCGTCATGCAGACACTGCGGAATCAGGGCGTAGATGAAGTATATATAAACATCCTGGAAGAAATCTACAGGGGATCAACTGCTACTATAGTGCTTTTTAAAGAAAGCAACAGAATACCAATCAAGAAGGGTGTAACGCAGGGGGACACAATCTCCCCAATGCTATTTACCGCGTGCTTACAGGAGGTTTTCAGAAGCCTAGAATGGGAACAGTTAGGGATAAGAGTTAATAGAGAATACCTTAGTAACCTGCGCTTCGCCGATGACATTGCATTGCTGAGTAACTCAGGAGACGAATTGCAACTCATGATTACGGAGTTAGACAAGGAGAGCAGAAAGGTGGGTCTTAAAATTAATCTGCAGAAAACGAAAGTAATGTACAACAACCTCGGAAAGGAGCAGCGCTTCGAGATAGGTAATAGTGCACTTGAAGTTGTAAAAGACTATGTCTACTCAGGGCAGGTAATAACCGCAGAGCCGAACCACGAGATTGAAGTAACTAGAAGAATAAGAATGGGGTGGAGAACATTCGGCAAGCACTCTCAAATTATGACTGGTAGATTGCCACTATCCCTCAAGAGGAAGGTATATAACAGCTGTAACTTGCCGGTACTTAGCTACGGAGCAGAAACCTGGAGACTTACAAAGAGGGTTCAGCTTAAATTGAGGACGACGCAGCGAGCAATGGAAAGAAAAATGGTAGGTGTAACCTTAAGAGACAAGAAGAGAGCAGAGTGGATTAGGGAACAAACGGGGGTTAAAGATATCATAGCTGAAATAAGGAAGAGCAAATGGACATAGGCCGGGCATGTAGCGTGTAGACAGGATAACCGCTGGTCATTAAGGGTAACTAACTGGATTCCCAGAGAAGGGAAGCGGGTTAGGGGGAGACAGAAGGTTAGGTAGGCAGATGAGATTAAGAAGTTTGTGGGTATAAATTGGCAGCAGCAAGCACTGGACCGGGTTAACTGGCGGAACATGGGAGAGGCCTTTGTCCTGCAGTTGACGTAGTCAGGCTGATGTTGATGATATATATATATATATATATATATATATATATATATATATATATATGTATATATATATATATATATATATATATATATATATATATATATATATATATATATATATATATATATATATATATATATATATATATATATATATATATAGTCAAGCGCATGTTTACTACACATAAAATTGCTCCTAAAAATGCTAGCCTTGCTTCGTAAAACATTCGAATATGTTGCTATCGCATTAATTGCTTTCGCCCTTTTGGCGAAACTGTGACTTTATTAACGGCGCCGTATTCGCAATTCTTCGGGTGTTGAACGGCCGGGCACTCATAAAGATGGCAAAACAACATTGCGGATAGTAATCTCAGGTTGATAGAAATCTTAAGGTTAGTTTCCTTCACGGGAAGTGCATGTGCGCCAGTGTGATGCCATGTCATGTGCAAAGCGCGCCAAAATATTTAAGGATGCCGGATATTGTGCATCCATGTTTGTGCTGCAACAAATCAAGAGTCGAAGTAGAACACAACAGGCGGATAGAGTCGTTGTCATTGCTTCACTTTTTGTTGAGCAGAATTGCTGGTTTTTGAAGGCAATGTCTTATTTGGCATTCTTTGCTTATATTCCTTAGGGAGGAACGATCCCGTATACGTAAGATGGTTTTTAATAGGGTGTCTCACTCAGTGGCGAATCTTTAAATACCATCTTTGCTTGCCTAGCACCAGCACTATTTAGCAGTTAAAAACCTAATGACTTGTGTTGTACTAATTGTGGGCTTTGTTGGGGAATGATGGCTAACTGTGGCTAAGTCACCGCTACTGTTGGCTTGAATGCTGAATATCCGCTATAACAATGCCAACATTTCCTTGTGCAGTAGTCGAGATGCTTAACAGATACAGAAAGACAGACAGTGACCTTTATTTAGGCCTTGAGGGGCGACTAGAAAAAGTCCTTTATGAGGAGAAACCGCCGTGGGCAGCTCCCCCGTCGGAAGGGGCAGACACTGGTGCAGGAAACAGGCGTTGCACGACGTGGCGCTCAGGCACCACCTGCTTAACCTATGATTCTTTTATGCATGGTGGTGGAGGTAGCAGTGTAGTTCAGCTACTTAAAAAAAGTAGATTAACTGGAAAATCACAGCCAGTGATCAACCTAATACTTTACGGACTAGCTGAGACAAAGGGCGAAAATTCTAAAACTTTGGAAATGACTGTTAACAAAGTCATTTTTCAGAGTATTCTTTAACTAGACAACGTTCCTATGAAACGAATTCATAGATTAGTCAAACCGACAACGAACAAAAACCGCCCTGTTATTGTAAGGCTTTTGAACTCGAGAGAAAAGTTCGTTATTTTAATAAATTGAAGAACACTAATATTTCGACCCGTGAAGATCTTTCTGGGAACATTCGAGACATCAGACGAAAACTGTGGGCAAGTGCGAAGACAAACGGGGTAAAATACGAGAAAGTTATTGTTACAAGCTGCCACTCTAGCGTCGCCAGCGCGAAGTCGGCGACGGGAATGACAGCAGGTTGGTTCGTTCCGTACGCAAGCAGAGACAGTGAAGAGGTCAGAGACGAGGGAAAACAAAACAAACTTTACTCTAGTGATATTGCAGCAACACGGGATCTAATACAACACTTCAATACAACTAACAAAATACATCGACACTTGATACAATTAAAGAAATATATAACAGAAACAATAAATCAGCTTACGAGAGAGAACTATTACAGACTACACAAACTAACAAGAATAGAACTACGGAGTAGAAAGTTCGAAGATATAAACAGGTGAAGGCATACGTGTGATGACCGGCAGCGTTGTGTCCCCAACGAACGGATGCGAGAAGTCGAAGAGAGTTCTGGCACGACTGCGATGTCGGCGGTGTTGCAACGCTGGTGGCTCCGGGAGGCTAGTGCTTGCAGGTGACTTCGAGCAGGTTGAGCTAACTCGAGGCGAAGTCCCGATGTCTACGTTGCAGACGTTAATATCGCGTCACAACTAGACGAACGGCTAAGTTTAGGTGGCCAGCCGATACAGAGCCACACTAAAAACTTCTAGAAGAGATGCTTGTTGATCTGTTTCTACACCATCTTGGTCAGCGACTAGTCTGCCTAGCAGGGCAAAATCCTGCGCTTAAATCCCCCTCGTGTCTCCTCGCTCTCTTCCTTGGGGACAAGAGATTTCAACCTGGGTCCAATCATGCGCGTTTAATTGAGGGGAAACTCCGCCCCAAAAATATTTTGACCCCACCCCTTTTTAATAGGGAGAGGGCCCGCAACTAGCGAGAGTGACAACCTGTCGGGTTGTTGTCATACGGCTTGGCCACCAGAGCGTTTCCCCCGCTTTTCTCCGTGGGAACGGTCAACCACTTAGCTCTCAGCCGGGCGTCTTGTAGTCTAATCCTTGTACGGGGTATACCGCGGCCTTCTACGACCTTGCAGACGTCGCCACGGTTACAAAAGGATTAACTGTCGGCGGCGACGTTCTAAGGAGAGCACCCCCATTTTGCACTTATCGGTTCCCTTTCATGTGCCGCCGTTTCTCATGGTCAGTCGGGGAGTACGGCGCCCGTTAATTGCCGTGACGCGGTGTCGCCGAAAATAGCCGTCCGTGACATTGCCCCCCACTTTCAGAATGTTATTCATAACATTTGCTCGCACGGAGGGGAATTTTTCCGACAACAAGGAACAAAACACCACCAACAAGGGAGGCATGAGGACTGTCCCTCTCATACACAACATAAATAGGCAGAGTGCATCAAAGTAACAACAAAAGAAAAAACAAACAAACAAATTGTTAGAGTACCAGCTTCAGTTACACGCAACAATATCAAGGCGCAATACAAACAAGAAGAGGAAATAGCCGTGTACGGCAGCCATCAATACAGAATACACTGCACGAATGTATACTACGAAATAAAACGGAACAGGTGCGCTCCTCAACTGTAGTGCAATCCTTCAATGTGCATTACAGCAAGTAAACAACCAATGCACCAAGCAAAAAGAAAATAACTCAAAATACACTTCTTGTACAATGAAATACGTGCATACAACAGAAAACAACCGACGGAAGGGAGAAAAAAAAAAAAAAACATGCTCATAGACCTCAAGTCTCAATGCGCGCAACGACAACTGTACCGGGTCACGCCAATCTTAATCAATTTACGAAATCATTCGGTTTATGCTAACATCTTCCTCCTTAAATGCCAATTCACGCCATATCCACATGACAGTGAAGGCATGCGACATAACACTAAACTTATGAACACTAGAAAAATAACACATTTTCTTGGTTTTTACCTTTATGCAAATTTTCGCACAATGATTGAATTACTTCGATGCTATTTTTCAGCCTTTGGTTCGGCGATTTCCCTTTTAAAAAAATTACACCGCATCACGTAACTTCCAAAATTTAAAAGACTTGAATACACATCTTGGCGTACAACTGAGTAACAATATTTAACACGCCTGTGCAAAAGTTACTAGAACTGACCGTTCCCCCTTTCTCAACTAGATTCTTTTGAATCGCACACGATGAGGTCGTGGTGCGGGCAGTTTTCGAGCACGCAAGAAGCTACAAAATGCACAAACTCCAAGCAGTGCACTGCCGTCATACCTCATTTTACACTTGGGCCTGTTCCCCTCAGGAATTTGAAAGTGACGCCAGTAGCTCGGAGGGAGCCTGTGCCATTTTTCTTTTGTGTTCTCCCCTATGCGGTATTTAGCCACTCTGCCCTTTCGACTCTGACCCTTCGGCAAAGGCCGCTTTCCCGAAGTTGTCGAACTCAACCGCACGCTGCGTTGGGGTGGCGTACCTCGTTTCCTCCCTCTACACCTGGCTCGCCGCTTGTGCTTCCCTGAACGCCACCATTGACGTTCCTTGAAACGGACTAATGGCCTACCCTCTCGTCTTTCTTGCGACTGAGTGGGGCCTGACCTAGGCTTGCGCAGCGCAGTGCGCTTCCGCTTCTTTCGTTTTCGGCGATGTTTGCTTGCCCCCTTTCTCTCGATGCCATCATCAAGTCGCGTCGGGAACTGAGAAGTCGGGAAGCTCGTTGGAGCTTGTGTTACATTTTGCCCCACGCTCAAACATTTTGAACTCGGTGTCACGACGGACTGCCGGGCCAAATTACCCTTGTTAATGCTGATGAAACCATTAACTGGGCCCTCTCCGATGGCATCGCTGCACTCCTGAAGCGTCGCGTTCTCGCTGTGTTTAGCCACTGTGCTAACCCTATCTGCATGTGACGATCTCGAGACGTCCTCTCGAGGCATGAGGATGGTTTCCAGCTTCTTACTGAGTCCATTAGGGCTGCTGGCACACACCTCATCCTCGCTAGGACCGTTTTTTGATACTGTCTCTACTTCGAGACCGGCCAAGGCCTCGTTCTCTACATCATTTATATGGATGTATTCGAGAATATGCGGGCCCTTTTCTAGCGCGATTTCTGGTTCTGGCGTTTCATGACGCGCTTCAATGTCCAACGCTTTCCGACGCGCCTTGCTTTCAGACTCTTGTCTGAGCTGCTCTTCTTTTGTCCAGACAGAAGTTCCGAACATCCGGAGCATATCTGCCTTAACTACCTCGTTGTTCGCGTTCTGCTGACTGAGTCGCGCAACAGCTTCATTTGCCTCGCAAGGCAGAACCGTGAGTAGCCCTTGACACCATGTGTCTCGCTGAAATGACAGTTTCTCGCCGGCATCGCCGTGCTCACTGCTGGATCGGCTCACCCTCCTACCCTCACTGAGGCGAATCTTTAATTGCAGTAACTGCACTTCCCGTTCTCCGGCTTCCCTTGCCGCTTCTCGTTCTTTCGCCCTTTCTTTGCGCTTTCTCTCCTTTTTTTTTTCCTCCCGGGCCAGTGCCCGCTCTTCTCTGGCTAACGCCTGTTCCTGCTGCTCCTTAACCCATTGTCTCAGTCCGGCGCCCTCGAGGCCTAACTGTTTACCTTGCGTGATCCACTTACCAAAATACATACACTGCATACTGCAACTGTCACTATAATGCCACTATAAAACCAGCGCAATCTTATGCAGGATGCAACCGCTTCAACTGTGCGGCTCTATCACAACGCTGTCCGCACGGTTCTCGTTCACCCCTCACTGTCTTACTCTTGTACGGAACGTCCTGTCTCGCGGACGCCAGTTTTGTTACAAGCTGCCACTCTAGCGTCGCCAGCGCGAAGTCGGCGACGGGAATGACAGCAGGTTGGTTCGTTCCGTACGCAAGCAGAGACAGTGAAGAGGTCAGAGACGTGGGAAAACAAAACAAACTTTACTCTAGTGATATTGCAGCAACACGGGATCTAATACAACACTTCAATACAACTAACAAAATACATCGACACTTGATACAATTAAAGAAATATATAACAGAAACAATAAATCAGCTTACGAGAGAGAACTATTACAGACTACACAAACTAACAAGAATAGAACTACGGAGTAGAAAGTTCGAAGATATAAACAGGTGAAGGCATACGTGTGATGACCGGCAGCGTTGTGTCCCCAACGATCGGATGCGAGAAGTCGAAGAGAGTTCTGGCACGACTGCGATGTCGGCGGTGTTGCAACGCTGGTGGCTCCGGGAGGCTAGTGCTTGCAGGTGACTTCGAGCAGGTTGAGCTAACTCGAGGCGAAGTCCCGATGTCTACGTTGCAGACGTTAATATCGCGTCACAACTAGACGAACGGCTAAGTTTAGATGGCCAGCCGATACAGAGCCACACTAAAAACTTCTAGAAGAGATGCTTGTTGATCTGTTTCTACACCATCTTGGTCAGTGACTAGTCTGCCTAGCAGGGCAAAATCCTGCGCTTAAATCCCCCTCGTGTCTCCTCGCTCTCTTCCTTGGGGACAAGAGATTTCAACCTGGGTCCAATCATGCGCGTTTAATTGAGGGGAAACTCCGCCCCAAAAATATTTTGACCCCACCCCTTTTTAATAGGGAGAGGGCCCGCAACTAGCGAGAGTGACAACCTGTCGGGTTGTTGTCATACGGCTAGGCCACCAGAGCGTTTCCCACGCTTTTCTCCGTGGGAACGGTCAACCGCTTAGCTCTCAGCCGGGCGTCTTGTAGTCTAATCCTTGTACGGGGTATACCGCGGCCTTCTACGACCTTGCAGACGTCGCCACGGTTACAAAAGGATTAACTGTCGGCGGCGACGTTCTAAGGAGAGCACCCCCATTTTGCACTTATCGGTTCCCTTTCATGTGCCGCCGTTCCTCATGGTCAGTCGGGGAGTACGGCGCCCGTTAATTGCCGTGACGCGGTGTTGCCGAAAATAGCCGTCCGTGACAGTTATCTTATCGTTTGACAAGTTGACGGGGTGACTTATGTCTGGGATGAGGAAAAAAAATGGTCGAGTACCCATTAAAAAAACGAGGCCGGAAGACAAAATTTCCCAGTAACAAGAAGTCACCCGCTAATGGAGACTTCGGTGGGAAAGACAACACAAGCAGCGCAAGAAGTTCCCCTTTCACAGATAAGGTCAGTAGTTTTGCTCTCGAGGGTTCACAACAAAGAAAGCAGTTGCGTTTCGCCAACATAAACACCCGCAGTGTTATCAATAAGGCAGATTCACTGGAATTTCAGTTGCTCATACACGACGCTCATGTTGTTATCATAACGGAGACTTGGTTGCATTGTCAGGTAACAGATGACCTAGTATTTCCACCACTTTATAAAGTTTTTCGTAGAGACAGAGCGCACAGGGGTGGACGTGTGGCTGTTCTTACTAGGGAGCCGTTAGAAGCAACTCTTATTGATGAAAAGGGTGACATAGACAACCTATGCATTCAGTTGTCCTGTTGGGGGCATTCGTCTGTATTATTCTCATGTTATAGACCACCAAATTCTAAACCCGATTATACGATAAAGTATAAAGAATACACGCCCCCTTTTCAGCACAAAAACTTTTTTTCTGGTAGGTCATTTCAATCTGCCTAGTATTAACTGGGGACGACTTCAGGCAGGCTTACGGAACGATGTTCGATGATATGCCAGAACACGATTTATTTCAAACAGTTGTTGAATCTACTCGTGTACAAGGTTCCTCGAGTACTATTCTTGAACTGCTATTTGTAAATCTGGACTTTTCGGAATACCTCGTCATGGTATCATTTAACCATATGGTGTAGTAGCGCAAATTTGACGGGGACGAAGAGGACAAGAAAACACGACACTCGCTAGTAGCGAGTGTCGTGTTTTCTTGTCCTCTTCGTCCCCGTCAAATTTGCGCTACTACACCATATGGTTAAATGATGTCTCACCAACTAGCCCAGCTCTCAACCCTACTCGTCATGGTAGATGGTCTCTCAGACCACAACCTTGTAACTGTCTCATTACCTATACTTGTGCCTGTTATCACTAAACGCACAATGAAACATTGCTTTAAAACTATTCTATAGTCGATGATGCAAGAATAATAGAATACATGGAAACGTGTCTTGGTGACTTCACTGATACTAAGGACGACGTATTTGCGCTCTGGGAAATGCTCCTGAAAATGTGTCGTCACTGCATAAATACTTTTGTGCTGAACAAAACAAAGAAAGTCAGCAAACAAATGCCGTGGATAACGCGTAAAGTATATCTGAAGCAGAAACTAAAAAGAAGAAAAGAAAAGGGTGCTTCGCCCCAGCTTATCAGTGCAATAAAAATCAAACTGTCAACTGCAGTCCGAAGTTCAAAGGATTACTACTTTAGGACGTTACTACCCGGCTTGATTAAAAACGCAGCAGAAATATTTTGGGGTTATTTAAGTGAAATTAAAAGACCTGTCAATGAAATAATGGCTGACGAAGCCAGTGCAAAATACGTGAATAAAATCACCGAACATATTAACGATTACTCCCACAGTGTTTTTTCTCAGTCGCATATAGGTAACTTGTTTCATTCTACTGTTTTTGAGGCGCACGAAATGGACTTCATTTTATACACTGGTATTGTCTCAATGCTCTTAAATCTGAATACAACGAAATCATGGGGCCCAGATGGTACCACAAATATGTTTCTTAAGCGCTATGCGGAAGTGATTGGTAGATTTTTATTTATACTGTTCAGGGCTTTTGTGTTGTCCTCTCAGGTGTGCCATTACTGGCAAACAGCTCGGGTGGTGCCAAATTTTAAAAAGGGCAATCGTTTATCTGTAGAAAACTATCGACCAATATCCCTGACTTTGTCTTGCTGCATACTAATCGAGCATATTATTACCAACCACATCACAAAACTTTCAGGAGAAATTTAGTACTAACGAATGGCCAGCATGGCTTCAGAAAAGGCTACTCCACTATAACACAACTGTTAAATGTAATTCATAGTTTTGCGAAAACATTTTGGATAATAATGGTCAAACTGACGCTATTTTTTTAGATTTCAGCAAAGCATTTGACAAAGTAATTCATCATAAACTTATTCAAAAACTCAGATTACAATCTTCCTAGCATAATAGTTTGTCGGATAGCAGCTTATCTTTCGGATCATCTGCAGTTTCTCTCGCCCCGCCATGGTGGTCTAGTGGCTAAGGTACTCGGCTGCTCACCCGCAGGTCGCGGGTGCGAATCCCGGCTGCGGCGGCTGCATTTTCCATGGAGGCGGAAATGTTGTAGGCCTGTGTGCTCAGATATGGGTGCACGTTAAAGAACTCCAGGTGGTCGAAATTTCCGGAGCCCTCCACTACGGCATCTCTCATAATCATATGGTGGTTTTGGGACGTTAAACCCCACATATCAATCATGCAGTCTTTCTCTATTCAAGGCGACAAACAACTCGAGCAGTATTCCAGTGACATCCGGTGTATCCAAAGGTAGCGTCCTGGGGCCATAGTTGTTTTTGGTTTACATCAATGACATCGTCACCACTGTCACACCTGGTCCTTAAATCAGATTTTTTGCCGACGATTGCGTTTTATTTCGGCAAAGAACAACAGTACCAGACCAAACCAACCTTGAGATAATCTTGCAAAACGTACCAGCGTGGCGGAACAGATCAGGCATGGCTGTAAACAAAGACAAATCAGTCTCTCTTCGTATAACAAGGAAGAAAAGCCCGTTAAATATACACCTACACACTAGCAGCTTCCCCGCTAAAGGCAGTTGAAAATTATATATATCTAGGCGTAATTTTCTCAAGCAATCTTTCGTGGAGTTTACATATCAGTAATTTTTGTTCTTCTGCTTTCTGTAAACCCTGTTTCTTAAAACACAAGCTTAAAAACTCACCTGCCAGCATTAAATTTCTAAGTTACGTTACTTTTCTTAGGCCGAATTCAGAGTATGCTTGCATTACAAGGGACTCCTACACTAAACACAACATTAAAATAAAAGAGGGAATCCAGAGAAAAGCTGTTCGCTTGATTTACGCTTCAAACGCACCGGTTCCAGCTAATGATAACAAATGGCATTCCCCTTTTTGGAACTCGTCGGCAGATGGTCCACTTAAATTTCCTACAATCACTAATTATTCGTGAATTACCTATACACTTTGTGTTATACGTAACACCTCTGTCCACAAGGCATCACGATCACATATATTGCATTAACCACTTATTTCGCATGAACAGACACTTACAAATATTCATTTTTTCCAAGGACGGTGTCGGAGTGGAATTCTAGGCATGTAGTGAACGAACTTTTTAAAACTACTACGCTACCCGCATTCAGTGTTGTGCTTTAAGTTCGTATAATATTCTGACCAATCTTGTTGAAGTTACGACACTGTGTTTATTTCTATGTACGTCGTATGTATGCCTTCCTGAGTTGCGAGGGAAAGTTCGCGCCTTCTTTGTTCTAACTGTATTATATTCTGGTATTGCATTTTCTTTTCGCGCGTAATAAGAGTGCCTTTCCTGCATGGGCCGAATGCTGGTCTGAAGTATGTTATAAAAAGTAAATAAACAAACAAATAAATAAACATTTACTAAAAACAGAGTTTGCCGGGGAAATTAGCTCCTAGTGTGTCAGCTTCCCTACAGTACTACGTGGAGTCCCTGCTTAGGCTGTGGGACATTCCCCTATTTGTAGTAGTAGTGGTATTTAGCCACGTCTAGTTGATGAGTTGCTCAATAGATGAAGTTGTGTGTATATGTCCTTGGGAACAATATAACTTGGGGGCGTTAGTGGTTTCCACAGCATATATCCACGAAGTGAATGAGGAGTGGGACGCAGCTTCCATCTGTCCGTGCGTCCGTACATTCGCCAATCCGTTCATTTACTCTTGCTTCTATCCGTCCGCCCGTTCGTGCGTCCGTCCGTCCGTGTGGCCATCCGTCCGTCTTTCTGTCTGTCCGTGTTTCCGTCGCTCCATCTGTACGTACGTCCATACGTCCGTCTGTCGATCCGTACGTCCGTTTATCTGTGCATCCATCCGTCCGTGCTTCTATCCGTCTGTCCGTGAATCTGTTCCTACGTCTGTCCGTCCGTGCTCCCATCCGCGCGTCCGGACAAACGGACAAGCAAGGACGGACGCATGGACGGATGGACTCACGGGTGGGTAGTTGCTTTGCCTCACTTATGATCATTCACCTTGTGGATATGCTGCCATTTTTTTCTTAACCGCATATCGGTAAGCTCGGGTTCCACTGCTGCTGTAAACTTGTACGCTATTTGCGTTTCTTTTAAGTGAAATAAGTTATTTTTGTGACATCCCGATTAAAGGCTTGTTACATATAGTGTCGGGAAATTCTTACAGACAGTATTACAATGTTGTTTCTCTCAGTAGCCGTAAATACTTTGATAATATGGAGGTTTCATACCATATGAGTGCTGTCCGTGTTCAGAACTTTAATATGCCTGGTGGCAAATTTGTGCTGTACAATATATTAACAATGCACGTGGCGGGTACAGGCTCTATAAACAGTCCTAAATTGGCCTGGAATGCCACGGGACGGCTTTAAGCTCTCCCATAGCAGAGTAACTAGTACTCTAAATCATTACCCCCTTTTTCTAAACACGCAGGTACCTCTTGTATTTTTGTCGCCACGGCCTGTTCAAGCGTGAGGCCCACGGGACGACGTTATGCTACCTTGTACTCTAAATCGTTAACAACTCGATCTAAACACACAGCTTCAACTTTTCGTTCGTTAGCACACGTTCGACTGCGTCGGAGTTATCGTTTTAAACCGCAGTCTTCTGTGCGATCATCATAACACCTTCGATGCATTCGGACGCGTGCTGGCGTTTGACTGCCCTTTTTTTTGCATTGTGCTTCATATTGGTGGGTGCCTATGTCCCGGCGGTGTCCGCAAAGTTAGCCACTTTTTAAAATGCGAATGCATTTCTTAGTCGGGGCATGTCAGGCGTCTGTCCGCGCGCCGGCAGGTGTTATCTCTCCGCTCTGACGCCCTCTCTCATAGCAACAGCTATGGAGTGAGTGGAGAGGAGGAGTGTTCTCGGGCTTGTGAGGGCGCTCCCGCGTTGTGAGGGCGCTCACTACGCGAGAACACAAAGAAGTGCTTTACGCACCACAATAGACAAGGATGAATCAAGTGGCGCAATGGCTCTATTTTCACAACAAGAGTGTGAAAGGGCTGAGAAGAGGGTTCCTAGTAATACACCAACAGGGCCAGATGGCATTCCAATCATACTGATAAACACATTAGGTCCGAAGTCTAAGCACGCTTTGAGAGAGGCCGTGAGCAAAATAATAATCCATGGTGAAGTCCCCGATGGATGGAAACTTAGCACAATGAGCATGATATATAAAGGAAAGGGGGACAAAGCTGACATAAACAACTACCGTCCTATAACAGTGACATCAGTGGTCTACAGGCTGGTGATGCAGATTATAAAGGAAAAACTGCAGGCATGGATAGAGGATGAGGGGGTGCTGGGGGAACTGCAGAATGGGTTTCGGAAACACAGGAGGTAGGAAGACAATCTGTTCTCACTGACACAGTGCATCGAAATAGCAGAAAAGGAACACAGGCCTCTGTGGCTAGCATTTTTGGATATCAAGGGAGCGTACGATAGCGTGGTTCAAGGGAACTGGTGGGGAATACTGGACACACTAGGTGTGGAAGATGGAGTCACTAATCTTTTAAAGGATATCTATAAAGGTAACAAGGCAGTTATAAAGTGGGAAAAATAGGTATCAAAGCCTGCAGAGGTAAAACGGGGGCTTAGGCAGGGGTGTCCTCTGTCAACCTTGTTATTCATAATGTATCTAGAAGGATTAGAGGTCAAATTAGAGGGAAGTGGACTGGGCTTCAACCTCTCTTTCGTCAAAGAAGGAAAACTCATTGAACAGACACTACCACCATTGATGTACGCAGATCATATAGTGCTAATGGCTGGCAACAAGGAAGATTTGCAGAGATTGATGGACATCTGCGGTAATGAGGGAGATCGGTTAGATTTCAGATTCAGTAAGGAAAAATCATCAGTCATGATTTTTAACGATAACGAAGGTAGTGAGCTTAGAATACAGAAGGTCACGCTAGAAATAACAGATAAATACAAATATCTGGGCGTATGGATAAACAATGGAACCGAGTACCTAAGGGAACACGAAATATACGTAACGACTAAAGGTAACAGGAATGCAGCGGTGATGAAAAACAGGGCACTGTGGAATTACTATAGGTAAGATGTGAGAGGAATATGGAAAGGGGTCATGGTTCTGGTTCTGACGTTCGGCAATGTGGTCTTGTGCATGAGATGAGAAGTTCAAGCAAGATTAGAAATTAAGCAACGTGGAATAGGTAGGCTTGCTTTAGAAGCTCACGGTAATACACCAAATCAGGGAGTACAAAGTGATATGGGATGGACATCATATGAGAGCAGGGAACCTAGCAGCAAGATAAAATTTGAGAAGCGATCGAGAAATGGGGAAGGAGCGTTGGGCTAGGAAGGTTTTCAGCTACTTGTACATGAAGAATGTCGATACAAAATGGAGGAAGCGAACCAGAAAATTTACGGGTAAATACTTAGAAAACAGCAGGGGGCCAAACCAAAAAGAACTTTCCTTCACCTTCTTAAGAAGAAGGTGAAGGAAACAGAGACTGACATGGGGAGAATCGCCATGATTAAGAAGTCCGCAGTAGAGATCTTTTAAGCCCCGCCGTGGTGGTCTAGTGGCTAAGGTACTCGGCTGCTGACCCGCAGGTCGCGGGTTCGAATCCCGGCTGCGGCGGCTGCATTTCCGATGGAGGCGGAAATGTTGTAGGCCCGTGTGCTCAGATTTGGGTGCACGTTAAAGAACCCCAGGTGGTCAAAATTTCCGGAGTCCTCCACTACGGCGTCTCTCATAATCATATGGTGGTTTTGGGACGTTAAACCCCACATATCAATCAGAGATCTTTTAAGCAGAAAATTGCCAAGGAAAGGATCTATGATAATATTCGGGGCAGTTTTCTACTGTTTGAGGCCAGGACAGAAGTATTGCGAACCAAGAAATATCGGGCCAAATACGAAGGGGTAGAGACGGTATGCTGTGCATGCGGAGAAGAGAAAAATGCCGAACACTTGATAATGTTCTGGAAAGGGCTTCACCCTATAGTTCAGGATGATGGCACAGAGTTTTTCAAAGCTTTGGGGTTTAGGGGCAGGGAGGGCAAAATAGACTTTAGGCGGGTAGAATTAACTAGAAGGAGGTTATCTGATTGGTGGCCAAAGTCAAGGCACGAGTGAAAATAAACCCTTCACTGCAAAGTACGAGTCCTCAACCTCACTATTTAACGGAAAAAATGAATAAATCTAGTTTTTGGTGTTCTAAGTATTACGGCTTGGTGGCTTTAGCCACCGCCCGTTCTAAAGGGTATAGACATATCAATTCATTCAATCCATCCATCTCGGCGGAGCTTGCGCATGTGTGGACAACTATAGGAGGTGTTGGTGTGGAAATAGTGCAGGAAAGGGCAGGTGCAGTTCTTCGCCCTTCATTCTCTCGCCGTTTGCTCTCTCTCTCCTTGTTGTGCTCCTTCTTCCGTCTGCTCGCTCGTTACGTATGTATAAATAGAGTAAAGCGCATGCCTCACTCTTGACTGTTCGCTGGCTGATGAATGGGTAAATAAATTGTTATGGTACAATCTCTCGTCTTGTAATTAATCTGCGCCATTGAATAAACTATGTCATGTAGATATCGGCGCAAGAAATGCATTCGAATTTTCTTACGATTCTATTCGGGGAGGTAGGGGCAATTTTCTTTTCGCTTCCTTGACACTTACCTTTTAAATTCTCGACATTTGGCACTATTATGAGATTTGAACTGCGTCTTAGACTTCCACGTGACGTCCGAGGTCCAGGTCGTGACCAGTCTGACTGTAACGCCAAAGAACTTGAGCGTCTTTTGCAACAGTTCTCCCTGACGGATGTATATAACCATCCGTATGGGGGAAGGTATGTTTATACCTGGCGCCGCCATCGAGCAGTCGGCTCGATCGAGCATATGTATTCCCGGCCTCATGGCCTTCGTACGAACTGTCGAGGTGCTGTCGCTACCTCCTACGTCCGTGTTAATAAGTGACCACCACCCGGTTGCGCTGACCCTACGCCTGCCTGCAAGGATGTCGATGGTTCAGAGGCCATGGCCTCTGAAATTGTCGCGTCCTTCATGACTCTCAGACGGCCAATTGCGTGTTTGTGCGGAGCAATGGAGGCATCACTTATTGCCGCAGATCTCAATGACTGGGATTATCTTAAAGAACAATGTCATCACCATTGTAGTGCATCGGGTAAGGCACTTCGCGCTCGAGTCACACAAGACGCTTCTGCTTTAGTGCGAGAAATCTGCATCGCCCGCCGAGACCCTTGCTCCTCGCTGGTCATGCGTGCCTGGCAAGTAGAACTAGGGGACAGGTACCAGCGTGTCATGCGCGCCTCTTCACTCCCAGTGGCAGCTTGGCGCTGTAGACGCGCGCCATGTGCGCACCCTGAGGTCTTCCGGTATGCACACCGGGCGCTCATATTTCCTTGTGGCTCAACTGCACACACTCCCTGTGGCTCCTGCTGCTACTGGTTCGCGTGACTTCCAGGCTTTTTCGCGCGAACTTATGACCCAGTCAGCTACTGGCGTCAGTTCTGCCGCAGGGGTTCTGGGCACCCCCTTCTACAAAAGTTACCCCGTTACTGCAACGCAGAATTTGATATTCTTTTATCGCCGCTATCCGACTCCGAAATTAAAGACGCTTTAGATGCAATGAAAAAGGGTTCAGCCCCTTGTCTAATGGCCTCCCCGCTGAGTTCTTCATGATGTCTTGGCCCATTATTGGCCGACTTCTGTAGCGTGTCTTTCTCTCCCGCATTCTTTCAGTAGAGCCCGTATCACACTGACACCCAAGAGAGACACCCAATCCACGTGACCCGAAGATTGGCACCCATCACAATTCTGAATGTTGAATATAAACTGCTTGCTAACATTCTGGTATGCCGCATTAGTCCGTGTTTTCCATCACTCGTAGCTACTCACCCAGTCTGCTCCACTCCGGGTCTTGACGTTCATTGTCACATTTGGCTCTAACGTGCCATAATACAGTATACTACTGGCCCAGGGGTTACTGGTTTCCTTAGATCAGGAAAAGTCTTTTGACTTCATTGAACATGGCTATTTATTCAACGGCTTACAAGCATTCGGTTCTCCTGACAAGTTCATCCGCCTTATTCAGGCTATATATGCTAACTGCGAGAGTAATCTCTTTCTAGAGGCGCCCATTCCAGGTATATAGAGGACTCCGTCAAGGTTGCCCTCTCTCCCCCATCCTATTCATCCTAGCCTTAGAACGATTTTTAAGGGCTATCGAACGAGATCCACCAATTCCTGGCTTACCCCTCCCTGGTTGCTGTGAAGTTAAAGAAAGTGCCTATGCGGATGATATTAATCTGTGCATACACAACGAACAGTCATAGCAGCACGTCCTGAATGCCTTTTACAGTTACGGTGTTATTTCTGGCGCTCGTTTGAACTTGTCGAAAAGTCAGTATTGTTTCATTGGAAACCTTGTTGGACGTCTTAACATCGCGTTACCTTTGCAGTGGTCACCTACCATGGAGATACTAGGTGTCACTTAAAATTCTTTCGGTGTACAGGAAAATATCTGGGCATCTGTTATACAAGCTATAGGACAAATATTGATGTGGCTAAGCACTTTGATTTCCCCCCTTTTTTCCCCTTTTGAGCTGGTAGATGTGGCACTTGGTCGAGCTCCTCAAATTTTTGTACTTGTGCCACACTGTCAAACCTACCCTCCCCCTGCGCGTATCGCAGAAAGTTCAGTTTAATCCACTCGATTTTTTTCTGGTGGTACAAAATCATTATCGCGCCCCATGTTAGCGCAACCGCGCAACTGAGAAGGCTTCGCGTTCCCCGACGTGGCCGTCACGGCTTCTACCTAGTCCTATCATACTTTATTACAAGCTTTAAATAACGATGTTAAACCTGTGCGGACACTCGCACATTACCACCTGGGTCCATCTCTACGTGTCTTAGTGCTCGATAGTCCTATCAACTTTGGTTCGTAGTCCCACCATTTACCGGCGGTGCATCGTACCCTGCTGGCCCTCCATAACCGTCTACAGACTACATGTCCTGGAATCAATGTAGCTGGAGCGAAAGTGGTGGACACATTGGCCGCCCTTGTGGAGTTTTTGGTACCCCGTCACCGCCATGCCGTCAAGAGTCATCCGCGGAAGCACATGATCACAGAGGCGTTGTCAGGTCATGTTCGTTTCTTTTCTTTTTTAAGGACGTTAGTCTTTCTTGGGAACCTTCGACGCAAAATTTTTGATTTGTCTGTCTGTCTGTTTGTCTATCTATCTATCTATCTATCTATCTATCTATCTATCTATCTATATATCTATCTATCTATCTATCTATCTATCTATCTATCTATCTATCTATCTATCTATCTATCTATCTATCTATCTATCTATCTATCTATCTATCTATCTATCTATCTATCTATCTATCTATCTATCTATCTATCTATCTATCTATCTATCTATCTATCTATCTATCTATCTGTCTGTCTGTCTGTCTGTCTGTCTGTCTGTCTGTCTGTCTGTCTGTCTGTCTGTCTGTCTGTCTGTCTGTATGTATGTCTGTCTGTCTGTATGTATGTCTGTGTGTACATTTGACTGTTTGTTCACTCTTAACGGCATCGGGTACTTGAAGCGGCCGACCCCATCCGCAGCGCCCACCAATGTTGCTCAATATTGAGCGTTCATGCTTGTGCAATCGTCAATTAAAAATCAATTATTGCGCATGTCTGGGGCACCGTAACAACACGCATGTATTCTGCATGTGCGTCTTTTACTAGAAAATGCATACATAAGTAGTTTTAGGGACCGTAGCGCTTATCACGCTGCGCTGACCATGCAACGCTTGCACGGAACGGGGAGCGTTTCCAACGCTTTGCTAAGACGAGATGGTGGTGGCACCTACCGTCGCCTTGCGTTCTACACCTTATCACCTCTGAGATGGGTGCGCACACCCGTCTCAGAGCCACGCGCTTTGTTTTCTAAGAAAGCTGCCAGATGGCGCTCATGTCTCTTGTGTGACGGGTCGTGATGCGCACGTTCGCCTCCGCTGCACGCTCGAGGCACTCTAACGCCGCGCCTCCCACCGGTTTTCCCTCGCAGAACATCAAATAAATGTCTTGTTCACTCTCTCCACATGCAAAACTATTGTCTTTCGGCGACATTTGCAGAAACATGCACATACGGGGCCCATTCTTTTTGGAAGATCATGACGGGGCTTGCTCTCCATCGCGATCGGCTACAACGATGACAGGTGGTACGCGTGTCCAGTTGCCCTAACTGCGTAATGGTTGAGACCAGGTTAGCGACAATCGGCATGTGGCGATCGAATGGGTGGTCACCCGCATTTTTTTGCATGTGGTTTATGTTCGTTGTCGTGGACAGCTTGTTCGGGAGTTCGTGTCCGGTGGCTGGTTCCCCCGAGGGTGTTTCGCGGCACTCTAAGCATATAGTTACCGGCCTGTTCAGCCTTTGGCGTAAGCGCTGCAAAGCCGTCGCTGGGAATGGCTGTCGACGTGCCTTATGGCGAATATTGGGACGCATAAGACGTAAGATGCTCGCGTTATTCTCTGATGAGCTCATCTTCTTGGGAGAGGGCGAGTTTCAGCGCTATTGGTCATGACCTTTTTTTTTTAAGTGTGAATACACTTTATAAGCGACCCCAAACCATCCACCGCCGTCGGCGGCGTCCGCAGTCTTCTCTCTATCTTTAAAAGAAAGAGGACTTGGCGGGCTGCAGCGCGACGCTCTACCGAATAAGCCAAGGACGCGACGCTGATATCGGTGTCAGTAACGCGCCTTATACCCCCTCCCCCTTCGCTCGCTCCTCCGCTCTCCTCGCTCGCTGCAGCTACGCGTGCACCCCTCTCTCTCGCGCACCCGCCTTCTCTCTGTCTCCCGTCGAGAGCGGGTCGTGAGGGGGAGTAAAGTTAAAATCCGTTGGCATTCGCCAGTGAGTTAACGTAAACTCCCCCGTGTGATCAAATTGCGATTCCCAGGAACCATTACACCATAAATGCACCATAGTGTGATTAATAAATATAATAGTGCGAATTAATAAATACCCCTCATAGCATCACCCCGTGTATTCGCACTTAACCATGTTCACCCTCGGGGAAATGCTTGGGAGTTTTTCTTGACGGCGAGTGTGAACCGGTTCAATTTATGTTTCGGCCGACTTTGTTTTGTCGCAGCACAGAAAGGAGTTTTGTTTAACACTGAAACTTTCTGCGTCGATGTACAATTTTACAAAGCGTAAAAGGAAGCTTCGGCCGCTAAACTTGACAGGCAGACTACAAAACGAGCGTTCTCTCTGCCACTTTATGTCATGTGTTTCTATCTCCGTTTGGTTGTGCCGTCAAAGTGAATGGACTTTTATTTTAGAATATAATACGTGTGAACTAGATCCGCGTATAAAAGTTTTCTTTTAGAAAAGCTTTCTTTTGTGGTCGTATCTGCTTTTGATCTGAGGCCTCGCTCAACACCAGCCAACACTAACTTCGCAGGCACGTGTACGGTGTACCGTCGTTCTCATAGCGCTCCAACGAAACCCCTTATGAAATTCGCGTAGACGGTAGCACCAGATATCCCTCTAGGTATTTTTGTGAGGTATTGTACGGTTGAGGTATCCTAAGACAGATTATCGTCTTTAAAATAAAAAACTGGCAGATCCCACGTACAGTGGGAATCGATGACATGCGAAGCACGAATGAGACAAGTTGATATACCACTTTGAAATCAGCACAACGTTACGAGGTGGAGGTAAATGATGTCGCACATGACTTCCGTGTCATGATTATTATGTTTGGACGTGTCGGTGACCTTCGTAATCTATTCCAAACTTAGTTTACGTGCTTAGATACCAAACTTAGTTTACGTGCAACTAGCGAAACGGCCGCGAGTACGCTATGAGCGTCGTATGTTGAATGTTCTTACATGACACGCGTGTCAGGATTATCATGTTTGCACCAGACATGTATTTTGTCATCCATTGACGTCACGTAACACCAAAGTTGGTATATGTGGAGCTAGCGAAACGGCCGCGAGCGCATCGCGAATGGCCCATTATACTCCAAGGTAGCGTTGACGCGCGCGCACGATGGGCACAGCGACGCTACGTTAGCAAAACACGAACACTCTAATAGTCTGACACGAGGTGCGACCAGCGTCCGTCGGCGCTGCCCGGCGGTAACGGGCGCGAAATGCGTCATGCTGCATTTCGCGCCGATGCGTTACCCAGACAACACTTCGCCTCCCTGTTTTCGCGACGGAGGGATGCCGGACGCGCTGAAAAACGCATGCGTCAAAGCAACGCAGTGCGGGGTGTGCCTGCGAGTGTATGGCAAGGCCGGCGCCTGTCGTGGCGACGCCGGCGTGACGCCACGAAATGAACGCCGGCGAGCACGCGCACCGGGTCACGTCGAAATATATTGGCGCCTTGACTTTGACATATAGTCATGTTTTCGCATGACACGCATCTCATGATTATCAAGTTTGCACCAGTCACGTACCTTCGTCCTTCATTGGCGTCACGTAATACCGAATTTGGCGCATGTGAAGCTAGCGAAACAGCCGCGAGCACATCATCAGTGTGGCATGTAGTCATGCTGTTACATGTATGACACCTATGTCTTGATCATCATGTTTGGATGTGTCATTTACCTATGTAGTCTGTTCGCGTCACGTAATACCAAGTTTGGTACAAGCGAAGCTAGTGAAATGGGCGCGAGCGCACCATAAGTGTAGTATACATGTAGTCATGTTTTTAAATGACACGCATGTAATGTTTATCACGTTTGCACCAGTGTTATACCTTCGTCATTCCCTCACGTCCCGTAATACCAAATTTGGTACAAGAGAAGCTAGCGAATCGGCCGCCAGCGCATCATTAGCATGGCATGTAGTCATGTTGTTACATGACACTTATCTCATGATTATCTTGTTTACATCAGTCACGTACCTTCGTCATCCATTCATGTACTGTAATACCAAATTTGTTATATATGGCGCTAGCAAAACGGCCGTGAGCGCATCATGAGCGTGGCACGCAGTCATGTTGTTACATGACACACGTGTCATTATTTTCATGTTAGGGTCTGTCGCTTGTGTTCGCCATGCAGTCATGCCATACCATACCGGTGTTGCAACATGCCACGTGAACGAAACCACCGCAAGAGCTGCAGGATCAGGAAATGTAAATCATGGCATTCATGACATACATGTCATGAATGTTATGACTAGTCAAATATGTTCATCATTCAGTAATGTTATGCCATACCAAGTTTGGTATCGATACTATTATCGAAACGGTCAGGAGAGCTAAAAGTCATAGGCGGATAGATAGATAGATAGATAGATAGATAGATAGATAGATAGATAGATAGATAGATAGATAGATACGCTCGAAGTCCCCGAAGTTCGCTAAAAATGCTTCGCATTAAAAAAAATTGCCCGCAGCTTCCCTCGGGGGAACACTGAGGAGGATGCGGGCCATATAATTGGTTAACGGGGTGTTAAAGTGTGACTTACTTGGGTCGATGGCTAAATTGGTTAACGTGGTTGTGAAATGGGGTGTTAAATTGCGACTTACTTGGGTCGATGGCTAAATTGGTTAACGTGGTTGTAGGAGGGGGTGTTAAATGAGTGAACACGTACACACGTATGCGAAAGGGCGGCGCTGGTCGAAGGGACGTCGATCATTGTGTTTGTGGATTCGTTGGAATTCATTTCACCGCGACCTTGGACGTCGACGCGCCGTACAAACCAACCGACGAGCGGCAACTGAGCGAGCGAGCGCCGACCTTGAGTATATATACAGCACGACGGCGCATGCACTGTCAGCTGTTGAATGTTCTCGAAGCGCGACGCCACATGCGCGTCCACTGGAGAATCAGGAGAATTGTAGATGTCGAACGCGGTGTGTAGAGGAGGAAGGGTGCACAGATGGTGGAGGAGTGAAGCGCGCGCGGTGTGTAGAGGAGGAAGGGATGCACAGATGGTGGAAGAGTGGGCGACGGCGCGACGGCGCATGCGCGCGCGTCAGCTGTCGAATGTTCGAGAAGCGGTGCGGACGGCGCGGACGGCGCACTACAAGGCGCGAGTATAAGATGCTCCGCATCTAAAAGACAATACGGCGTTTGCGCGCTGCATAATGTACACGGTTAATTGGTCATGGCTGCGCGGCCTTCGCTTTCAAGTTGTCATAAGAGAAATCATAGAATCCATTGGAGTACTTTTTTTTTCATCATGTACGAGATAAACCTCAGGAAATTTTGGACAGAGCTTGCTGCTCCCCCATGGTAAATTATGCAACACTATGTCTCACATCTTTGGTTCTTAGCACACATGTCTAGCGCCGACATAAATATGCTAAGATTGCTTGCGAAGTACGTACGGTGAAATCGCGCACTTAAGTTGCAGGTAATGCTGTACTTAAGAGAAGGCACTGGTATAGGTGCCCCAAGGCATATACGGGGCTATGTATTTTCCGGGTATCCCTAATTTGCGAATATGTTGATGATTTATGTGTTGCAAACTGTCCCGTTTTTAGTGACACCAGTGCACTGAGTGTATAAGTTCGCTTTTTTAACGCCCATATAAGTGAACAGGAAATGAAACCTAGGATAGCGTATGAGGTGTTTGGAAGTGCTGCACATTTCGCTGATTATTTCCAGTTAACTCTTCGGATATTTTCTTCGAAATGGTTAGTTCTTCCGTGTCCTCAGCGATTAGCTCCGGTAATGCGCCACTGGTGGTTGCAGTTAATCGCGAAGGTTCCAAACTCTGACCGCTTCAATGAATTTAGCCCATCCCCCTCCTATATGCACACGCACAAAAGTCGTTTCTCATAAACGCCAAACTCTGACCGCTTCAAGGAATTTAGCCCCTCCCCCTCCTATATGCACACACACACAAAAGTCGTTTCTCATAAACGCCAAAATGTCATTCGCGTAAGCTCTAACTTTGGCTTTATTTTGGATCTGGAAATCCTTCTAAAGCGGGAGCGCATCAGCATTATTCTGATAAGAGACTTTCAACAGGATGAATTGAGCAGACTAATTGCGATTGTTTAGCCGGCCAGGGCGAAACAGTTCTGAGCGTCGCTTTTGCCGTTTAGTTTCTCCGCGAAAATTCATCGCAGCCACTGCAATATTTTCGCCATTTTGATATGAGTAAGAAAGTTACATATATTTAAGAGAACCGCTGAAAGTGTGAGCCTCATTGCCTTTTTACAGCATGCTCATTCTGCCTGGCGGGCGTGTGAAAGTCATCGACTTCGACACAACCAAGGTTTGCAATGGTCACTGTGAGTGCAACCTATCTTATGTTTTATTCTCGAGCCGGCTCTTAAAGAGCACTCCGGTGGGGAAGCGTCCGTTTATTCCTCATTTATTTTGCTCTCATAACAGAAACATTGACGAAGTGTTTATCTAACCAACCAGATATTTCCGTCTATGACTTAGCCAGTCGTATATGGTTTGCGAGGACGCCCGAACGTAATGTTTAGCAAACGATTCCAGGCATTCGCACCTTACTTAAACTATTATGCAGCACTGGTATTTCAGGCAATTATCTGTCGGTGTATATTTCATGTAATTTTGTACTTCGGTAACGCATAGTCCTAAACACTGCTGCTGCTACGCCCAGCGCTCACAAGACTTGACGATAGTTATAGCGCGAGAACAGAACGACGACAAAGAGACGAGAAGGACACGAAGGACATCTTGTTTCTTTGTCGCCGTTCTCTTCTCGCGCTATAACTATCGTCATGTCATACCAACTAGCCCAAGGTGTCACGCTCACAAGACCACGTGAAGAAGCTAATCACGTCCTCTTGACTTGACCGAGGACAGAGTCTGGTTACAGGACTACTTGGTACTATAGAGTACCAAGTAGCCCTGTAAGGAGCTGTAGTAGTAGTAGTAGTAGTAGTAGTTTGTAGCCACCCCTAGTTTATGAGTTACTCAATAGATGGCGTTATGTGTATATGTCCTCGGGACTAATTTAATTAGATAGCGTTAGTGGTTTTCACAACATATTCAAGGAGTGAATGATGATGAGGGGGCGAAAAGTTTGTCCGTCCGTCTGTCCGTTCATGCTTCCGCCCAGCCGTGCTTTCGTGCTGTCCGTGCGTCCGTTCGTGCGCCCGCCTGTGCTCCCACTTGTCTGTCCGTCCATCCGTGAGTCCGCCCGTGCATCCGTCCATCTGTCCATCCATCTGTCCGTTCTTCTGCCTGTGCCTCTGTCCGTCCGGACGCACGGACAGATGGACACACGAACAGACGCTTCGCCCCACTCATCAGCATTCACTTCGTGGATATGCTGTGATTTTTTCTAAACACACAGGTTCATGAGTGTATTATACTGGCGCAACTTGCGACAGCTTCTTTCTCCCCCATATTAAAGTACACCGCACTCTACATTGTCGAACATTTTTTTTTCTAAACACATTTCCCTTCACTGGGCAGATCGCTCATTCCGTGGGATGACGACAGTTTTTGTACTGGGACAGCTTCTTGCTCTCCTATAGTAGAAGACATCGTGCTCTAAATCGTCCAACATATTTAAAACACATTTCCCTTTGCTAAACTGTTGCACAGATTGTCCATTCCGCATCACGGCAGTTTCTGAAATGGAACAGCTTATTGCTCTCCCATAGTAGAGTACATCGTGCTCTGTATCGTAAAAAAATTATTTTAAACACACATAATGCACTACTTTTAATCATTCATTGTTTGTTGTAAACGCAGTACACACTTCAAACATTCTGCAAAATCAATCCCAAATTTCTTTCCACATGCCGGAGCAGTGTGTGCCAGTACTAGGAAAGCTTTAGAGAACTTCGTACTCTAAACTGTCAAACATTTGTTCTAAACGCATAAACCGGCTAGCCCAATGGCAAGTACTTATGTGCGTGTGTGAGTGATCCTAAATGAAATGAAGTGAAAAGTGAGCCTCGTAACTGTCTCTTATGAGGAGAACACCTCAACAGTAGCTCACGAGGAGTGGGGGTAAAGGAGTGATCAAATAAATGGGATTAAAAGGTAAAGAGATAGATAGAGAGAGGAAGGAGAGAGCGAGGCGCAGGAACAGCGGACGACAAAAAATGACGGAAGTAAAGAGGAGATAGGAAAGATGGACACGGTTGCAGGAGTCCGAGGACGGGGCACCACTCGGCGAGAGCTCTTGTCGGCGTCAGGCGATGGCGTAGGGCGAGCCCAGTCGGCCAGAGCTGCGCTGTCGTCGGAGATCGCGGGGCACAACCTGTCGGCACGAAATTCGGAGAGCGAGTACTTATGTGAAGGACTACCCACTGAGACTACAGCCCGTCATAGCGTGCACTTTAACGAACAGTTTCTCTTGCCATTGGTGTCCCAGGGAGGCACGCGAAGCGTTGGTTTACATGCATTATTGCGAACAAAGTAATTCACAGGCATGAAACACGGCAAAAAATGTCAGTTTACTTTTTATCTGTTCGTAGCTACCATGGAAAATTGTAGAAGCAGCGTGGCGTTTTTGTATTCTTCAACGCACTTAGCACCATCATATGAAAGAAGGTTTCCAAAATTTTTCGCTTGATGCTTGTAACGTATGTAGTGGAGCGTATGTTGCACTCGTCGTAAATTTTCCCTCTCTTGAGCAGCGAATAGTCGAGGGGGGGGGGGAGGACATTTTCACTACCTCGCTTATAAGGCCAGAGCCATTCCTAATTCAGTTTTTCAATTGAGAAAAGTGACTTGGCGAGCTGTGCATAGCGGATTCCTCTACCATGACTAACGGGCGTGCGCTCACGCAGTCACCAAGCGCTTCCTGAGGGGCTACTTTCGAAGAACTCCTTTCGAATTCCACGACGGCGAGTCTGCTGGCACCATACCGTACATGGCTCCAGAAATTCTCAAAAGACGACCGTACGGTACGTCAGATACGTTTCGAATCTCGACCAGATAATGAAGGCAATTTCGAAACATAGTATTTATGCTCACCTCTTCCCTACGGCACAGAATGTGTGCACCTTGCTTCGCATTAGTTTGTTTTCCTTTTTTTCGCGAGGTTCCCGAAGCCACGATTTCGGGGGCTTCGCTTCTCTGACTACGTATGTCAGCAAATGGCATACGCTAACACTGTAACTCGTTCGACGGGATATTTCACATGGTGCTTGATTGATTCATATGCAGGACCGTTTGCGCAAAAAAAAATGAGAAAAAGTTCGTTGAGTTGGTATGAAAGCAGGTGCATGTGCACAGAGATAAAAAAAGAGGAAGTGGTAACAACGGATTAGCGTTTGTAAACAGATAAATAAACGTAAATATTTTTTTGATGTGCTAGTTTGTCGTGAAGTCCGATGTGCGTATATCACCGAGGTGCGTGGCCCGCACATGGTAGTGCTGTTCTAATAGCTTCGCGTTTCTTGGTGCGTACACACCACCAGTCCCTAGTAAACCGGTGTGACTCAACTCGGTGCTGTTGAATTTATTTCAGCATTAAAGAGAGGCAGTATAGCTGACCGAAGGGGCTCTGTGGGCTGAAAGAAGAAATCACATTAAAGAGGCTCTGCATCACTATTCAACCTTATTTTTTTTTAATCGCTAGTTGCGCAGACTGAAGCACGCACATATTATTGCAGCAAGGGCACCACTGATAGTGGCGCGCAGTTCGTAGTTATCCGGTCTCAGAAATTCATCACATGAAAAAAAGAAAACGAAAAAACGCCAGGCCTGCGCAGGAGGCACGCAGCAGTCACAGTGAAAGCTAGAAGAGCGGCCTTTCAGAGCCTTTTCCAAACACTCATTGGGTAACTGCTGCAAGCACCCTTGCTTGATACCCACTACGGAATTATTAATAAAAAATTGAATAGTATAGGCCGGCATTCGCCAAGGTATTTTTCGTCATTTTTCTGAGAAACGTGGTATCCGCTGAAGCACTTGTAAGGAATTCTGTGCCAATTGTTCGTGCAGTGACCGACTACGATGAGAAATTATGCATGAAGTGGGTATGCGCCACAGTTAATTGTAGAACAAGAACAAGCTTTTGTAATGGGCTGGAGCATTGGACGACCCACTCGTTACGCTATTCGCATTGAGCAACGACTGGTTGCTCTTTCGCTCTTTTCAAACGCTTTATAATTCGTATCAACGTGATTGCTTTCTTGACATCAAGCCTGCCTATGGCAAGTTCACCAACTAGTCCCTAGCACCGGTGTGACTTAGTGGTAGAATACTGGGCTGGCACCTAGTGGACACGGGTTCTAGCACCACTTTGTCATTGATACTTGATTTTCTTATTTCGTGTGACAGTGGTTACGGACGCCGGTGGTGGTGGCGGAAAACTACGGCGCTGCGCGAGGCACAAATTGTGATCTCATAACAGCTTTCGCTGTACAAAAAGTGCAAGCCATCAACTCGACTTTTGCGGGGTCACATGACCTTTTGACTCACCGGTGACGAGGAAGCGTTGATTGAAATGTGGGGTTTTACGTCACAAAACCACCATATTATTATGAGAGACGCCGTAGTGGAGGGCTCCGGAAGTTTCGACCGCCTAGGGTTCTTTAACGTGCACCCAAATCTGAGCTCACGGGCCTACAGCATTCTCGCCTCATTCGAAAATGCAGCCGCCACAGCCGGGATTTGATCCCGCGACCGGCGCGTCAGCAGCCGAGTACCTTAGCCACTAGAATACAGAGGCGGGGCGACGGGAAATCGTTTCGCCAATGAATCTAGCTGAAAGTTCCCACTTCTAGGAAACCTTGTCCACCATTGTTGCTTGTCTCGACAAACGTAATGCTGACGCCGTTACCATAGAAACAAAGGTGGTTCCATGAAAGATCAGTTTCCAAAATTTTAGTACTTTGAAGCGAGGCTCTTCCTGCTGTTTCTTACAACGAGATTGCATGTCACTCCCTTTTCTCATTCAAAAAAAAAGAAAATTTTAAGAACGACAAGGCCGGTAAAGAGGGTTGCCTGCACTTCCCGTACGCGGATTGTCCGGCGAGTCGCCTGACGGTCTACAAAGATGCAGTGATATAACTTCAACGCAAGGGATTACTTGCACTGCTTCAACAACGATCGGGAGTGCACCACACGTGCGGGAAGAGGCAGCTCGCAAAAGTACAGAAGCATGGGGAGCGTAGAGAGAGAGAAGTCTTTGATATGGACATCCGACCCGCGCAAGCCAAAATCCAGAGGCGAAATGGCAGCCAGCGCCTCTGTCGTTGTAGTAATCTATTTTTTTTTGAAGGCATCTATTTAGGGATCAATGAAACAACACAGGAAAAAACTAACGAAACTTGATATCAATTGGAATTTGTATGCCGTGCCACGATCACTTCCGAGGTTGCATAGCTAGTGCGTTTCTCCGTAATTTCCGTCCACGATAATTCTGGCGAGCACTATACTACGCGCTGATGTGGTCGGCAGCAGTAACGTAACTTAATTGCGGGAATAAATACTAAATCACTTGATATCACTGCTTAAACCTATGCTAAAATTGTCTCCAGCTATCAGTCTGCCCAAATCGAAATGCTTTAAGATTGTTGGAGGGCCGCTTTAAAGCTTTCACGCAATTACTCCACCAACTGAGCTACAGGGGCGTTTGCTTCCCCGTCCACTTTATCGGGAATTTATGCTTGTGTATTCCTGAAAGTGGTAGCCAGCACCACTCGCAGCCATGACGGCTAGTCCGGAACAGTCTTTTGATACCAACAGGCGTGTCGTGGCACGTGCGTTACTGCGAGCTGGAAGCCCACCACTGATGGTATTGTTCCGACAGACTCGATGTCTTTATACAAGCGACTATGCGCGGTTTCATTTTGTGTTTCTTTTGGCTTCATTTGGCTATTTCTCTCAAAAGTAAACTATCCCCTCCACTTTTTCTATCGTTCACAGAGTTGGCGTTTTTACACTTTTCGCAGGTCGCGCTGCCGACTGGTGGTCGGCGGGTATCGTCTTCTACAAGCTGATGACGGGCCGGGTGCCTTTCCGGGGCAAGTCGAAGCAGCTTCTTCGCGAACGCATCATCACGTCGCCGCTGAAATGGCCGCGCGCCGACGAACACCCGCACTCGGCGACAACGCCGGCCAAGGACATGACGTACCGGATGCTCAAGAAGAACCCCGTGGAACGGCTCGCCTCGCGCAACTACAGCGACCTGAAGACGCACCCGTTTTTCGACCAGTTCAACTGGAAGATGCTGTTCGTCAAGACCGAGCTGTGCGACATACCGAGCATCGCCGAACTCATGAACAGCGACGCCGAGAAAGAGCGCAAGACTGGAGACCCCGAGGACAAGCGCAAGCACCAGCAGATCGACGAGATGACCGACGTAAGCGCCGAAAGCCAGAAACCGCTGCTCTGCTACGCCTCGCCTAGTTTCAAGAAACTCATGCTCAAAGTACGTGTGTCATACATTCTTATTAGCCGTCACGAGTAAGCGTCAATAGGTCCGAGTATTTCTGAGCCACTCCCCGATATCATCGTCAAGTTCGTTTGCCCGTGTGTATACTATGTTCACGTAAGTGAGTCAGTGGTTATCGTCAAGTTCAAGCAGCCCTCGTAGAAACATAGCCCTCATCCTCAGATGCTCCCCACCTCAGTAATGGGACACTGACTGCTTGGGGAGGCCTTGTCACGGATTCTGGAACGCGTCTTCCCATGGTTCTTTCACTGAGGCCTTCCTTAACGCTCCCTTGAGTAAAGGTAGCGCCAGGGCACTCTTCATGTCTCCTAACCTCGCTCCTCCCACCGAAAGGGTGCTCCTCTGCAGCACTTTGTCATCGACGTCGTGCCACGCTTTCTCCTGTACCTCTTCATAAGCTCTGTCATGAAAACCTTGTTGTCGTCGCTGAAAAATTGTTCGCCAGTAGCCAGGCATGTTTTTGAGCGTGTGGTTGAACGTCTGTCATAGGTTTTTTCGTTCAGATGCTGCTGCTTGAGGGCAGAGTACACACAGGCTTTAAAGACGGAATGCTAATTGGTGTTCATCGGTTAAACATGAGGACACGGGCTCGGGTTCAATTCCCACTCGCAGTAGCCATGCTTCGTTAGAAACGAAATGCAAAATCATCCATGTACTTCATTTCACTACATGTCGAAAAGACCCCGGTGGTCAAAATTCATCTGGGGTCCCTTGGATGGCGTGCTTCTTAATCATCCTCTGGTTTTGGCACGTATCTCGACGAATGTGGGAGTCAGTAAGTGAATTGGCCCTCAGTGCATGTTCACGGGCCTTCTGTGGTTAGGAAAAGTGTATAATGATTGAGAGCAAATACTTTTCTCAATTAAGGAACGGAGACAGTAAGTAATAATGATAAAATATGTGTAGGTTAACGCCCCAAATTCACCATATGGTTATGATAGACGCCGTAAAGAAGGGCTCCGGGGATTGGCATCTCTTGATGCTCTTGAACGTTCAGCTAAATATGAGTATGTGGACCTCAAGCATTTTCGCCTTCATTGGAAATGCATCCGTGGCAGATTTGATTCGATCACGTGACTTGGCGACTTGCAGGTGAGCAGTGGAGCGCTAAAGTCACTAGACCGCCGTGATGGATCAGAGAGTAGCAGCAGTTGTTGGTTGAGGAAATTATGCTTATTTATGAAACCCAATGGGGAGCACGGGACATAGTCATAGCCAAGGGAAGGGGAAAATAAAGAGGGTAGCAGAAGAGAGAGTGAAAAAGATAGCGTTTCGTCTATTCATGGGGAGAGGGGGCGATGGTTAAGGAAGGCCAGCATGTCACGGGTGCTCAACGGAAGATGGGGATTATCGTCACCTACATATCACTCCAAGAGCCCTTGGATAGCCCGTAGGTTGGAATGATATGGGAACAACATTTCATTTGCGGTCGTCGCAAGGAGCTCCTGCTTTCTGTAGGCGGTTGTGAGCCTTGAGCGTTCCTGTGCCAGCGCTGGGCAAGAACAGAGAAGGTGCTCAAGGGTCTGGGGGTTGGCAGTTAGTGGTTTTGAAGAAGTGCGTAACGATTAAGAGTACTTGGTACTCTACTATGGGATAGCTGAAAGCTGTTTTTTGGGTCTTTGCAGCGCAAGCCCAATCAGTGCTTTATGCGGAGCATGGTTCGCACCGCCTGTACTACTATGTATTCTCACCGTCAGCGAAACCAACAATGAGAAAGAGCCCACCCAGCTAACGTGATCTTGAATATCCTCGTTGATGCATCTGGTTATATGGCAGAGTTGTACTGCATGCCTAAATAACTTTAATCTTAATCTGCACAATAAATACCAGCGGAAAGTTTAAAGCTACATTTAAATTTTTTTCCTTTAAACAAACGACTCCAAATCATGAAAATGCCTGCTGCGAGTTCCTCATTAAGCAAGAGCGTGTTATTTCAACAGCAACAACAACAACAAAAATAAACTGAGGCTATCATGAGTCGAACGCGATAGCGACATCTTGACCCTATAGGGCGTATTAAGTTCGAAGTGGCTTGTATCAGTGAAGCTTTCGCATACGGCGGCATTCTGTGAAATGGGTAGCATGCTTTAAACCGTGGACAGTTGTGCGTGTGAAATATATTCAAACTTTCTGTGCACCCACTACGTGACCTTATGAGAAAAGGCGCAGTAATGTGTGTGCCTTTTGTAGTGGGTGACCCGCTTTAATACCATGAAGTCATGATAAGCATATGTTCTGACGCCCGATCCCAATGTAAGCACGCATTATAGGTGTGATATTACATGTTGCCTGGTGAAGAATGTTCACAGGATGCGTGTGTTTGTAAAATGTGCAAATTGCGTTTACTGCATTTACGAGCAGATTCCAGCCTCTATAATCGAGCAGCTGCTTGCCGCGCGAACGACTCAGGTTCGGTCCTTACTCAGGCTTATAATTTTCTGTTACTTCTTTTATCTACACCTTTATTGATTTCTCGGCCACGTGCAAAGTGATGATTTTTTGTTCACAACCAATGACGCTACCTCCAATGCCAACACCGGAATTTCAACGAAACGAGCTCTTTAACGCTATCGTGTTAAAATCAGCACTGATGGCCATAGCAAAGACTGAATGAATGAATTAGTGAATGTAAATGAATGAATGAATAGATGTCATGTGCAGTGGTGGCACGGGCAGACCAAATAAGCCTAAACAATGCTTCGGTGACAGGCGGATTGGATGTCGCACGTTTGCAGCGTCGTAAGCTTAGTGCAGTTAAGAGCAAACCTCATAAGCGTGAAAATGCACGTGACAGCGACGAGCGATGCTATGAGCGACGAAACAGGGCGTTCGCGCGGCGGGTCGCGTGCTCGTTTTCGCGTGATCGCTCGGTTCTCCAGATTTGAAAACCGTTGCTCATCACCCGGAAGTGCTGGGCTCAAGCAGCCAATAGCGAAAAACCGGAAAAGACAGACTACATAGGTGCACGTGACCCTGCCCGAGTCACGTATGCGCAACAAGAAATAACGCAATGTTTACGTATGTGCATATAAAAAAAAATGGCAGCATATCCACGGAGTGAATGATGGAGAGTGGGGCGAAGCATTCGTCCGTCCATGCGTCCGTCTGTGTGACCGTCCATGCGTCTGTTCGTGCGCCCGTCCTTGCGTTCGTTCATGCATCCACCCCTGCGTCCGTTCATGCGTCCATCCATGCATCTGTCTGTGTGTCCGTTCATCCATCTATTCAACACTCCAAGTCCCACCATCTCGCATCTTTCTATCATATATTCCCCATATAGAAGCACCGCCATTCAGTGGACATTCGAATGACTAAACGAGAGGTGGCACACGCACACTTTCTTACGGCTTGCGCTTCGGGTCTACTTCCCACCTTCAATCACCTTGAGTTCATGGTATATACTAATTCACTGTATTCATGGCACTGCGGCCCATGCTCGCTAAACCTTTCTAAAACCAAGGAGGTTACGCCCAGCGAGTATAACGTAGCAACCTTTTCCTGTCAGATAGTGCTTAATGTACATGCCAGTGGCTGCTAATGGGGATCGCAGCATGCGCGTTGACTAAAAGCCGAATGCTCCTGTCTCTCATTCCCCATTAGCATGTACATTGAGCACTATTTTTTACTGGTAAACAACGCACAGAAAAAATCTCTCACCGGCACCACCTTGGAGGTCAAATGTTATACCTATTTCGGGTATGTGCCAGTGGTGGTTACGTACTACGAGGGACGCACAAGCCACGCCATAAGAAGCTTCACCCCTAAAAAGTGCTGCAAGGCATTCATAAGCACTTTCCGTTTCATTAAACAACAATATATCTTATTTTTAAATTGCACACCGCTCACTACGCGGTTTTCTTGGTGCGAGTAGACGGCCTAATGCCAGCAACAGTGAAGTTCGCTCGCCGAAGCCGTCGCGTGAATGAGGTTTGCCTGCACTCGAGACTGATCGCGCGAAGACGATCTACGTCGCGTCGCTCGTCGCTGTCGCGTGCATTTTCGCGCTTATGAGGTTTGGCCCTTATACGCGCACCACTCACCATTGGGATCGCCCATGGCAACCTATGTATTCGACCTCTTCAAGTGCGCTGCACTATAGACCAATTCTATGTTTGTAAACACAGGTAAGCCGATGTCGACATTATGGGTAAAATTATAGCGACGTCCTCACGTAATTTCTGCCATAAGCGCTCAGGGCTGCGATGTGCGCCAACAAACAAAACTAAGTTTTGAGACGCGATTCACATGCAACCGCGGCGCAGTTCGTCAGCAAACCGGTTTTTTTTTTCTCGTTGCTTCACTGAGAACACCACATGCACCATTAAAAACCCAGCAGAAGCTGCAGTAGGCACAGCGTCTTTTGCCTACCTGTACAGCACCACCGCATTTTCGTGACGCAAGTCCGGTGGAATTTGTCTATAGGGACACGGCTTACCATTCATCCGTTCACCTCATGTGGAGTAATCAGGCTGACAGTAAAGCGCTCAGTACAAGTCATAACAAAGCTAGCATTGCTCAAGCCTATAGGTAAAAACAAACGAAGAAGGTCTGAGATGTAATAATTTGTAGAATAAAGCACGCGCATGACTCCCGTGCCCGCACAACACATGGCACCACCGCCTCGCCGTGAGCACGATAGTTTTTCTCACGTGCACTTCACCGGCGCTTGGTCACTTGATACGGAGGGGAAAAACGTGACACAACTTGATGCAGACGACACGTATCTCAAATGCCGTATAAGAAGCAGAAAGTCGATATAAACCGTACCAAAGAGCAGTGCGCAGGTTGCACACTGAATTCGCGAATTTCTCTAAGATGATACTATGCTCGTGCCATGGAAACCCTACATGCTCACCTCAAATATTAATGTAATTGTCGGTATATAAACAGAGCAGTCGAAACACCACCAACGAGAATCGCCACATAATCATAGTATACGCCCTTCAGGTTTGTCACAGAAGTGAAGCTGCAATCGGTTTCTTAACTGGCAGAGTCTTATAGTCGCCTTTAGGGGACATCCCGCCGCTTTTAACATCCACGACAATTGCCACAGAGTGAAAAGGTAAAAAAAAATCACGCCATCTCCACGAAGCGAAGGCCCAAGTGTGTACGGAGCGAAGCTCCATCTAAGCTCATCGGTAAAACCGTCAAACAGTCGCCCACGCATAGACAGTCCCCCTGCTGCAGCGCCTTCGGGCTAAGCGGGGTAATCATTGAATAAAGAATAATTAAAGAAAGACTGGACACGTTATTATGGGGGTGATTATATGTACACGATGGCCCCGCCGTGGTGGTCTAGTGAATAAGGTACTCGGCTGCGGACCCGCAGTTTGCGGGATTGAATCCCGGCTTCGGCAACTGCATTTCTGTTGGAGGCGGAAATGTTGTAGACCCGTGTGCTCAGATTTGGGTGCACGTTAAAGAACCCCAGGTCGTCGAAATTTCCGGAGCCCTCCACTACAGCGTCTCTCATAATCATATAGTGGCTTTGGGACGTTAAACCTCGTATATCAATCGATCAATCAATCAATCAATCAATCAATCAATCAATCAATGAATATGTACACGATTTTTGTTACTTACATGCTGATTCAATAATATACACCTATATACACACAAGATGTTTAGGGCACTCCCAGCGTGAGCCAGAACACCATTTCGTGCTTAGAAATGACTGGTGGACGATTTAGAAAGACATTCTTCTGCAAGTACTACGCCATAATTGCTTGCACGACAGAGGAGGGTGATGCCACCTACTCAGATACCGATGCCGTCTCACATAAAAGAAATTTGTACAGATGTTCTCTCTAATTGTGCGCTCTAATTTTTGGAACATCAAGCATTTATGCGATAATATAGTTGGATTTTGTCGTACAGAATACAGGTTTATGTCACTGGTTTTGACGAAAACGTGTGGCCTTTGACGATCGTCTTACATCCCGACTCTGCGAGAAATAATATTTGTCTGAAACGAGCAGCCTTTATTTTATCACGTGTGTGCAGTATTTACATTTGCATAGAGAAATCGACGCCGTTTGGAGTGAAAACTTGCTGGTGTAACGCTCCGGCAGATATGGACAGATGAAACGCGCTTACGAGGGTTAAGGTTCTCTTTGTTCTTCCGCTTTAGCCAACTGTACAAAACTAACCGCTGTCCCGGCCAACCGAGACGTTACAGTGATTTTAATTCTGCCACTCGCAGCTAAAGGCGTCCAAGAACTCATTCAAGGTGTCGGATTCTTTCATGGAGACGAGCGGCCAGAGCAGCTCGGCTGTCGACTACCAGGGGAACTCTCCGGTATCAGTGAGCAGAAGCGCGGCTCTCAGCAGTAAGTGGTGCAAACGAGGCGCGTACTTGCGCCTGTCCCTGTGGATAGTTCTTGTGTTTTATTTCGGTCGTTTGTTGTTCGTATATATTAACCGTCAAATATGACGTATGCACGCACCGGCATTATTGGTTTCTCACTCACGTATTCAACTACACGGATAAAAGAGTCGTCTGACTATTTTTTCTGTGCGTTCCTGCCCACGTGTTGGACTATCTTTAAAGAAACGGCGAACTTTTTTAGGAAATTATTACACGCTCTTCGTGGAATCGTGAATCGCAAGAAGAGAGTTTGTGTCCTATTAAAGAGAGTCATACATTTCAAGTGAGGACGCTGAGAAGAGTGACACATATTTTTTTTTCTAAGAGTTCAGAATATATTCTAGTGGTCTATTTACAATTGACAATTTATGCTACTAGACGGAGCTAATTTCATTCAAACAAAAAGGATTAATGTCATAACTGGAAGACATGACAAATTAAGCGGCATTACAGCAATACCCGTTTCGATAGTGCGTATTCTGTAGATCATCGGCCTATAGCTAAACGTATGCGTTATTGCATGTTGACTAAAGGGGTAATTTATAGTTGCTTGACTGACTGCAAAAAAACTTTGGTGGCGTAGCAGCCATGCTGTTGCGGCGCTGATCCCGAGGACGTGGGTTTGATTCACGATCGCAGCGGCCACATTTCGATGGGGGCGGAATGCATAAACACCAGTGTACGTATGCATATATATTGCCACCTACTTTTAGTAGTGGGTCGTATGCCAAGGTGAAGGCTCACACCACGAAGAAGAAAGAAGTGCGCGTGGACCCCCGCTCTAGCAAACAAACCCAACCGACGCGCTTGGTTAGAGCCCTGTTGCTCGGACATCAATAGACCTTGTCGACATCCCCTGGAGCGACGTGACAATTGGTGGAGGTGCGGGGTAGCCCCTCACGGATGTTTCAGACCCCTCCTGGAAGCAGCACCACAAGCCCAGTGCGAGTCCACACTCCCGTTCATCGGACAAGCCGCAGGATCAGGGGATTGCCACCCGAAGCTGACCCTACAGTTCACACCAGTATGATGAGCACGTCCGTTCAAACCACTTTAACAGGAACGGGAAACCCCCCGGTGACTCGGTACACCCTCGAAAGTCCACAGGTTCCGACTCCGTTTCATGGCACCGAGCTCGAAGACGTCGAGGACTGGTTGGTCGACTTCGAACGCGTGGCTGCTTTGAACGACTGGAACGACGCGGCCAAACTACGGCGTGTGTACTTCTATTTGGAGGATGGAGCACGTACCTGGTACATGAATCACGAGGAACAGATGACGTCGTGGCGCGAATTCCGCCGCCGGCTGTTGGACACTTACAAAAGTGCTGATCGCCACGAACGAGCGGAGCGAGCGATCCAGGCCCGCATCCAGATGCCCAACGAAACTGTCATGACCTATGTGGAAGATATGACGCGCCTGTTCCGACGGGCTGATCCAGGTATGACAGAAGAAAAGAAGTTGCGTCACCTGATGCGGGGAGTTAAGGAGCAGCTTTTCGCTGGCCTTGTACGGAGCCCTCCGAGCACGGTCACCGAGTTTTTGTCTGAAGCAGTCACGATGGAAAAGATGCTTCAGCATCGATCCACCCTGTATGACCGGCAAGTGAGCACGTCCACTGCTCAAGTTCTAACGACTTTTGGGAACAACACCGAGTGTCTGCGTGACCTTATCCGCTCTATAGTACGCGAGGAGCTGCAAAAGGCTGCCACACCACCACTACCTACGGTGAGTTCTATTGCAACTATCGTCAAGGACGAGCTGCATCATGCCCTGCGTGACCCTGTGAGTCTGGATAACGCCACACCGGCCCCGGCTGACTACCACCGTGCGACTTATGCGGAAGCCTTGAAGCGCCCAGCTTCCTCTTCCCCGCTGTTTGTTCAGGCACCTCCTACAGTTTCACTTCAGTCGGCGCAGCCTCTACGGTACTACGAGAACACACGCGCGCCCCCACCCCTCGTTTACGCCAACCCTGTGCATCTTGCGGAACAACCAGCGCACTACCTTGACGACAGACGTGCTTCGCCTCGGAAATATGATGTTTGGCGCACTCCTGATCGCCGGCCTTTGCGCTTCCACTGCGGTGAAGCGGACCATTTGTACCGCCAGTGTCCATACCGGCGCCTCGGGCTGCGCGGCTTTTCAGTATATTCAGCGCCTCCTCGGTATGGGCAGTGACCCCGGGACATTGAGGATTACCTGGCTCAACAGCGCATGCCACCGCCTTCTGGACGGCAGCCGCGCTCACCGTCGCCGAGGCGCTTTTCATCTTCGCCACAGCGCCATGCTGGCGCACGGTCCCCCAGTCCCCGCCGGGAAAACTAACGCAAGCGACCCTTGGAGGTGAGGTCGCTGGCAGTCGACGTGCTGAAGACCTCCGATCAACGCTAACAGTAAAGGGTGTGGATTCGACTGAGCGATATGTGTGGCTTTCTCATGATATACCGGTGCTGATAGACGGCTATGCAGTAGGTGCTTTAGTTGATACCGGGGCTGACTATTCTATACTAAGCGGGAAAATGACCAGACTACTAAAGAAGGTAATCACGCCCTGGCATGGCTCTGTGATTCGAACGGCTGGTGGCCACACCGTCTCTCCGCTTGGAACCTGCACGAGCAGAGTTCGGGTCTGCGGCTATACTTTTGTAGCAAGTTTCCTTGTGCTCCGTGAATGTTCTCGCGACGTTATTCTTGGTGTTGACTTCCTGCAGGAGTATGGAGCTGTCATTGACCTTCAAGAGAATCGCATCGCCTTCTCAGCCGACCGAGCAATCGACAAGCAGGACGACCAACAACGTGCCGACATTCTTCGTGTTTATGCTGAAAGTATAACGCTTCCTCCAAGAGCCAGTGTTATTGTCGACGTCACACGCTGTGGATTGCAAAATGGTGAAGCGATTGCAGAAAGTAATTTTGAACACCTGCTGACTCAAGGTGTTTGTGTGGCTAGGAGTATCATACAGCTACGTGATGGCCGATCTCAACTGCTCGTTACAAACTTCAGCAACGAACACCGACACCTTTTCCGTAGCACTTCGTTAGCGTTTGCAGATGAATTAGGTACCGTTCCCATCTGCTTCTCGTCGGACGCAGTGGAGGCCGCCGATACGTCTTTAAGCAATATCGATATTAATTCTAACCTCACACCAGAAAACCAGACAGCACTGCGAAAACTCTTGCTTGAATTCAAGTCATGCTTCGCTGCTTCCTCTAAGGTGCGCCAGACTTCGATCACTAGGCACAGAATCATCACTTACGACGACGCCCGCCCAGTACACCAACAGCCTTACCGTGTGTCAGCGAAGGAACGAGAAGCCATTCGTACGCAAGTTCGAGAAATGCTTGACGATGGCATCATCGAGCCTTCCAACAGTGCGTGGTCCTCTCCGGTCGTCCTAGTCAAGAAGAAAGACGGAACGCTACGTTTTTGCGTCGATTACCGGAAGCTGAACAGCGTGACTAAAAAGGACGTGTACCCGCTGCCACGCATCGACGACTCGTTAGACAGATTACGCCACGCCCACTATTTTTCCTCTTTGGATTTAAAAAGCGGGTACTGGCAGATCGAGGTTGACGAGCGAGATGCGAGAAAACGGCCTTTGTTACCCCTGATGGCCTGTATAAATTTCGAGTCCTTCCCTTTGGTTTGTGCTCAGCGCCCGCAACCTTCCAGCGAATGATGGACACGGTGCTTACTGGTCTGAAGTGGCAAACTTGTCTCGTATACCTTGATGATGTTGTCGTTTTTTCTGAAACCTTCCAGCAACATCTTCATCGCCTCAGGAGTGTGCTACAGGCTATTCAATCAGCAGATCTTACACTCAAACCGCAGAAGTGTCACTTTGGTTATGAAGAGCTCAAATTCCTTGGCCATGTAGTCAATGCGAAAGGAGTCCGACCCGACCCCGACAAACTTGCCGCTGTAGCCGCGTTTCCGCATCCTACAGACAAAAAGACTGTTCGGCGCTTTCTGGGCTTGTGCGCCTACTATCGACGATTTATTAGAGGGTTTTCGAAGATAGCGGAACCCTTGACTCGCCTTACACGCGACGACACACCGTTTGTATGGGCTACCGAACAACAGGCTGCTTTTGCCGAGCTACGACAGCGGATGCAGCCAGCCCCTGTTCTTGCGCATTTTGACGATGATGCTGACACAGAGGTGCACACTGACGCCAGTAACATCGGCCTCGGCGCAGTGCTCGTCCAGCATCAGCACGGCAAAGAACGAGTCATTGCCTATGCCAGCCGCTCACTGTCCCGTACCGAGGTGAATTACACGACCACAGAGAAAGAGTGTCTCGCAGTTGTGTGGGCGATCACCAAGTTTCGCCCGTACCTCTATGGTCGTCCATTTAAAGTGGTGACGGACCACCATGCCCTCTGCTGGTTGGTAAACATTCGTGATCCCTCTGGACGACTGGCCCGATGGAGCTTGCGTCTACAGGAATTTGATGTTACCATCGTATATAAGTCTGGACGGAAGCATGAAGACGCTGATACGCTGTCGCGTGCACCCATACCTTTAGTCAATCAAGAAGAACACGACGATGACGGTTTCCTGGGCGCCCTTAGCTCATCCGACTTGACCAGACGCCAGCGAGAGGATGAAGAGATTCGACCGCTCATCGACTATCTGGAGGGTCATAGCGCCGTTATACCTCGTCATCTATTTCGTGTCATGACGTCTTTCTGCCTCCGAGGTAATGTCCTGTACAAAAAAAAATGCCCGTTCTACGAGCCGCGCTTACCTCCTCGTCGTTCCGAAGGACATGCGGGACGAAGTCCTCTCCGCGTGCCATGATGAGCCCACATCTGGTCATCTAGGTTACTCGCGAACGCTCGCCAGAGTAAGTGAGGCGTACTACTGGCCCGGACTTTCAGCAAGCGTGAAACAGTACGTTAAAAGCTGTCGTGAATGCCAGCGTCGAAAGTCGCCACCAAGCAAGCCGGCTGGATTACTTCAGCCAATTGATCCACCCCACAAGCCATTTGACCAAGTCGGCATGGACATTCTCGGCCCATTTCCTTTATCGTCCGACGGCAACAAATGGGTCATTGTTGCAACTGACTATTTGACCCGCTATGCTGAGACACAGGCGATACCACGAGCCACGGCTTCTGAGGTAGCACAGTTCTTCATGTGCCACATTGTTCTGCGCCACGGTGCTCCATCTACAGTGATAACCGACAGAGGAACAGCGTTCACTGCACAGCTTATTGATGAAGTTTTTCGGCTAAGTAACACTAGGCATCGAACGACGACTGCTTACCATCCGCAGAGCAACGGCTTAACCGAGCGACTAAATAAGACAGTCACAAACATGATCTCCATGTACACTGACGTCCAACACAAAACATGGGATCGCATTTTGCCTTATGTGACGTTCGCTTATAACAACGCCGTTCAAGAAACAACCCGATTTACACCGTTTCGCCTTCTCTACGGCCGCGAAGTTCAGACGATGCTGGATGCGATGCTTCCATATGAAGGCGCTGATCGATTAACAACTGACGCAGATGAATTTGCAGAGCGTGCCGAGGAAACTCGCCAGCTCGCCCGGCTACACATTGGTCAGCAGCAACAGGTCGATGCACGACGTTACAATATGCGTCACAATGACGTATCTTACAGTCCGGGAGACCAAGTTTGGGTTTGGACCCCTGTTCGACGCCGTGGCCTCTCCGAAAAGTTGCTCAGCAGATACTTCGGTCCGTATACAGTAATACGCCGCGTGAGCGACGTAAACTACGAAGTGGTTCCGGACGCTACGTCGTCACGATGGGCACAACGAAAACAACCGACCTCTGACATAGTTCACGTGGTGCGCATGAAGCCCTATTTTGCGCGTTCCTAAAAGACCACTTTTCCTGTGTTTTTTTTTATTTGTGCTCTGACAATTGCCTCATCATTGGTGAACTTATCGCCTCTAACATTTGATTATTGGTGCCCTTTTTCATTGTTTAACCTACTTTGTTTTGGTTTTTTTTTCAATAGCTTTACAGCATCGGGACGATGCTCTTTCTTTTTTTGTTGAGGAGGAATATTGCCACCTACTTCTAGTAGTGAGTCGTATGCCAAGGTGAAGGCTCACACCACGAAGAAGAAAGAAGTGCGCGTGGACCCCCGCTCTAGCAAACAAGCCCAACCGACGCGCTTGGTTAGAGCCCTGTTGCTCGGACATCAATAGACCTTGTCGACATCCCCTGGAGCGACGTGACAATATAGATACACATTTAGGAAAATAATTATTGGCAAGTCACCTGCAGCGTTGTGCTTTTATAATTGTACCGCAGCGTTGCTTTGCGATGAGACGAGAATTTATTGTTTTAATTACGATAGTAAGCGTAAAACGGGCTTGGTAATAACGGTAACCGTAAGCCGGCGCTGCCTTGTTGCGTGCAGGTGTGGACGTCAAAGACAGCACGACCTCCGAGAAGGTGGATCTCATGCTTTACCGCAGGAAGCAATACTTCAAGTTTTGGGGTTTCGGTTTCTCGCTGCGACGAGTTCAGGGAGAGGAAGCGAGCTTCACCTACGTCGACGTGAGTCACCCGTATCTGCTTATTGTCGGACGCAATTCTAGGAGTCGGCGGTATTTCCTCCTCCTAAGCGGGTGCACACAATCCTGAGTCAATCGGTCTACAGTGCACACTGACGTCATGAGTAGGTCGGCCGATGGCCGCGACTTCTAAGAACGATGCCGGGTGTATACTGGGTGCATGAGCAGGAAGTCGCGCAAACGATGTGCTACTGCGCTTCCATATAGTCTGAAGGAGGCCTCTATGAACTTCTTAGCTGGTATTCGATATTAATTGCTTCCTTTTGAACATGGCATGAAACGAAAGAGCAGGACGAGCTGCCGTCCTCACGTTGTTAATGAAATATTGTTATCTGGCGTGCCAGTTTGCATATAGGTTGTCAAAAGCGCACAGGTGCAGGTGCTCTGCACATCCTGACACAGAATTCACCAACCTGTCTTTTTTTGTTTTTAAATGTTTTCTGCTATTGGTCGGATACCTTCGCTAATGTTCTGACGGGTTGGTTAGATCCTTCTTTTGCGATAAGTCGTCGGATATTTGTCTTGGTAACGTGGACAACCAATGACTAATGGTAAAAAGTTGTTTACTTGCTACTTGGGCATCGTTTGTGCATAGAAATTTATGAGCACTTGTCTTGGGCCTCATCCTCTCACTTCAAAGCGCGAAAATTCTTGTTGCAGGCAGCTAGTTCTGCGACTATAGAAATAAACATCTTTCCCCCCTTATTTGCTATAGATGAGTAATTTTCGCATGCCTAGATATGATTAACATTCTTAATGAATTCATCTTGTTAAATATTGATAAAACTTTCTGAAGTGTACAAGAGAATCTCGAAATTAAAGAAAAGGCACTTCAACTTCTCTAGTGTTATTCACAAGACTATATGTATAATAAAAGGACTTGAAATAATAACTAAACAAGTTTTAACACACATTCAAATATAAGTTATTGCTCCTGGGCCAACTTTTTACAATGAAAGCCGTTATGAGATCCCAGCAACAGCATTTTTTCCTCGCCGCCTTAGTTGTCCGCCACCACCTGTGCCCGTAACTGCTATCCTGTGAAATGAGAAAATTAAAAGATAAAACGAATCTGTGAGCAGATGGAATTTGATCCCGAGCCCATGTGGGCTCGTATTATTGTTCCAAGAGAGTAAACAACGAGCTCTAGGCCACTCTTCCAGCTTTCACTGTGACAATATTATGCTGCATCATCCAAACAGGCATGTCGCTTTTTTGTAGTTTGATTCTATAAGGGAGTTTATTATACGGTAATAATTATACGTTACTAATTATACGTTACTCAGGTAAACAAACTTTCTTAACTGCGCTTCGAACTATAATGAACTATAAAGCGTGAGTGCTGGAGCAGTTAAGACACTATGATTAGATGTTATTAGATGCCACATCGGTGTGCTATCTTCGCTACAACAATCACGATGACCTCTGGATGATTGGTTCAAGTGCATTTGCAGTCAGGACAGTGGTCCGATGACGCAATGACAAATGTTCATCGCAGTTGGTTGACATCGGCTAATGTAGGCTGTTCGCTGTTCTGACAGCAGTCTCATCTAGAGTTTACGTCTCTCCAATAATTATTAGCTTTACCCATATTTATTATACAGAATGCATTAAAAATCACCGAATGACTTCACCATGTGATGCTTTCGTCTCGCAATGACTGACAAGAAACCGTTGCCACTGGCTCCGTGCTATTGGCTGCACCCACAGGCCGTGACAAAAGGCTCGCCCGCCGACATGTCCAGAGTACTGCCGCTGGACTTCGTTTTGAACGTGAACGGCTTCACGGTGACGGACGCGCCGCTTCCACGCGTCAAGAAGATGATCAGCAGTTCCGGCGACCAGTTGGTGCTGTCGGTGATGTCCTCCAGTCCGTACCGACTACTTACGAGCCGTCGGGACATGCTGAGTCTCATGCGAGGCATACCTTTGGAGTCCGCGATCGTTAAGGCCACCGCGCTTACATGCATCGGTGCTAAGCCGTACGGAGTCGACTTCCTCGATGTTGACGTGGCCGACGACAAACTGAAGCAGTCGGCCAAGTGCTTCGTTCTTCTGGTAAGGTCCAGGGGTTGTGTACTGGACATTGGCGTATCCAGGGAGGGGGGGGGGGGTGTTGTTTGATAATGCCCCCCCCTCTCCTCAACCTATAGTGTTCCTATCTGGCATGTGCACACGCGCACACACAGAAAAGCACTCACAAGTGCACTTAAAAGCTGGTGAAACACCCTCTCTACTCGAAAATTCTTTGGCTACGTCCCTAGTCCGACGCATCGTATGACTCTGGAACACTGCACGACATGTAACGTTCGAGTAACGAATGATGGCAAAAATGGCTGAAGCTGATGGCGCAAAAGAATGAAGGATACACTTCCGTATTTCTATTGTGACCTGCTATCGCCTACTTTTTCAACACCTAACAATGTGCGGACTACCTTCGGGCTCAATTGTCACACATTCCTTTACAGAGGTAGAAGAGGCAGCTATCGCGATTGCTCTCATCTCTGCACCCGCCACCACAATCATTAGCGACTCGAAATCAGCTACACTTTTACATTTCAGAAGCCACCTCTTGTTGGCTTTCGCGCTGCCGGAACAGTCGTGGAATATCATTGGTAGCGTGGTTCCACACGATGTTAAAGCAACGCTTTAGAACTGTGTACGTAGAAAATAACAGGATAAAGCGCAAATGACCACTCAAGCGAGCGCTCCATGATTTAGGAAAGACGTGGTAACTGTGTGAGCGGTCTTAAAAAAGCTGCTAAAGAAAAAAAAACTAATGCGGGTTATAATCTTCGAGAATCTGTGTTTTATATTGTGGTGTCAGAGTGGATGAAAATGTGAATACCAGTTATTATAGTCAGGAATATCGCACTCGGTGTCTGCAACGGCCCGTGCGTTTGATATGGGACAACAGACGTCACCAGTTCATCGATCGATGGATGGATTAATCAATCGATAAGTCAGTTCATTATTAGGTGTCTCTAACGGCCCTCGGTGAATCGATGATCCGGTAAACTCAACCTTCTAAACATGATGTCTTGGTGGCATCTTGCAGGTTCTGTCTCGATAACGATTCAAGCTTGCAAGCGTGCATGAGTCTTACTCTTCATTCACCTTGCAGTCCGCAGACGTGGTCACTTCTAACAACAAGGTGCTTTTTCCGGGCGACCTGCTGGCCCAAATAGACGGCACGCCGGTGGACGGCATGTCGCGCCAACAGGTTGACCACCTCCTGAGCTGCGGCAAGCCCGAAGTCACGCTCTCTGTGATTCCTCTGTCGCCGATGCGCAAGAAGCGGCTCCTCCTCTCCAGGCTGCGCGAGACGAACCTGACCGACATCAACGTTCCATCGAAATCTACAGCCGCCGATATAGACTGATCGTTCAATTAACGCACCTACGCGTGTTACTGTTGCGCGCGCGTATATATCTCTATACACGGACGACCGTATTATTGTTTTTGTCGAAAATCGCGTATATGCTCGGAAAGAGGCGAGACACGGGCTTTTCACTCGTGCATTCATGACGCGTCGGCTTGTTTTAGTTGGCAGCGCGTAGCCGACGTATACCTTTGTGTTACGTTGAGGCACGTTTATAGTCTCTTTTGCGATTACTTAATTATTTGAGCGGCACGCACATTCAGCGAACTTTGTTGACGTAGATGGCTGTCGACAGGATGGTTGTCGTCGTTGATAATATAGGGCGTATTTATATATTAAACTGCGATCTTGCAGGCCAGCCTGTGCCTCGTTATTTCCGCTTAGTTATTGAAAGAAAAAAGAAACTGCGTACGTCCACAAACTCAGAATTAGTGAATAAGCAGGAGTGCGAACTCTGTGCTACGACATGCTTGATGTTGATGACTGTGCTAAACGATGCCTACGTACACTGTTGCGACCGTGCGTCTTTCGCAGAATACCGAAATGTGACGATGCCAGCGGTAATCTCGTGCTTACCAACTTACCTCTTCGCTCTTTTTAGTTTTCTGTATTTAAAGGACGTTCAGATGTATATGACTTTGATACCGTGTACGTCAGATACGTTCGCGGTACGTTGAAGATCACATGACATGTGGGAGAAAGGGTCCTATTTTTATTATTTTTTTGGCAATCAGAAGTAGGTTTCTCGACTTTGGTACTAATGTGCAGCAAATGAATGTATCAACAGCGTATGGAATATCTCTTGCTATTCTACATGCCGCGGCGAAGGCGTAAGGCTTCCTTTTGGGTAACTAGTTGTTATAGAGTTCATCAGTGGCAACTTGCCGAACTATTAGCAAGGTATAGTGCATTTTTGCAATTGACATGTGTGAGCAGTGAACTTCGCTCGCTTTCGTTTCAACTTTGATGCACCTCTGACGTCGTTTGCGTTGTAACAACACTAGTTCTGCCAATAGATTAAAAAAAAAGCTTGTAGTGCAGAAAAGCGTATACTCGCAAAACGCGCAGAATAAAGTGGGACGAAATTCTCTGTACACCAAAACAAAATTTTCACAAGCGTATGCCACGTGATTTGTCAATAGTTGTAGACTGTTATGACACTATGTGCGAGCTTATGATTGCGTTGACCTACAGTATTTTAATCAATGTGATGCACGTGGAAGTAAGTTGACACTGTGCAATAGAGTGAACTTGGACACTCGTTCTCTGGATTTCGTGCTGACCGGTTCAGCCCGCGCGATCTCCGACGACAGCGCAGCTATGGCTGACTGGGCTCGCCCTACGCAATCTCCTGACGCCGACAAGAGCTCTCGCCGAGTGGTGCCCCGTCCTCGGACTCCTGCGACCGTGTCATATTCCCTATCTCTTCTCTTCTTCCGTCGTTTTCTGTCGTTGTACCTGCCCCTCGCTCTCTCCTTCCTCTTTCTATCTCTTTAACTTTTAATCCTATCCTTTTAATTCCTCCTCAACACCCGTTCCTAGTGAGCTATTGTTGAGGTGTCGCACTCTGCTGCAGACAGTTACTTGGCTCGTTTTTTTCTTCTTTTCTCTTTAAGAATCGCATAGGAAAGAACATGGTACGTGTGGCTTAATTTCACTTCTATACGCAAGAACTTTAGTAGAGCTGTTGATCTGTACGTCTGCTCCAAGAAAAGCTCGTGACGGAGCGACATAGATATAGTAAAGAATCCTTTACGGCGCACGAAAGACAAATGGGTGGGTTAAATGGAAGACAGGTTATTCAGGACTAAGCCTGACGACGCTGCACTGGGAAGGAGGAACAGGAAAAAAGAGGGGTTAGTTTGGTTTGTATTGCAATAATTGTCTAAGCAATAAGCGTGTTATAGTTCGTCACCTGGGCGTGGGATGGAACGATGGCACACTCCGTGAACTGTCACAATGAATTCTGGTTTAGCGCTACCGTATGCAGCGAATATCCCCCGCCTTTTGCGGCTCTGCCTCTTTGGCTGCTCGAATGCTAAAAACTGACTGACTACGAAATAACCAGGCACAATTATGCGCGTTGCAATAGTTACAAACATCAGGACAAACATCAGTCGCCGTGTTTGTTTAAATATCATTGTCGCTGGACGATGAGGTTTCGAAATCAACAAAGCTTCAACTAATGATGCGTTGTTTTCCCATTTTCATTGCTCAATAACGCAGAAGCACCGTATAGGAGATAACAAATGTGAGGGGAGAAATGTGTATCGGTGTTTTATATCACAGAAGAGATGTCACAGAACAGGCTGACCAGAAAATTTATTTCCCTTAATCTTGTATGAAAAATTTAAATATGTGGGGTTTCACGTCCCAAAACCAGAATAAATTTAAATGCTGTCCAGGGAGTAAGGCAACACAATGGCACAAGCATATACGACCACTCCAAGCCAATCATGGTGTTTCAGTCGTGGCTGTTTGTATTCGCCTGCCGCTTTAGCAATGTCGTATTTTCATGCCATGTTGCGCATGCCCAGTGGTCCAAGCTCTCTGTTCGGGAAGCTACGAAGTCTTGCAACTGCTTAGACAACAGCGCCCAGCACCGGAAAACTGGATAGCAAAGTTGGCGGCGAACTTCGCAGCTTAGCTATTGTGTATTTAGGCTAAAGGCTTAAGTGACTCGTCTTACGCTAGCCTTGAGGAACGTTGTGTGCGGCGAAAAAGAAGAAACTCTCAAGCTTGAGCTTATGCCAATGGTCATAGCATGCTCAATGCGCCGGCTTTTGTCCGATCGTCGAAGCTAAGCAGCATTGGGCTCGTTCTGTACTTGGCAGGGAGACCACCTGGGAACACCGAGTGCTGATTGCATCATGTTTTGCCCCGCCGAGGTGGTTTAGTGACTAAGGTACCCGACTGCTGACCCGCGGGTCCCGGAATCGAAGTCCGTCTGCGGCGGCTGCGTTTTTGATGGAGGCGAAAATGCTGTAGGCACGTGTGCTCAAATTTCGGTGCACGTGTACCACAGAAGCACAGGTGGTCGAAATTTCCGGAGCCCTCCGCTACGGCGTGGCTCGTAATCACATGGTGGGTTTCGGACGTTAAACGCCACATACCAATCAATATCGAGCATCAATCAAGCTTTAGACTTATGAAACTGGGTTCGAGCTGCAATCGAACGTAAGCATTTTACACAGCAGTAATGCGTGATACTCGCTTGCACTGTGTGAATTGTATTTCCATTAAAATACTCCGATGCGGCCGAAAGGCCGAGAAGGACAAGGCAGTGGCTGGAGTGGCCCTGTGGTTATGCGAGGGCAGCTCTTCTGGCGTTGGAATAAGGAACATGAGCGGACGTCCTGCCTAGCAAAGCGGTATATACATTCCGCGTCAGTAATATCGAATCCCTAGGCGAGCATACCTCTTCACAACACCTGCGTGGGCGTATTGCGGATCCGCGTGGAAGGAGGCACAGACGTCAGAACGTAGGTGGCGAGGGATTTCCAGCAACTATTTGCGGCCATCAGATAGGTAGTTTCGCCGGTACAGAAGACCACCACGGATGGTAAAATGGCGAGCAGTTCGTCAAAGTAAACTGTTGTCGGTACATGGAGACGTCTGAGACAGGTACTCTAAGAGAGACGCTATCCATAGATCCTGGCGTTGCTCAGCGGACATGTCGGCATGTTCAAGTGAGGAACATTCGCAGCTGCAAATAGACGCTGTAACATAATCGTGGGGAAGTGGCGAGCGAGGAAGAGCGTCAGCGTCCGAATGCTTGCGGCCTGACCGATAGATTACATGAATCTTGGAGACGTAGTGCCCAGTGAGCTAGGCGAGCAGATGGGTCTTTTAATGACGACAACCAACACAATGCGTGGTGATCAGTCACGACGTCAAATGAGCGGCCATATACGTAAGGTCGGAATTTCATGATTGCCCAAACAGTGGCAAGACATTCTTTCTCGGTGACATATTAGTTCTTTTCCACTCTAGTGAGGGTGCGACTAGCGTAGAATACAACATACTCATCGAAGCCAGATTTACGCTGAGCAATAGTAGCGCCGAGGCCTACTCCCCTAGCGTCCGTATGGATTTCGGTTGGAGCGTCTAGATCAAAGTGGCGTAGGATAGGTGGTGATGTCAGAAGATGGCGTAAAGAGGCGGATGCTTCGTCGCATACTGGGGATCATGCAGAGACGTCTTGGTTGTCGGCAAGTAGCTGCGTCAGGGGTGCGATTATGGTGGCGAAATTGCGCACAAAACGGCGAAAATATAAGCAGAGGCCGATGAAGCCGTGGAGTTCTTTTAGTGTAGCAGGCCTGGGAAAGCCGGCGACAGCGCGAAGCTTGGCTGGATCAAGACGGACACCATGCTTGCTAACAACATGCCCTAAGAGGGTAAGCTGGCGGGCAGCGAAGTGGCATTACTTCAAATTCAGCTGCAGTCCAGCGTCCTAAAGACAAATCAGGACGGTTGCAAGGTGGCTGAGGGGGAAGTCGAAGTCCTTCGAAAAAACGACGACGTAATCCAATAGCACAGGCATGTGTTCCATTTAAAGCCTCTAAGGACGTTGTCCATGAGACGCTCGAAGGTGGCAGGCGCATTACAGAGGCCGAATTGCATCACGTTAAACTCGTACAATCCATCAGGCGTTACAAACGCTGTCTTGGAGTGGTCGGCTTCATTCACAGGGACCTGCCAGTAGCCGGATAAGTGGTCTAAAGAAGAAAAGCACCTCCACCAAATGTAAGAATACTATTAGATGCCACGCTGAGGTGAGGCAATCGTTTAATGAGCCGAACAGCAGTGAGACAGCAGCCAGCGGTTGCCGCTGCAGCAGCACGAGCCTCCGCCAGAACAAACTTCTTCGTCGTTTCTATAGCAGAGCCCGTATTTGCCATTACATCATCATAATTAATAATAATAATAATAATAATAATAATAATAATAATAATAATAATAATAATAATAATAATAATAATAATAATAATAATAATAATAATAATAATAATAATAATAATAATAATAATAATAATAATATTATTATTATTATTATTATTATTATTAAAGTATGCCATTGAGGTATGCATCGTCATTCTGCTATGTCAAAACAGAGAAGTACAAGCTAATGAACCATAGACAAGTGTTCCACACGTTTTAGTAGATGATTAAAACAGGCCTACAAAATAACAGCAAACTAACATGATCGGTGGATCGAAATTAACCACGTGATAAAAATTAATTCGGTGTCCCTCACTACGGCGTGCATCATCATATCGTGGTATGGCATATAAGACCCCTGGAAACGGTTATTATCTTTTAACTGTCAAAGCTTTAGCACAGTGGACAATTAAAATGCTCTCAGTTTGTGTTGGCGAGTTCGGTACCTTGTTTTGGCCGCTGTACAGAATGTTTTCTTGTGAAGCTTTCATAATAAATTGATTTCATAATAAATTGACATTTTTTTTAAATATGGCCGAATTAGAGTCTTGTGCTACGTCCCCAGACACGCGCAATGAGGTAGTAAGATATTGTGCTCTCGATTTATATTTTTTATATTTCATCCTGAAACAGAAGTTCCCACTGGTACCATACATGTATACGAAAAAAAGGGGCTATAAATTTCCTGGAAGTCGCATACTTAGTACTGTGCAGTGTATAGTAGTATGGTAGTATTAGTTACCCCATAGTAGAGTACCAAGTACTCTAAATCGTTACCCACTTTTCTAACCCCCCCCCCCCCCCCCAGTCACTATTTCTTCTTACAACTTTATAAGTTACTATTTATGGTTAGTAACGGCTAGGGTATTAACATTTAATAAATGCTGTGTAGTAAATGTTGCCACCCTCGCCGTTACTAACTGCAGTTACTAGCAGTACCGGTAATAATCGTGACAAGCCATTCGTATTCCGAAGTAAGCAAGTTCTGCTTCCTTTTTTTAATGATAAAAATTTAATAATTTTTAATAATCATATTTTAAAAATAAGAGTGTACTTTTTTGATATTGAAATATTTTTTTGAATACTTTTTTGTTTTATACACCATAGTCTGCACTAGAGAACTAACTTCTGGTACAGAACTTATAAAAAATAGTTCATTTATGGTCATAAAATATCCTAAAACAACCCTTAGTAGAACGATGGGTCCTCTAGTGAAATTGGTGTCTCACAAATAAAGGTCAATCAATGTTTTCTTTTCAAAAAAAGGAAAATAATGTTTTCTATGAAAATAATAACCTATACACTATTTCGATAGAAAACTTTGCCTGTAACAGCTATTTTGTGGTATCCGTCTGAGTGAAGCCCACAGTGCGCGATTTCAGACATGCGTACTTCAAACAGGGGTTCACGTAATAGGGTCTGTCTAAAGTGCACGTGAAGAAAGCTTGTGGAGCTAGTGACATCTTAAGATGAAGAATATCATGCCGTTTCACACCATTTCATTTGGAAATCAAGAGGGTCCGCTTAACTCGAGTGACTTCATTCACATCGCGAAAATGCTCGGCCAATTAACGCAATTATTTTTGTAGTGGGCTGTTTTACGATAGGGTACGCAAAGCTCTGCGTTAGTGTTCGTCGTGACTGTGCACGCCTCATACGCTATTCTATCGGGTACTCACGTTAAGTTACCAAAGTAGTGCGTCATACCGAACAAACGCTAGCGCTAAGAATCCTATTATAAAGCTGTCTAGTGCAGTATGCTCCCACTCAGTGACGTCCGCTGCCGCTAGAACAATCAGTAAAGGTACTAAATCGCCCGGATTTACGTAACAACTACACACGTAGCAAAAGCCAGTGTTACCAGTACCACTTATATTAGGTGAATTGGGGATTTTTTTTTTGCCAAACCACTCGTAAAAGTCTGCAGTCGCTTATCTCGTTTATTGAGATTATTTGAGTTTTTCCAGCTAACATTTCCCATTTAGTGACAAACGCTCTATTTTCAACGTGATGACGTTCACGAATGGTGCGTTTGGGATTCACTAATAGCGTGTTTGTGAATGACATTGTGTAGTTGAGTGTCGAAGTCAAATGTATACATTGGGAGAATCAGAACGTAACGTTACTCATGCACTGGGAAATGTGCATTCAACCAAATGCGGACTAACCCTACAGACAACGTTAAGAAGTAAATATGTGATGTCTTCCATACACTGAGTCCACATATTTTCGCCATACCAAATATTTACATTGATTTCTTGAACTCCTCTTTGCATATCTTTTTATTGTAATTAAACTATTTTCAAGAATAAAAAAATCATTAAATTTTCGCTTCCATCGGGCTTCATCGCAAAAGTCGTGCCGATTTTTTTCCCGTCTTGTTGTGTTATCATTATTTGCTGGTTCAGTAGCATCAGGCAATTCTGGCAAGCGCCCACCTAGATCTCATACCGTAGAGTTTCCTATCAACACATTAAGGGAGGGGGCTCTTGTACTAGTGTCTTTGGGAGCTGCAACGCAGAGCGCCCCTTCAGCATGGCAGTGATGGGTAGTACACAAATTTCTCTTATCTTCGTGCTCTCGGCTACGTTTGGCTTCGCGTGGCGTGGAGCTGCTCTGTCACGCAACGACAATCGGCTAGTATTCAGCAGTTGCACTTCGCCATTTTAATCATTTAGGCCCACCAATCGAAAAGCGGTCCCGAAGTTCACAATGATCCATTTTTTTTATTCTAAAGAAAACCAAACACAGCAATAAACGAAATCACAGGTGTGTTCAAGGTCCTCGAGCGCGAAGACTAGGCAAGTCCGCGTAGGCAAATCTACCATTCCCACTGTGCATGAACGATCGCAGCGCTGATGTCCTCAATATAGTTAAATCTACCATTCCCACTGTGGCTGACCGATCACAGTGCCAGTGTCCCCTATATATATTTCTGGTTCAATCTACCATTCCTACTGTGGCTGAACGATCACAGCGCCAGTGTCCCCTATATATATTTGCAGTTCAATCTACCATTCCCACTGTGGCTGAACGATCACAGCGCCAGTGTCCTCTATATAGTTCAATCTACCAGTCCCACTGTGGCTGAACGATCACAGCGCCAGTGTCCTATATACAGTTAAATCTACAATTCCCACTGTGGCTGAACGATCACAGCGCCAGTGTCCCCTATATATATTTGTGCTTCAATCTACCATTCCAACTGTGGCTGAACGATCGCAGCGCCAGTGTCTTCTATATAGTTAATTTTAGGAAACTCTATGTCCCATACGAGCGTATTGATTTAGCATGTCTTACAGCAAAGGAAGAATTAGCGGCTAGACGCGAACCCCCAGGTGCTCGTGGTGTCGGAATCTTGTTACATTTCTCTACAACGAATGAACAGTGGCGTCAATCGGGAGAGCTAGCAGTGTTCCGCTGATTTCATTGACTGCGGCGAAACAGAGTACATAAGCGTCTCGTCCGTCTGCTGACAGGCGTATTTCAGACGACCTCAATCATCCATCCTGTCAAGCCTGCCGCGAGAAACGCTGGCTTGGAAAACGTGCCACTGGAAGTCTCGTTGAGCGCTGACTTAGAAAAGGGCACGTGCAGACAAGCTAGATGCACACACAATGTTCTTAGCGTTTAAGCCTGCATGAAATTGCAAGGATAGAGCAAAAGCTTTAGTGCACGCATGCGTGTCTTGTTGTTTCTTTATTTGTGTGCAAAGTAAACGGCAATAGGATGTATGAGAATATCGATATGAAAGCAGACAGCTACGTGAAACGCTTACCTGACTACTGGCTTCTGCTAGAGATGAACATAAAATCAAATTGTGCGCAGAAAAAAAAACAAACTCCTCGGAAGTGTGTAGAGGAAAGCTTGTTAATCAAAGCCATGACCGTCGCTGCAGGACTTAAAAAAACAAAAACAGTTCACGAAACGCGTTTACATTACGCGCTTTCGCATTAACGCTGATTCAACTACCAGCAACTAGTATAAAATAGTCAACACCTTACAAACTGACCCACAGAGCTTCAGAGTGCACGTTGCATAGGGAACGTGTACGCATTGGTTCTAGAATAGATAGGCCGCTGAATTAACGTGGGCAGCCATGATTAGGGTGTTGTTGGCGATCGCATTGGTAGCCACAGTGAGCGGTGCCACAACACCGTATTCTTTGAATCCATTCTCGGATGAAATCATCGACTTCATCAACGAGCTCAACACCACGTGGAAGGTGAGTATGAGGCATTGAAAAAAAATTAATCAACTGGCTACTCGTTTAAAAATTGAATTGTTGCACTTGCAGGTTTCCGAAATACTATTGTTAATACTATTACAATTTTTTGCTGAACTGGGGTGTTTTGTTTAAGTGTAAAGATGTTTTCTCCTCTTTTGCTGAACAATGGAGATGCGGGAACCTCGCGCCAAGTGGCAAGAGAGCATAAACTAGGTCGCCGGGAAAGTTTTAAGTTCGAATAGATCTTCGAAATATTTGTACGGCCGTATCAGTGAAACCATGCAAGTTGTTCCTAAAAAACTTTAGCATTTTAGACTAAGTATGATAAATGAGCTAATTAAAAAAGTCTGCCGGTGAAATTTCATGTTTGTAGGTCTCGAAGTTTCGTTAACGCCCAGAAAAATATTGACAGGTGGTTGTTTTCTGCAAGTCTGAGAACATTCTGTACAACTCACTAAATATTCAAACGTTCGACCCCGAACCAAGGTAACTGATTTCCTTTTTAGGTACAAAGCACGTTAGGGTTGAGCCTTGTCCCTCAGGTGTCCGTTGTCCTGGCCAACACGTGCTGGGAGCGCCAGCCGCCAGCGCGCCGATTGCAGGTAGAAGAGGAACACGATGATCGTGCGTACGCTCGTGGCACACTGTCTTGCTGCGGCGGGCCAAGAGCTATAAAACGGGCTTGCCCCCGGCTCTCTCTCTAATGGTCATGAAGTGCACTTGCTATGGGGCAAATGATCCCCTGGTGCTTCGCCTATTCGTGGATATTCTGCGACATTTTGTTTCGGTTCTTTTGTGATTCTTATGTGATTCTTAAAAAGAAAAGAAGAGAAGAGTGAGTGTCACAACTGTCTGCATCACAGTGCGACATCTCAACAGTAACTCACGAGGAATGGGGGTAAGGAGGGATTAAAAGAATATGATTAAAGGTATAGAGATAGAGACAGCAGGAAGGAGAGAGCATGGCGCAGGGGCAGCGACATACGGAAGTAAGGAGAAGATAGGAAAGATGGACACGGTCGCAGGAGTCTGCGGACGGGGCACCACTCGGCGAGAGCTCTTGTCGGCGTCAGGAGATGGCATATAGGGCGAGCCAGTTGGCCAGAGCTGCGCTGTCGTCGGAGATCGCGGGGGCACAACCGGTTGACATGAAATCCAGCGAGCAAGTCCCCATTTTGGTTTAGTGCATGATATGTCCTCTTTTCGCGAATACTTTACCCTTTATCTAGATAATGATTACAGAACAGATAACAGCACATACATCCGTGCCTTCTTGCTCATGTACTAACTGCACGTATAGGCTGATGAAGAAAGCGACGGTTTCTGACGACCATCTACGAGAATCACACGGCGTTCTGGGAATAGTTTTTTACACTGTCCCACATGAGGACGCTGGGAAATTTATGAAGTTTGATTTGATGTCGAAGATGAGGTAAAACACAAATGTAGAAAGCATCAGCAAGTGCTATACTTGAAGGGACGCGAAAGAGAAACGATGACTTGGTTTAGATTGGCAAACTGTGCTTTGATAACTATATTAGCGTATGTTTCACTATCATAACTTCACTATTAGCGGAGAAAATCAAAGTTGAAGTTTCATTTTTTCAATATCGCGCTGAAACTTCCGCGCGTGAGTAAGAAATTCAAAATGTATTTTTCGTATTTTCGCAACAATATATAGCTCGATTAAATTTTCGGAAACTTCGTATTCTAAGTGTATGGCACCCGCAGATGGCAATGTACTTCACTCATATCAATTAGAAGCTATGTAGGACCCATTAGATGCTTTCAAAATCTGTGAGGTCATGGTGTTTGGTGCGTTAATCTCAAGGTGGCGTCTTCACCTGCATTTTCTTTTCGATCGTTTTCTCACTAAGCGTCGTGTTGCGGTAAAAGTGGTGTTTGTAAGATTGTGAAATTCTACTTCACTACAATAATACTCGAAAAATCGTGCACGCAGATTTGGGCGCAAGTTGAAAAAAACAGGTATTCAAAATTTCTGGAGCTCTCAACTACGGCGTCTCTAATAATCTTATGGTGGTTATGGGACGTTAAATCCCACATATAAATCAATCAATAAATAAAAAATTGTTCTGTTCTTTAGTGTTCCGGTAATTCAGCTTATATTCGCCATCAAACAAATCATGATAGCCGAGAATCCCGTCACAAAAACTATTTTTCGAAAGCTTGGCAACGCCCTGGACACATAAAACAAACAAACATCTTGGCTGTATCGCAGCCACATTAAAAAAACATTAGGAACGTTTCACATCGTTAAAAGTGGCAACACAATGTGAGCTGAACAATAAAAACAAACAAAACAGCAGTAAAAGATGGCAATATAACTCCTTGATTTGGTGTTGCTGATACGAAATGAATTGAAGAAGGATGCGAAATAATGTACAATAATGTAATGTAAAACAAATTACAGGGCATGGCTGACATGCCATAAAATATAATGTAAAAATATTAAGTTAATATTGTAATCAAACTCTACAGATTCCATTTATGTAGGTTTATTTATGTAGGTGAAGCATCTTGGTAAAGAAAATGTTCAAAAAACTGCTTTTTTAACAGCGTTGATGAAACAGAAGGGCGGAAATTTGTATATTGCACAGTCTTAAGAATAATAAGTGTCTTTCTTTACTGCGGTGTTGTTTAACCTCTAAATTGGGTCTTGCAGAGTGAATTAAACACTGTCACTGTAGTTGGCGTCTACTTTACTACTATGCCGGCGCGTGCTCTCTTTGTCCTGTTGTTCACATTGTTAAGAAATTGATAATTAAGGGCCAGGGTTAGTTGAGCCTTGTTAATTAAAGCCACAAAAGTTAAACTGTTCAAAATCAAACGTGTTATAATTAGGATAATTCAAGGACCTTACTAATCAGTACCCTGACAATAAAAACTTGCTAATTATTCAAAGTAATTAGGACCGCTGAATAATGCATTGCTACTTAAGAACGAGCAAGTCATAAACATATTAATTAATTATTCACTTCACGACGACACTTCACGAAGTAATATATTTTTGTGCACTACATAGCCAAGCTTGCAATGCCTAGCCAAACCTAGCAACGAATTAGTCCAGCTGGGTTGGGCATAAGCTCCACTGTTGGTTGCACTCTGCACACATTTTTTCATCGGTCTTATGGTTTTATACTTGGCGCACATAGAATAGAGGAGACCTTTCTATTTGGTGAATAATCTGATGTCAAACTTGATATAAAAAGACCAGATTTTGCTCACCTGATTGAATTCTTTTGGTAACACATGGCACTCGTAAGTAATGGTTTAGCACGTCAGACGGTAGTGGTTTTGCATCTTCGCCAACAAGTTACACGTGTCCTATGGCGAGCTCAACCAGTGATTTTTCTCATGTTTTGCTTGCTATAAGACGCATATCTTCAGACTTTTCAATTGTGACAAACATGTACACAACAAACATGGTTTACAACAAATAAACATGGTTTGCTTATATGGCACACAAATGTGTGCCATATAATCAACTGTCATAACGGGAAATTAGCACATTGTCTCTGTCACCTAATCCCAACTTTACCAGAAAAAAAGGCAGTAGCATTCGGAGCATTGCAAATACCCAAGTTTACGTATTCAACTGCACCGAATATCTCATATTTGGAACCCGCTCGCTGTATTTCGGGCCGACTGGTTGTGCCCCCGCGATCTCCGATGACAGCGCAGCTCTGGATGACTGGCTCGCCCTACGCCATCTTCTGACGCCGACGAGAGCTCTCGCTGAGTGGTGCCCCGTCCTCGAACTTCTGCGACCGTGTCCATCTTTCCTATCTTCTCCTTACTTCTGTACGTGGCTGTCCCTTCCCTTCTCTCTATCTCTATACCTTTAAATCCCCCCTATCTTTTTTTAATCCCTCCTCACCCCCATCCACTGCGCAGAACTGTGGAGGTGCCCTTCATTGAGAGAGGCAGTAATGAAACAGCGCTTATTTCTTCCTTTTTCCCTTTCAAAAGTCGCTTATTATATCTCATATTCTGCGTGCAGTGTAATGTCTCAGACATCTTATGCCAACACTTGGTGCCATATATAGGGTTCCCAACCGTCCTGGATTTCGCGGAACAGTCCCGACTTTTCATGCAATGTACTGAGTCCCACATCGTCCCTGTGTGGAACGCTACATGTCCCGAAATAGTTCCATCCTGTCCAGTTGAATATATTCATGTCATCCCACGCACGTCCTATAACCCGCTTCACGCTTCCGAACAGGAATTTTGCATGAATCTCACGCACGAAGCAATGTTTCGGCGGCTAGCGGTGGCTGTGGCAGAGTTTAGTTATCACATCAGCTAAATTTTGCGTGAAATACGGCAACTTTTGTGAGTGCGTTCTCTTGCAAGAGCAAGTGCAAGAGTAAGCTGCACGTAACTAGCTGAAGTATACATGAGGCTCCAAATATACAGAAGCAATGTATTTGTCTACAAGAAACCGCAGTAAAAAAAAAGGGACCTTACTGGCACCGAATGATAGCACACGACCTCCTTCCCCACACTCATTCCGTCTTTCTTTCACCGAAGAGTTATACTAACCCTAACCGCAGACAACCCAATACCACCGAAAGAGCCAAACTATCAGACCCTGATTTGAAGACTCGGTGCAGTTTGATGTTACAAGCATGTTACATGGCCTTGGCACTTGGCTACACAAACCGAAGAGGCCGCCCATCTAGGGTGTGCACTTCGCTTGCTGAGAATAGCTCAGAACAGTAGTTTACCCTCCTCTTGCTCTCTCCGTGTTGCGCAGGCTGGCAGAAACTTCCACAAGAACATTACAATTCCGTACTTCGAGGCTCTTCTCGGGCTACTTTACGAGGCGGAGAACGACACGATGCTCGTCAAGACACACGACCTTTCTCTGGAGCTGCCGGAGTTCTTCGACGCTCGGAAGCACTGGCCCACCTGTACGACGATTGGTCTCATTCGCGACCAGAGTGTATGTGGATCGTGTTGGGTACGTGCTATTTACTTTCGTTATCTCTCACTACCCCGAAAGCATAACGAAGTCAGGCACCTATCACCACTTCGGTATTCATAGTAAGTAAACAGAGCATCTTATAAATATTTATTATGCGCTGCAGAAGTCAAGAAACAGTGACAAAAGGGCAACAAAATAGAGCGCTGATTGTGCAGAGGAGCATACCATGGCTTTAATCACGCTACTCTTTTGCATGTAAAGGCATTCGGAGCAGTGGAACCCATCTCCGATCGCATATGCATACACAGCGAGGGCCAAGTCAAGGTGAACATATCAGCGCTGGACCTCCTGTCATGCTGCAAGAACTGTGGCTACGGGTGAGCTTTTCTTGCATGCTGCAATGATATGGGAGCCGTGTTTGGGTGGCGCCAGTATTGTGCCGCTCGAATGGCACAACCACAGGTGTCTTGCTCCGATTAAAAGACGACAAAGTCGTTCCTTTCTCGACGTCAACGCCCTTTTTACAAGTACTATCTTCTCCTCGTCACCTATGTGTTCATAAATCACGTGATCAATGCGAACGATAAGCGTCGAGCTTATCAGGACTTCGCGCATTTCGGCTTGACGCGCTTGCGCAACCGAAAACGCTTTTAAAAATCAGTTGCTCACGCGTGATAGCCATGCGATGTAAGATTAAACTTGTGTGTGACTGCACCCAAATTGAAGCAGGGTATAGGAGACAATTCACAACTGATATTTCTTGTATGTGAACCAATTGAGAGCTTAAATCTTCGTGGCGTTACGTCGCAAACTGCGTCATGAATTCTTCCGAATAGTGGGGAAACATCGAAAGGGAATAAGGTGTTCATTGTATAACTATCAGTTAAAGCGCACGAAAAACAGACAGAAAGAGAGGACAAGTCTGTTTTTCGTGCGCTTTAACTGATAGTTATACCATGCATATCCAACTAGCCCAACTTTCCATTCTGTTGTAAGGTGTTCATTATTTGTAGTCTTAGATGTCGTTTAAAGGAAAGAAGGGGGAGGGGACAAAGATGACAGGCGCGTTCCTCAATAATTTAGCTGCATGCCCAGGTTTCTGGCAACCTGGGGAGGTAAAACTCTGTGGCAGGTCCTCGGCATAACTCTCGGCGTACTTATAGCGGGAACGATTGAGCGTTTTTCAGCTGTCCGCGCGTATGTGAGACCACATTATTCGATATGCTGCCAATTGGTGGCCCGGTCATGGTCGTGCATGGCGCAATGGAGAGACTCTGCCTCTCGGTACCTTCCCGGGCTTGCTGGATCGTCTAAGGTTGGCTTTGAAGACCTGAACTTGTTACTGCGGCTCTCCGCCGTGCCCTTGTTCATCCGGGGGGAGCTGTTTTTTCTTACGACCCGTTTCGCAATGTCACAGTGTATGTGCTGTAGGGCGCCTGCTATATCGTCACATAAGTTACATTTGCACTCAAGGTACAATTCCGGAAACAGGTTGTTTAGATGTACCCGGTTGATGTGCGTTCTGTTCGTGTGAATGCATTGGTTATTCCTCTGGCGCGTCTCTCGGTGGTCTACTGCGGACAGTATGATGAATTTCGTCCGTCGACGCGGCTACACCTAATGAATCCTTCTGCGTCGCATTTCCATTACAACGTACGTCGTGTGTAAATTTCTGTATTTCGTTATAGAAACACTTGCCTCAGATTGTTGACCAGATTTGCGAATGTATGTATTTGTCCCTGAACAACAAAGCACGACTCTTAGTATTATGGTATCGTGCGGACTTTCCCTACATAATTGCTATTTTGCCGTATTCGCGATAAAGATGAAAATGATGATGACGATGATGGTTGTACTTTTTATTGCCATAATACTGAAAGAAGGCCGCTTCAATAGCCTGTTACAATTACGTGTAGTTTAATTTTTCGTAGTCTAATATCATGACTCTCAGCTTCTCTTATTTTTTATGTGTGAATGTGCCTATTTGAGCAAGCTTTTATGTATTTTTCCGTACGTACGAAGTGAGAGCAGTGCGATCACTCTTTTCGTTGCTTTTTTTTTTCTTACCAATAATATATAAACGCCTATAGCTTACCTCAGCACCTGAACAGCCGATACTGACATCCGAATTAAAACCGGTGTCTCTGAAATGTAGATGTCTTCTGCGGATCGTTGATTCATCGGCACTCAGTGTCTTGGCACTCTTCGACAAGATTTAACCCTCGCGCCACCAAAAACTGCCATCATCAACACCATATGACTATAATGCGTTTCATTCATTTATTTCTTAGAAAACTTGGTTCGTGTTTATCCTTACAATAACTACCAATATAATGTGAGGTATGGCTATAAACGTAACGTATTATTTGTTAGTATATTCATCACAAACACACACACGCGCGCGCACACAAACACACATACACACACAGCTTGAAAAAAATTGAATAATCACCCCCCAAGCACTCCGCTCAGGGGATCAACCACAGAAGCTAACACCTATAGGTCTCGTTGTTTATCGATAGGTCAGTACCGATGGTTAGCTAAAGTTTTTCTCAATTATTGGTTATGTCAGTCCCAAAACCTTAAATGATGTTGGCTGGCCGCTCGTTTCCTTCTTCATTTTAGGACGAAAGCCTGTAATGTCTCATACTGTCTCAGACATGCCTCAGACATGAAGCGCAGGCCGCAAGAGAGTGGGCAGGTGCCACTCCTCCAGTCCGGCTGGGCCACCTCTCGTTTAGTCCTTGGAATGTCCGCCCGATGGCGGTACTTCTATATGTATAATATTTGATGAAAAGATGCGACATGGCGATACTTGGAGTGCTCACTAGATGGACGGATGGACGGCCAGACAGATGCACTGGCGGACGCACGGATGGATGGACGGACGAATGAATGCATGGATGGACGGATGCGCGGAGGGGCGCATGGACGGACGCACAGACGGACGGTCGCATGGACGGATGCATGGATGGACGAAGAGATGGATGGACGGATGGACGGCCGCACGAACGGACGGACAGAAGCGCGGACGAACTGACGAACGCTTCGCCCCACTCATCACCATGTACTCCGTAACTATGCTTGCTTTTTTTTTTCTAAACAGTGTAAAAGCGTGATCAACGTGTACAGCTGCGCAGTGCCCGTGTCGCTTATATGGACGCGTAGTAAGTATATATACTTCGCCAATTTGCGAAAGAAAGAAATGTGGCGTATAGTAACTGTGCAAGTGTTCTTGGAGTGGTCTTATAGATAGCTGGAAACGGCGAATGTTACGCGCATTGTATTTCGTTTGCTTGCGGCACGGTTGAGAAGTGAGGCCAGGCTACCGATTGAGAAAGCGTTGCGACCAGGGTCACAATACGCTTTCGTGCTCTACTCTTGAGGCAGAGCTCAAGTGTCCACTGATTTTTTCTGGCATGACGCGTTTTGTGGGCAATACAAAGAAGAATTTAATAGCCGAACGCTTTGTGTGGACACTGAGCTGTAATATTTTAGAATGATAGAATAAACTCCCTCTATATATGACAATTTGTAATATCGACGTTGAGCATTGCACTTATAAAACAAATTCCAATGTTGAAAAAACTTAATTTCGAACAGGCGTTTCTATGATTGTCAAATGGTCCTTTCGTCAGACTTCTTCCAGACGCTGACAATAAAACAAACAAACAAACACAAAAAAGAGATGACCAATGCCTTGCTAATGCCGCTCGTAAAATAAAATACTATGCTTACGCATCACTTTGACAACTCCCTAACGGTATGCCGCGTAAGCTTTTCTGTCTGAACCCGTTATTATACGGAACAACTTACCGGTTTCACATAGCAGAATATATACCGCTCTTTATTGTCTTCATTTTTTCTTAACCACAGTGACATTAGACAATATTCTTTGTGTTTTCAATATACCGGGATCGCTACTTTTACCGGAGCATCTTTCCTTTACTATAGTGTACAAAGTATAGTCAACCAGATATGAACTCATTTTATTGGGTACGTGCACGTTTTATCGGTACTCATAATGTTTAGCTTTATTGTTTGCTGGCTTCATGTACGGAACAAGAGAGAGAGAGAGATGAAGATGCAAGGAAAGGCAGGGAGGTTAACCAGACGCACATCCTGTTTGCTATCCTGCACTGGGGAAGAGATGAAGAAGAGAAAAGAAGTTGCAGAGAGATAAGAAGGTACACACAATCACGAGCACACTCGGGGGAGCACACACAGTCTACAGGCGGTCGCTCAGGTTTGTTGACTTTAAGTAAAATAGGAAAGCTTTAGTCGCTTTCTGCGCAACTGAGGCAGATGCCCAAGGTCCTAGAATCTTCTGCACACAAATTGGTCTGGAGTCAAGTTGATTCAAAACCATCCGGAGCTGGCATCGCTGTGTGTCGTGGCAAGCGCAGCTGCACTGGACGTGTTCAATGGTCTCTTCAGCTCCGCAGGAGTCGCATGTAGAGGTGTCTGCCATACCAATGAGAATGGAGTACACCTTTGTGAATGCAACACCCAACCAAAGGCGGCATAACAGTGTCGCATCGGAGCGGGAAAGTTGTGATGGTAGCTGTATCTTGAGCGAAGGATGGAAGCTGGTAGACGACCAGAACGTGCGTGTAAGATCTCAAGCCAGCAGGTAAAATTGTCTTGCTGCATCACTCCTTGATAGAGGAATCGGGACCACATGGGTTCCTTCATGGGCTGAGCAGGCTGCATCATCGGCTAATTGATTTCTGGTAATACCTATATGTCCAGGCAGCCATTGATATATAATATCATGCGATCGTGCTAGAGCTTCATGATGGCAATGTCTTATTTCAAGTATCAATTGTTCATGATTCCTCCTACGCATGGCAGACTGCAAACTCAGAAGCGCTGCCTTCGAATCACAGAATATTACCTTTTTTCCTGGATGCTCTTGAACGAGATATTGTAAAGCAGCCCTTATAGCAGCAAGCTCTGATGCCGTAGATGTAGTCACATGCGACAACTTAAATTTTATTGTCATTGCTGCAGCCGGAATTACAGTGGTACCTGATGAGCTGCTGGACGAGACAGACCCATCAGTGTATATCTACGTTCGGTCCAAGTAGAACTCATGTAATAATAGCAGTGTTGCTTGCTTCAATGCTACTATGGATTGATTGCTTTTCTTTTTGATACCCGTAATTTCTAGATGTACTTGCGGCTGGAACTGAACAACAACAAAATGATTCCTATGGTTATACTCGCTAATAATATACAACCTAGCTAATTTTGTGAAAAAGCTTCGCCGCTTCTTTAAGCATTGTTGAGAGAGAAACATGCGTTTGAATATTGATGCATTTTGGAATGGGCACCGCCGATGTTCTGCTTTGTGCTTCAGGTGTCATGGTGGGTACTTGAACTTCGCGTGGCAGTACTACCAAGATAACGGCATCGTGACCGGTGGGCTGTACGGAACTGACGACGGTTGCAAGCCGTACCCTTTCAAGCGCTGCGAGCACAGCGAGCCGGGACCGCGGCCCGAGTGTCCGATGGACCCGCCGACGCCCCAGTGCGTGTATCGCTGTCGATCAGGGTACGAGCGCGACTACGCAGACGACAAGTACTACGGTGAGTACTGGTGGAAAACAGAAATACGCCATCTCCCACTGAAAGGAAACATGTGTATATGCGAAGCAGCGGGCGCTGACACTTAGCTTATACTGGCGGTGACGCGGACGCTCATCGCGGCGTTTCGCAGGAAAGAAACCTTGGGAGCTGCAATGCACGCAGCGATGGACCCGTGTTTCCTACTGGAACATGTCAATCGCTGCTAACGTCCAATGAAAGAGAGACGACTCCCATTAGACGCAGATACCCGCAGTCCGCTTTTAGTTAACGCGCACACTGCGAATGCCTATTGTTCGACAACGCGCAGGAGAAATCTCCCTCCGGCACTACCTTGGAGGTCAAGATTTAGTGCCTATATATACGAAGTGGCCACCAAACGGTTGTGCAGCGTGAGAAGTAGGTTTTTATTTAATAAAGAAACACGCTAGTAGACGCTGCCTGCTTCGGCATCGCACGACGAGAATGGTGGAAACGTAGGAGAGGAGTGAAAAAAAAAAGCACATGCTCAGTAACGGTGGTCACGCCGCACACCAGATTGAGCTCGACCCTAGGCTGCTTCGCATCTAAAGGTCTACGTAGTTCCACGCCCCTTTCATTCGGTTTCTTCAAGTCTCTTCTTTCGTTGTGCACCGTACCTTCTGTCACTTCTTTGTTGTTGCTTTATGTAAGCCCGGTCACGCCAGTTTACCTTCTTCCATTTCAGGGGAAACGGCTCCCCTGCAGTCCACTGTTCCAATCGCCCACCTCACTTATAAGCTTCGTGGCGTTACTGCTCTTTCAGTACCACGCAGTTCTTACCCGTTCACCCTTCGTAAGCTGCATGACGTGACCTCTTTTTCCTTTCTCGTCAAACGCCTTCTCTCCACCGTGGTCACATGACCTTCCTTAGCGTGACCACGCCAACAACTTCGAATTCACTGGGTCCGCATAAGCAGCATACATGGGCGTAGCCAATGGAGAGGGGGGGGGGGTTGAAACATTCCCCAAAATTTTTGAATTTCGCTTGCGTATATATACACGCACACATACAAACACACGCACGACCGCCATAAAGTATAATTGAACCCTGCCCCACCCCCCCAAAAAATTTCGGCTACACTACTGGCAGCGTAGCTGTAAAAAAAGCATGTACTAAGAGGTAGCTGGCTGTCATTCCTAGTACTATACCAATGAAAACTTTCGGCTGGTTACAACTTACGGGACGAAAACTTGGAGGAGAGAAAACAAATAAAAACTCGTCAAGGAGTTCAAAATGAACAGGGCTGCCGATAATCTACTAGATGTTAAGAAAATTCTGGCGGTGATCTTAATTCCTGACTTAGTTGTCTGGTAGTGGCAGTCCCACCTCGGCATTCGATCGAGTGCAAGGGTGTCTTAAGGATAAGCTTGTGTTTCGTCGGCTGCCGAAGCGAACCTTGGAAGTCACGTAAAAAGAAGCATGTGGTTGAGGCATGCTTAGTCAGGTGTCGCAACAAACCCAGCTGCTCACAAAAAAAAAACGTAAGCTGTTTCAGTATACTGTTATATTGATTGTCATTACTTATACTGAGATTCTTACGGGTCACAGGCTTGAACGAAAGGTGTTAAATAGTGCAGTGCTTGTGAGTGGTTGTATGTGTTATGTGACTGTTATGCGTGTATGTAACTGTATGTGTTGTGTGTTTATCATTCTATATATAATTGTGATCACCCGGCACCTGGAGTAGCCTGTCAGGTGAAAAACCAGGCAAACCTCTCCAGCTCCCCACTAAAATAATTCTCTCTTTCTCTCATTAATTATCTTGGCAGTTAATTGTCCTTATATGTAAATAAACATATATTCCGTTGTCACACGTACCCAATTAAACTGGTAGCTTGAGCGAGAGCCATCAATTTTCAACTACCTTTATTTTTAAAACACATTTCCGGAATATTTGGGACCGGAAAGAAGTGTTCGACCGGAAGTGCTTCTAAGCTAAACAAGAGTGTCAAACGCCGCTTGAGCCGATATTTCACCAAACGCTAATAGATAGCCAGCGCCATTAATGACGTAAGTGAAACATCGATTGGTCACCCATAGTTCTTTTTTTTTATCTACGTTCGGCGATCACTTCTTGTGCACAAGCTTTTTCACCAGCCCGCATCCTCGCCTCGAAGTGTTAAATATACTTCCCTCACACACATGGAAACCGTTGCAGCGGAGACTGTCTACCACGTCCAAAAGGACGAAGGTCATATCAAGGCCGAGATCTTCAAGCATGGACCCGTCTCGGCAGGCATGGATGTTTACACCGATTTCTTCCACTATAAAAATGGTCAGTTTTTTTTCCTTGGCAATGTGCTAAAGCGGTTTGACTGCTGCTTGCTGAAAAAAAAGAAAGGAATAGTGTGCGAAAGATTAGACTCATAGCGTAGGAAACTGACTCATTACTGACTATCTGTCTTTAATTCCTATCAAGACACGAGGAGGAGCAAGCACTCCACCACAAATTCTTGGCATATCGCTGCTGTTTAAAGCAAGTAGGCTTTAAAATTCATTTTAAGCTTCCTTGGCTTAAAGAGACTGTTGCTACTTTGTCTTCTACATTATACGTCCCGTCTTTCGCGCCCTTAGATCCCCTATCAATGAGTTCTGTGCAGTTCCGCAATGTGGGAGGAGAGATATCAAAATAATGTTAGACATCCACATGTTTGTAGCGCGAAGCCACAAGAAAGTCCCCACGGATTTCTCAGAGAGGAAAGCGTCCTATTTGAACAAAAAGGTACACGCATTACGGACTCAATGTTGATGATGGGACGAAGCAGTGTGCAGCAGATGATGAATCGTGGTCTTCTGTTTGGTTCTGGTTAACAGCCTTGTTTTGTTCATGTTAACATTTTGTTCTGTCATACGCTCTGATTTATGGTTGGTTAAATGTCGGTGCTTTTCCGTCGTTGTGGCCTTGTATTCTGCCTGTTCTGGTTTACACCTTTTTGATAGCCTTTTTGTTGTTCACAGATATTTCAGTTTCTACAACTGCTGTAGGCGCGAGATGGCTGTTTATTGATGGAGGGACAATGTGCGGTCATATAAGGTGCTTCGCCCCTAAGATCTGTCCTGGTCCGTAGATTGAACACTATAGACCAACGCCTTTGCGGGCATACGCTGCACCAAATGAGCTAATCGGGAGGCTAGCAAATGTCCACGTGAGGGCGAACCAGTCAACAAGTCGAATCACGAGGTTAAAGAATATTACCGATGACTTCTTTGGAATCCCGCGAGGTTCAATCCCCGGACCAGGGTGAACTGTTGGTGAACAAGCTTTGCTTTCTGACAAATTCGTTGTATTAATTGTTTTGAGTCTTGGTGCTATAAACAGGTTGGAAGTTAAAAGTGTGAAGTTATTTGCAGGTTTGACAAGACATGAAACACGCATGGTCATGGTGCCAGAATAAAAGGCATGTTAATACACGTCTGACTAAGCTCTTGGCACCACGAGGTGTTCGATTATCTATTGCTTCGATTACTTCTCCCACTTTTAAGGCAATGCCTTTGTAATTGCAACAGCAACATATTTTTAACGACACACTGTCGGGACGGAGTTTACCGTTGAAACGCTTTTATTTGAAGGCACCATTCTGCGGATTGTCGAGCCAAATATATTTTATAATGGTTTCCGTATTAGTTCAGCAGGATTGGTTCAGTTCCTGTTAAACATTGAAGTGAAGGAATGACGATTCTGACTGGTTTGCAATAGCTTGTATAACCTCAAGATAATTGCCGGAGGGCAGCGTCTTTCATTTTTTGCAAAAACGAAATGATATCGCAAAAGCAAAGACAAGAAAAAGTTATGCATTCTGTTCTGCGGGTCGCAAGAAATCACGCACACACATTCGCACGAATGTAGAAACGCCTTCGAATTACACTGCGCAACTTTATGCGTTGTTTACTTACGAGGTAACATTCTGAGCTTACACTAACCGTTCTGAGAAGCCCAAACTTAGAGCCATTAATTTACTTCCCCCTATCTCCCTCTGTTTAACGTATGAATAATTTCTCCGCAATATTTCTCCCACGCAATTATTGTGCTCCTCCAACGTTATATATGTGTTCCGCCACAAGAAAGTACGGTCATTATCTCAGTGTGTACGGTAAAAAATACACAACAGATGATAACCCTAGCTACAAATTCGTTTGAAGTAACTATATAACCGTAACCATGCAAGCTCTTTTTCTTTTTTTCCCCCCTCTGCATTCGGCACGCCATTTTTTTCGTACCAAGTTACTGCGTTTCACTTATTGTGGTACTGCGATGGTCGACATTCAGACTTCTCGTTATGGGCATCAGTTAATAATAACGTAAACATTGTCGTGAGAGTTTCGTGGAAGGATGGTTACTGTCATCATTAGTTCGGATAAGTCGGTCGGTAGTAACATCGCTGCTTCCAGTCACAAGTATGCCCCCGGCAACCCATACCTCGCGTTCATCGTCACGCACTACTCTCTGCTTATTATTGAGCGACGCATTTTATTGCCGCAGGTGCGCGATTCTGAACTGCCGGACGTACGTTTCAGGCATCGAACCGCGTTTACTGATACGTGGGGAGCTATCGTTTTGTAAACTTCTAATTGAAGTATTGATTTCTCTAGAGGCTTACTTTTATACGTGTATATTTATTTAACGCCACTATCTTTTACGCCGTTTTATGTTTTTGCTGCGTGGGAAACAGAAATGGCATAGCCGCGGTGTTCGTTGTCTCCATCTCTGCATAACTGGGCAGAAAAAATATATTTCTCGTGAATCAGGCGTCAGGGAGGAGGAAGAACAGAAAGAGAGAATGCAGTGAGAACACCGCCATCCAGCGCATCCAGCGCATCTTGCTGGATGCGTCATCCAGCGCATCCAGTAAGAGAGAACACCGCCATCCAGCGGACATTCCAAGGACTAAACGAGAGGTGGCACACGCACACTTTCTAACAGCTTGCGCTTCGGGTCTACTTCCCACCTTTAACCACCTCGAGTTCATGGTATATACTAGTTCACTGTATTCATGGCACTGCGGCCCAACACTCGCTAAACCTTTCTAAAACCAAGGAGGTTACGCCCAGCGAGTATAACGTAGCAACCTTTTCCTGGCAGATAGAGCTCAATGTACATGCCAATGGCTGCATGGGAAATGAGAGACAGGAGAATTCGGCTTTTACTTTCTTACGGCTTGCACTTCGTACCTACTTCCCACATTTAACTACCTCGAGTTCATTTATGGTATATACTAGTTCATTGTATTCATGGCACTGCTGCTCAACGCTCGCTAAACCTTTCTAAGACTAAGGTGGTTACACCCAGCGGGTATAACGTAGCAACCCTTTCCCTTCAGATAGTGCTCAATGTACATGCAATGGCTGCTAATGGGTATCGCAGCGTGCACGTTAACTAAAAAACGAATGTTCCTGTCTCTCATACCCCATTATCAGCTATTGGCATGTACATTGAGCACTATTTTTTGTTGTTCAACAACGCACAGAAGGAATCTCTCACCGACACCACCTTGGAGGTCAAAATGTTTGCAGGTCAAAGCGTAAGACTGGTTACATACTACGCGGGACGAACGGGTGCCGCTATAAGGACCACCGACCCGCTTGATTGATTGATTGATTTGTGGGGTTTAACGTCCCAAAACCACCATATGATTATGAGAGACGCCATAGTGGAGGGCTCCGGAAATTTCGACCACCTGGGGTTCTTTAACGTGCACCCAAATCTCAGCACACGGGCCTACAACATTTCCGCCTCCATCGGAAATGCAGCAGCCGCAGCCGGGATTCGAACCCGCGACATGTGGGTCAGCAGCCGAGTACCTTGGCCACTAGACCACCGCGGCGGGGCTAAGAATAATACTAACACGAACATTCCCCATAATGGATTTCTGATCCAAACAAACTTATTTGTGTCTCTTTACTGTGTTTTTGGTGTTGTTGAGTAAACTTTATTTATAATAATGATCAGAGTTTAACGTCGCGACACCACCATATGATTATGAGAGACGCCTTAGTGGAGGGCTCTGGAAAGTTCGATCATTTGGGTTCTTTAACGTGCGCCTAAATTTAAGCACATGGACCTCAAGCATTATCGCCTCTGTGAAAAATGTGGCCGGCGCGGCCGGGTTTCGGACCTGCGAGTCAGTAGCCGAGTCTTAGCCACTAGACCACCGGGTTGGTGAGTAAACTTTATTCAGTTGTGAGTAAAAACTTTTACCCCCCTCCCCCCACCAATAGTTTTTTTTCTCTTTTTTAATGAAAAACGCTCACTAGATTTCGCGGACCACGTTGCTTGTAGCTCCTTTCCGGAATCTTTGTTGCGGCGTAACGTGGCTCAAATCCACGTGAGGTGACGTGTGAGACGCACTGTCCACAAAGGCAGCCTCCGGTCTCTGTGTACTCGTCGTTGCAGTGTTTATTGGCGCTACGCCTAATGTACTCATTACACCCATTCAAAAGGCTTAAACACACTGCCGCGTACACATCACACGCCGCAGGTGTTTACCAGCACGCAGTCTCCGGTGCCAGCAAGGTTGGAATGCACGCCGTGAAAATTCTGGGCTGGGGTTCCGAAGGTGGTGTTCCCTACTGGCTTGTGGCCAACTCTTGGAACACCGACTGGGGCGACAATGGTGAGTGGAAACTGAACGCGCGAAGCTGGTTTAGCTGGTTTGGCTGAACGCTCTGGCAACTGCAACATACGTTATGCTGAGCGTTGGCCATATTAGGTCGCGAGGTGAACCCGCGAGTAACTGCAGTTTATTTTACAGGCGGGTTGCAGTGCTGCCATATCTGGCCAGTAATACTTGTGTTTTGCATCTTTAACAGCAAAACGAACCGTGTTACAGTGGACGCATACGCATTAAAATGGCAGGGTTGGTGCATACGATGTTTCTTGGCCGTAGTAATCTACGTCGTGGTATACGAAAACCAGCAAACGTCTGCCCAACAGCTAAAGGTGGCGGAACCCATGTGTGTTAGGATGAATAGTCTATAGACCAAGTTATTTTTACCGTAGAGTTTCCTAAATATACTCTACGGGGAACTCTAGCGCTAATGTCTAAGGGAGCTGCCACGCATAGAACTTCAGCGATCATGGGAATTAAGGGTATGACATGGATTTGCCTGGTCTTCATACTCTAAGTTCGCTCTGGCTTCGCGTGGCCTAAAGCTGATTTGTCACAAAACAACAGTCGGCAAATCTTCGGCAGCTACGCTTCACCACCTTAATCTTCTTGGCTTACGACTTCGAATCAGGTCATGAAGTGAAAAACGGTTTGTTCTTTCCTTCAAAACAAAAGCAAAACACAGCGATAAACGAAGTCACAAGCGAGTTTGCCGCCCGCAAGTACAAAGGCTAGGTAAATCTATGCCATACAGTTCCCATGGCTGCTCAACGATCGCAGCGCCAGTGTCCCCTCTAGTTAACTTTAGGAAACTCTATGATTTTTACTCTGGCACCCAGGTGATCGTATTCTCGTAGTGATCGAAGTACGTTCAGTCTTATTAGGGCAGAAGACATTGCGTGACGTTGCGTTCTCCTTGCGTTTCTCACTTGCGTCGTGGTCTCTTCGTTGTGTTTTTCTTCGCAGGCTTCTTCAAGATTCTTCGTGGAAGCAGTGAATGTGGCATTGAAGAGATGGTCTTCGCCGGAATCCCCAAGTCGTAAGCCGCGCACTTGCAGAACGAAATAAAAAGATAAGAAAACTTTGGAAAATTCGTGGGTTTTCCTACGATTTATACCTCTGTCGGCGTACATTGAAGTGGAAGGCCACTGAGCATGGTACAAGGTCCCTCATGATACAAGATAGATGATACGACATACAATATTCTCATGGTTCACCATTATTTGCCTACATTCAGGGTCATTTCCAGTTTGGGGCTTTCATAAAACAGTATCTCAAGGCAAATTAGCAGACTTGCTTTGGTATTAATTTAGGTTACGCCCTTATAGTACTTAAATTGTCTTGAAGGGCTACTCACCACCCCATGTTTAAAGACAAAAGGGTGATTTTCTCCTCTCCTCTATACACACGATGCGCCCTCCTCGTCCTTTTTATCTTGAATCCGCGGGAACATTATCAGCACTAAGCGCTAGAGCCCATAGATTTCGCGCTTCTCGGCCACACGCTGTTATCATCGCTTGCGCAGTCGTAAACACAAAAAATGAAGTTTAATCGGTTGATTGTGTGCGATATTCATGCGAGACAAAGTCGAACGGATGGGTGGCTGCATGGCGAAGCAGTGCAGGAGACAAATCACATGTGATATTTCGCGTATATCAACGAATCGAGAGCATGTACGCTGCAGACGTCACAGAAACTACTGTCTGCGTCACAGTAGTGCGCAAAGAAGGACGAGAAATATCAGGAAAAAATATATTGCGCTCTTTTTTTTTTGCATTTTGGGAGCCTGGTGAGTGGCTTTTTAATTTAGTATTTGCAAGTTTTAGTTACAGTATTATCGTGTTTGATGCTGGCTTCCTCTTGATTGTTATACTTCTTAGCATTCGCAGTATAATGCCGTGCTTGAAGAAGCAAAATTAAAAAAAAAGTGAGACCACACTTAGCGTGGGGTTAGGTAACACACATGCGTTGTTAATTGTTGTACATTTGCACGACGCACCTATACTAGCCAACCCATGCAGCTCATATTCTGATACCGATCGTGCTCAGCTAAGAAATTCATTTAAAAAAGAATTGCAGACAAGTTTATACGAGTTATGGTAGGTGACAGGGACCATAAATGGACCTTATGGAATTGTTGCCTTAATAGAAACTGACAGAAAAGCCACTTACTGCCGACCAGTTGCGGTTCTCATATCATTAGGTTACACCGCGGATAGCGAATGGTGAAGTAGCTTATAAAATGCCCATGGAAAGACCAGAAACTAACTGGATTTCTTATATCGACTGGCCAGATTTCTGCTTTCGGTGCTATATCGCAGGAGCGAAATTTTGTTCGCTTTTATTGCTGTAGAAAAACTTTCCAAACTTTGGCATCGACCGTCGTCGAAAACACTGTTTATCAACGAAACGGCCGTCAACGGTATACCGGAAACTGTAACTTCCCTTCAGGAACAAAGAATATTGACAACACCTTTGTTCTCTGTTTTTATTTTTCTCTGTAGTGTGTGAACGCATAGCTTGGATCACAACATAGCGCGAAGAAATTTCAGCGCACAAAGTCGAAGGCCACTCGATCATACGCTTATGTTTTTTGTTTACTTCACGCTATATTGAAACCTTGCCCGAGCGGCTGACGGGTGAATTTTCAAGTAGCGTGCTTGGACCTCTCACGTACATTTTCGTTGTCACTAGTGGCTCTCACTTATTTTATTGAAAATAAAGCCTATAAACATATAGGCTACTTTGTAGTTGGCATTATGTTATGAACTATCGATCCAGTGATTCCGAAAACAAATATTTTAAAGCTGTGATAGGCGTGCACTTGGTGGAGGGTACTCACAGGCGTAGTGAACGGGGAGAAGTGCATTGAGGAAGATTGATAACGGCTGTGTAACGGAATGCTGACTGATGGGAAGTCGGAGTAATCTCGAACTGAGGGATTTTGTTAAAATGAATTTAGTGAGGGGACCATTACAGCAGTGACAATGTTAAGTCTGTCAATGCTGGGTCACATTGTTAGAAGGTACTGCAGAAAGAAGTATGCTTAACTGTAGTCTGTTCTAAGAAGTAGCAGTCCATACCACCTGGAAGGTGAAAGTCATGTTTTTGCTTAATTTGTATTGACCAACTTAGCATTGGCTTGTTCGCTTCATTTTTTTTTCTTTCAATATATGTCAATATCTTCTTTATTAGCAGCTTTTCTTGTGCCATAAAAACATCTAACAAATATATCGAGGTCACCATTATGTAAAAAATTCTACAAAAGACGTAGCGGACTCATCGTCTCTGCAACACTGTCGATGTTTGCCTGATGCCTTTGGAGTAGGACATGTATTACAAAAAAATGGTGAAGCATAAAAACAAACTTGTTAAAGAGCGGGGTGTTTTCGACAGCACTTGCTCTAGGGAACAGATCTGCTGCAGTGCCAGCTTCTCTGTATCCGTCATAGCTGACCTTCCATGTATGTGCTCGGAAGCGTGGTCAACGGCTACTTCTCTGTAGCGCTTGCAGCGAAAAGTATGTCACTACGTGATGGACAAACGTCCGTGCACGTGGTTGCTATGTGTTCCTTCACACGAAAAAACGTGGGCGTCGTTTGGTATGCCGTTGCCCCAACTTGAGAAGAGAGGAAGTTTGGGCGGGCTGGTATAGTTCATCGTACTTCGGAAAGGATAGCGTACTAACGGACACCGAGCCAAGATGAAGACAGAACAAGCACCTTTCCTGTCTTCATCTCGACTCGTGTTTGTTTGTGTGCTGTGCTTTGTGAAGTATACGATGCCTTCAATCAACCGACGGCTTTCTGCTCAGCTCTCCGCCTAGGTGGGGGCAGTGCCCACTGCTTTCCCTTCATTGTTCCTTGATGTCGCCGTTTGTTCGTTTGACCATCACTGGTGCTCTTTCATAAGAAATTGCTCGCTTAGTGTACGGCCGAGCTATAGATTGGGCTGATTGGTTCAGAGGTAAACTTTCGTGTACCACTGCTTATGCCAACGACGTACTGCCCGAATTTCAACTTGCATGTTCATTATTTGCAGCGCTATTGTGACTTCACCCATTTGTATATTTCATAGCGCTCTTAGAGATTTTCTCTCAAGTAACCCTGCTTCTTGGTTGCTGAGTGAGAACGGGAGGTGAAAGTCCGCTAAAGACGCAAAATGAGGACTTTGTTAAAATAACCGGGCTTTCAGAAAATAAAATTCAGCCCAAGTTCAAAGAAGGTGTTTGAAGTACATCAACATTACCTTCTTCTGTGGATCAGGAGGTGAATTCGTTGGTATCAAGCAAGTTACCTCGTGAATTCATTCTCAAAATATTATTCTTAACACACTGTCAAGTATCCGGGACGCAGCTAGCTTGACTTCGGGAGTGTTGAACGCACTAGCAAGAAATATAGTAAACAATATTGACATTTGTAGGTGGTGGGTGGGGAGCTTTCCTTGTCATGAAATGAAAGGACTGAAATAAAGTGAGAATGAAAATTAGCCCATTGGAGTGGCCTCCACTTTCATGGCAACTAGCTTTTTTCACTGCATCAGCTTTCTCGCAACCCACGTAAACGAAAGCGTACTGGTTAGCGAGAGCTCGTATTTTGTGACCTGCATTTCTGCGCAGAAGAGCGGCACCGAAATCGCTCAAGCACAGGGGGCCAAAGCAATGCAAGTGGACACACGAGACGCTTCTCTTTTTTGGCAGCAGGCCACAGTCCAGGTTGTTGCGTAACAAAATGCTCACCGAAGAGGTTTGTGGGTACGGTAGGGTTCTTTCCAGTGCTTGCTGGGGAGGTGCCAGGGACGCCAGCAGATTCTGCCCGTATTGTTGCGATAATAGCGCAAGGCAAGTGCGAGCTTCCTCGAGTCACAAAATGGTGCATCTTGGCGCTATCTGGCCTCCCATTCTGTTTTATCTCCATGCTCCGGAAGAGAAATAATGTCTGTGGAAGGAATTGGGAAAGTAGCGCATCTCTGAAGTTGAGTCATCAACAGGCCTACCCCTTGACAAGCTTTGTAAAGTGTTAGCCCATCACGTTGCTACAGCAGCGTACAATGCTTCTTGGTTATTCTGTTGCTGTTTTTTTCCACAACAAAGAGTTCCTGAGTGTGGCAGCGGTTTTTGTCTGATCTGTTGTATTTCCTTACGTTATGAGCAGAAGGGGCAAGAAGCAACACGTTGACTTCGGAGGCTCAAACACACTTTTCCGCAACGGGAAACTCGACAATCTGTCGTAACAACGTGGAGCCTCGCATACCGCCAGTATCTGTAAGTGGAATAGAGGTTTACCTTATCGTGGGGGCGTATTATGCGTTCAGCGGCTGCGTTTGCATGTTCTAGCAGGCAGTCAAGACGTTTTGTTGCAACAACAAAACACATCACATGTACCAGCATTCACGAACAGAGTCGCCAGCTTGACGAAGTCGTCATGAGGGTCACCTTCCTTTCGAACGAAGCCACGCAGTGTGTGACAAAAGATGTAAAATAAATACTAGCACTGATACCAGTAGCTTTACAACTAGTACTGCCTCTCCGGGCTGAAATTTATCTACGCCTATATGTGTATGAGTGGTCGGGCCTCTCAATTAATCCATCTGAATTTGCGAAGAGACAACAAAATGCCAACTTCGCGACATAGATCTGCGGAAGAAAAAAAAAAAAACAGAATTGATAGACTGGTAGTAAGAGTTGGATGCACCTAACTGGGAGCTGAAAAGATTAAAGAAACCGTAGCAAGGAGACTATAGAATAGAAAATAGATAACTGCAAAACAAATGAGAAAATCCAAGGAAAACATTGGCTGCATATTTGCATGTTTCGCTGCAAACGACGTCGAAAGATAATATTTTGCCTGGAGGTGCTGTGCCAGATACGGTGCCATATGGGTGTAATGCGAAGAAAGGAGTTTTTTTTTTTTTTTAGAACGCAGAGCCACCGGTAGGTGGCAGCACCAGGTTGTTTTAGCAAAACGCAGGAAATACCCACCTTTTCGTTCGTAGAGTCGCAATGTCAGCGCAGCGTAATAAACACTGCGTTCTTTAGAATTACGTGTCTATGTATTTTTTTTATGAAGAAACACAGTACCTAGCTCTCACGTATTGATGTAGCGCATCAAATGTGAGTAATATTTCCTTTTTGATTGACAACATTCACAAGTATGAACACAGCCACCAGATAAATAAAGGTGGGCATTGAGCGACGGCTTATCATTTCGCCGGGTGGTTGAATTGTTGCACATGAGGACCAACCGACAGACGAACAGACAGACCGAAATTTTTGCGTTGAAGTATCTCAAGCAAAACTGAGAAATGGCTTTTATCACACAATCAGATGAAAAGAACAAAAACAAAGAGCTGATAAACTCCAAGTAAGCAATGGCGAATCGATGTATCGCAGTTCGTACAGCTTTCACGTGTGGTGGAACAGGCCTAGAATTTTTGCTTTCGTTTGTGTCATGCAGAACGTGACTGGGTCAAGTTCCGCAGGCCAGTCAAGTTCCGCAGGACAAAATAAGGTTATTTTTCTTTCTTTTTTCCTTGGATTGTTGCAGTCGTGGCGTAGTACATATGTAGCTTTACCTACACTCCCAAAGCTCTTATACGGCACCCTTCCAGATATGGCACAGGTTGGTTGGAAGGATCGTCCTTGTTCGGCATGTGCGAGCACATGCCGTATCTCAGGAGCTAGCTCGTATGGCTAATCTTAGGTCAAATCATTTTCGCAATGTAAAAGTGGGTTGATGCACGTGTGTTAATTGAAGCAAACAGTGTGTCTACTCAGCGTTCTGTGTGTCTACTATTTTTTCGTCCTCGTTCCATGGACTGTGAAACGTTGAAGCTGCATGAATTAGCCCGACGCTCAATCTGATGGTCAGTTACACTGACTATAAACTTGAGAACCAGTGTTCTTTAAAGCTTATACACAACTTGAATGTCCCACATAGGCACGCCCGAGGAAAGAGCTGGAGCTTCCTGTACCTTTTACCACGCCCTGACTTGCCCTCTTTTCTGTATTTTTATCTCTTCACATGCGTTAAGAAGACGTTTGAAGAACAATATCCTTCCTTTAACAAGGTTTTGACGACCGTGCACTCACGTGTCTCAAATGTTTGTTCAGAGATAAGGGTATTGAGGTTGTTTAGTGCGCTATGAGCACAAGGGGACACCAAACGTAAATGATAACGACGATAACTGTTCTCTTCATTCTCGCGTATAAGAAGACGAATGCAGGGCACAACATCTTCCACTGGCCCCACCAGCGGAATCTCAGGTAAGCAAATAGACAGGTTTCTGCTGCCTTGCAAACATTGAGAAAAGTATAAAGTTCAAATCTGTCTTCAAGGAATCATTAACAGAAGACCATTTTAAAACCCGTATCTTAAGGATCGAGGTATCCTGAACCATGAAATATTAGCATATGCCACCAGGTGACTGGGTTGTTTCTGTGATGGAACATCTTTATGCAGTTTAAAATAAAAGTATAAGGCGCGGAAGGTTTCAGATTACGGAAACACATTTTTTTATTGGTGTGCCACAGTAGTTAACAGCTCTAGGGGAAAAAATCATGAACGCTCGATGGGCTGTACGGACGCGTATTCACTAAAGAAATGAATGGACAAATGAGTGTGCATTATAGTCGATTGACCACTCATCGTCCAAAGGATGTTTTGATCACTCAGATCCACTTTTTTTTCATGCACAAATACCCTAATGATTCTTACCTCAAGGGTTATGGGTTTAGTAGCTCCCGCTGAGGTAGCGTTTTGATAGATGCGAAATTTTAGAAAGCCCTGGTCGATGTCACACAATCCCTGTTAAAGAACACCAAATGGTAATAATATCCAGCGCCTTCCACATCGCCTTCCCTTGTAATCGTGTCGTTTTAGCTCGTAAAACCCATCCATTGTTATTATGATCATTATTTCTTCGGTGAATGAATGAATGAATGAATCGTCTTCCATTTCAGAGTATGTGGAAGCCTATGCTTGCGTGCGTAGTGCTTGTGGCTGCCGTCCACGGTCGCCGTTTCTATCCAGTCAATTTCAGGCCTGTGTCTGACGGCATGGTGTCCTTCATCAACAAGCTCAACACCACGTGGAAGGTGAGCCATGCTATTGATCAGTAGTGCAGCGTTTTAAATGAAGATATAATAAGTGAGAAAAGAACAGATGGAAATATGGAGAAGAAGCAAAGACACATCGGTTAACCCGAGGATGTGTCCGGGTTTTCACTCTGCACATTGGAAGAGGAGAGAGAGTGTAAAAGAATGAAATAGAAGAAGTAACGTCTGCAGCGACGTAACAAGGTCATGACACAATATCATCGCAGTACTACTAGGCAACTTTGTCTCTGAATGGTAACTATTTGTCATTTCACGCAGTTTCTGAAAAAAAAAAAACTGCCACAACTCCCTCAGAGCGGCTCGCGTTGAAGGAATTAAGATGTGTAAACATCAGTGCCCGTTGATTGCAAAGGTCCAGCGCGAGCCTCCCACTGGCCCTGCTTAGCGACTGGTGGACACGCGTCTTCGCTATTTCTACTGGTTATTGTTACGAGGTGCTGGGCTGTATACTGCCACGCGGGGGTATACCGTGACGTTACGCCTACTGTAATGCCTCTAATCGGCCACGGTATATGGCAAGCGGAAATTTTTGGCAGGACAAGCGCTGGATTAAGTATTGCCTGAGCTCCGTGATCAGCTAGCTTTCATAAGACATCTAGCAGATAATTAATTCTAAATAATAAGTTATTCGATAAAATGTGCAGTAGTTTTTATGATCTCGAAGCGGTTGTGATGCGTTGAATGTTTTTGCGCACTAAGCAAGGCGAAGATTAAAATAAGGAGAGAGGGGATTGCTGCAGGCAGAGCTGGGGTTATAAAGATAACCACCAATTTTTCCACCCGACCGTCACCAATAGTTGCGCGTAACCCAAACTTAGTCTACCCCCGCATTTTGTCATTCACACCGCAATCTGATATCACGGAGCGACTTGAAGTGTTGCGGAAGGCTCTTCTTTTCTGAAGATATTTTGTTCACGTGTAAGCCTACCTGTGAAGTGCAAAATAGTTGACTACTTACCCTTAGTAGCTCTGAATATTTCAACAATGCAATCATCAGAGCTTTGGGACCTGTTTATTTTTATTTTGCGACATGCAAGTTACACAAAAAAAAAATCATTCCATAAAAACTGACAGCTTCCCACTAGTGGTGCCTTGCCTGCGGCCTTCCTCGATTTCTATTTTTTTTTTCATTCAGCTCTTTCTATTTTTTGTCTTTTTTAATCTTTTGATTTCCCATTTTTATTCTTGACTTTTTTTCTCTGACTTATTCTATCTTATTCTTTGTATTTTATTCCTTTTTTCTTGCTTTTTCTTATTATCTCTCTCTGCTTCTTTTTGTCTGTATTTTGTTTTTATTTATTTATATCTCTATTTTTCTGTCTTTCTTGCCCTCTGTTTTCTGCCCTCTGTTTTATGTCTGTCACCATATTTTCACGCTTCTATTTCTTTATTTATCCTTATTTGTCACTCTCTTTCATTAATTATTTTATTTCTCTTTCTTCTTATGTTTCTTTCTTTTTTTTCTTTTTCTATCTTTCACGTGTCTCATGTAACGCATACAAGGCTGAGCAGTTTTGCCCGAGTAAATACAACTTACCGAAAGCTTAAACAGCACCGCAGTGTAAAAAAAAAAATCGGAATACAAATGCTTGCAGTTAGCGTGTCAAACATTCCCCATCGGGGTCGCCATTTCACCGGAATATGCAAGCCGAAAATTTTACATTCATCGCATTCGACCGGTGCGAACACATGGCGCAGACGCCTGGAGCGAAACAAGTACGCTGAAAAGCAGTGACATGAAATATGGTAGCCCTAAAATTAAGAAACAATAAATCCGAGTGACTCAGCGAGCATACGGGGTCAGCTAATATATTCGACGCTAGGAAGAAGAAATTCATTTTCTCGCAGTTAATATGAGGCGCAGGGCTCACCCACCCTCACAGTTCATCAGGCGTATAGAAGGTGGGTGAGCCCTGCGCCTCATAAGAACTGCGTGAGCACCGGAATAACGGGTACATGCCTTTCAGCGGTGGTGGCTAGGTTTGTGCACGCAACTTATTTACGCCAGATGTGTCAACTTGTAGCCAGGCAAAAATCAAGATACATTGCTCAATAGACGAATTGAATAATATGAATTGTCGGTAAGTCTTGACAGAACCTCACGTACGCCATTTGTGACTGTAGCCGACCACTTTAGCGAAGGCAATGCGAAGCTGTACGGCTAGTTCGACGTGCCCCTCTCTTGAATCAACCTCAGAAGGATTACCACTCTGGTATTAGTTTTCTTTTCTTGAAGAGAAATAAACTAAGATCTGATGGCACGCACATTTGAAGCCAAATTTTTTAATCGTTTTGTACCGAAAGGGAACTTGACTGACTGCAGAATAATGAAGTAATAATGTATATTTTAATTTTAAACACTTTCTCAAATGCACAATAGCCAGGCAATTTTCTCTTTTTTTCAAACGTAATAGTGAGCACATTGAAATTATGGTAGGGAAATTTGACACATTTGTAGACAGTGCATCGTAATTTGGGGATAATATGCTGCCGCGCATATTGGCATTCTCGTCATGATTGTGGTTGCAGCGTCCTTTTCCATCAATGCATGGCAACGACAATGCACCCGTCGCAGCTAGCCTGTGAAATTACAATAGCGAAAAAAATACCCAACTATGCGACTGTTGCGTAAGCACCCCATCCGTCACATTGTCACAGCTGGTGCGTTATTGCCTGGCCACGTTGCAGGGCAATCTCGGACACGTGCTCAAAGTGATTAAAATTAGAAAATGCGTATCCACTTAATGAAAGCGTACGCGTTAGAGGATGCGTGGTAAAGTTCAGGAGACGTGAATGAGGCAACTCGCAGGTCTGTGTAAAAATCAGGCCATCAGCCGGCAAGCGTTGACAGTTGGGCTAGTCTCTTCTTGTGAATATGGTGAAGCATTTTACTGGAGAGCAAAGAGATGACGGGATAGGAAGACACACTACCAGACTTCAACTCTTGTGTTGCGAGTGTGGCGATGCACGTCTTCCTATCCTGTTGGCGTTTGTGCTCACAAGTAGAATTTTTCACGAGAAAGAAGGCATAGAGGAGAGGTAGGTTGGCTAACTAGACTATACTACGTAAAGTTTGCCAATGTACACATGCGAACGGTAATACGGATGTAAAAGAAAGATAGAAAGAGAGGCACATTTCATAGCAAACAATGCAGGGTTTCACAGGTGGTTGCTCAATGCTGTCGCCTTCATGTACTGAAGAAGGCCCTTGTGGCTTTCTATAGGCTGATGTGCTGTGAGACCAGGCTCTTAAGATCTTTCCTTCAGTAAAGAGCCGAACATCGAGTCTCCTCAAGGCCCACTGGAGAGTTCGGTGATCTTGTTCAATTCGGAGACAGCGGTGCATGAGACGGGACGCTGCAATGCTGTGGTAGTTGTGGTAAAATGTGGGATTGATTAGTTCGTATTCCACTATTAAAATGCTCAGCGCAAAAAAAAACTTAGACAACGAACAAAATAGACGAGAACCAGCGCAGACTTCTGACTGATTTATTACTAAGAAGTCGCGCACAGATATAGTTTACAAAAAAAAGATAAAATCACATGCTTATACAAGAACACTGGTAAAAAAACCAACGAAAACAAAGAGGCCGCAATAAACCACGTGACCACTTTGGAACACAAAGCACCGAAGTATTGAAATACGCCAATTGTTTTTCTGATAATGATTTTAACGCTTTACTGACGCAGCTGTCTCGGGCGATTGTTGCCGCTTCAATTATCTTTCTTTAGGGTGGGACGCGAGAAGCGTTGTTTTTTCAAACAAAATCTGGCACCCACATTCAGAACAATGAGAGGCCAAAAAATTGTCCCCGTATCTGCATCTTAATCTGCAGATGTCGTCGAAAGACGAAGTCTCGCGTGCGGAGGGAATGAACAATTTATTTGATGTTCTGCGCAAGAAAATTTGTGAATGGTATCCTGGTGGTGCTGCGTTAGAGTGCCCCGAGCCCAGCTCGATCGTGCAGCAGAGGCAAACGAGCGCATCAGGTCACGTCACACGTGAGACTTGAGTGCCATCTGGCAGTTTTCTTGGAAAACGAAGCGCGTAGTTCTGAGACTGGTGTGCGCGCCCGTCTCAGAGGTGATAAGGTGAAGAACGCAAGGCGACTGGTAGGTGCCACCACCATCTCGTCTAAGGAAAGCGTTGGAAACACTCGCCTTTCCAAGCAAGCGTTGCATGGTCAGCGCAGCGTGATACGTGCTACGGTCCTTAAAACTACTTATGTATGCCTTTTCTAGTAAAAGATGCACATGTAGAATACATACGTATTGTTGTGGTGCCCCAGACATGCGCAATACTTGCTTATTAATTGACAATTGCACAAGTATGAATACTAAACCTTGAGCGACATTGGTGGGCGCTGCGGATGGGGACGGCCGTTTCAAGTACCCGGTGCCGTTAAAAGTAGACAAACAGATACACAGACAGAGAGACAGATCAAAGTTTTTGCATCGAATGTCCCCAAGAAAGACTATCGTCTTTAAAAACCATCCCATTCTACACTTCTTATTTATGGCCGATCCACAACATAGTTGGGGGTGACCATGGGCTTTTACCAACTCATTCAACTGTCGCATTGATGTGGCAGATTCATGTTTCAATGTCTTGATCCAGCAGTAGGTATTACAAAAGGCAGAAGATTCAAAAGTTGTTCTAAACTTCCATGCACGACCTGTGAGTGTTGTCGTGTACCGTCAACAGGCTGGAAGAAACTTCAACAGGAACGTCTCGCCGATGTTCCTGCGAGGCCTCCTGGGTGTCCATCCCGACAACCGGCTTCACAGGCTGCCTGCTTTTCACCACGCTGAGATTCCAGAGGACCTGCCGGAATCCTTCGACGCTCGCGAAAAATGGCCGAAGTGCACAAGCATAGGACTCATTCGGGATCAGTCAAGTTGCGGATCTTGCTGGGTAAGCTACATTCTCTGTAGTCTGCTTACCGTGACCCCCCCCCCCCCCCCACACGCAGACACACACACACACACGCATATATATATATATATATGAGATATGGCACAACGGGAGCGTTGTCAACAAGGATAAATATATTTATTTCCCAACAGTTTCGGGAGGGGTCCTCCCTTCAACAGGGGATGAGTTATACTGACATGAGCTTCCAAACTTCGTTGCTGCCGCGTCCCTCTCACCTTGAAAAATGTTTGCGAGAGTGAGAGGGAACTAGAAAAAGGAAGAAAAAAAAGGAAAAAAAAGGGGGGGGAGAAAAAAGACGAGAAAGAAAAAGAAAGAAAAGAAAGAAAGTAAAAAAGAGGAAGAACCACTGTCAACACTGAGAACGAAGCCAACTGTCCGTCTACATCCACATACGGTTCATATCACGTGCTGTTCAGTTCTTGACGTGTGTCGGGCCACCCAAGATTGTCGCCGCGGTGCCGGGAGGGTCCGTGACGGCGTGCATAAAGAAAGGGGTTTCCCCGTAATGAGTTGGTCGGCGGGCGGCATGCGTAAAGGAAGGAATTCCCGTTAATGGGTCGGTCGGCTATTTACCTTTAATCTTCGTCCGTTTCCCTTCAATGGTCATCAAGTGGTAGGCGAAGGTAAGCACTTTGTCTGTGCATGTGGGAAAAAAAAAAGAAAGGTCGGTGTACACGTACGAGTCAGTCAGGAAAAAGCGTGGTCTCCAGCTATCAATCTTTGTCACCAATTTTCTCCTGGCTTACTTCTCGGAGGCAGTTGAGTTTTCCGGGGTCCTCGTTGATGCCGGCTACTACTGTACGAAATTTGAAAATAAAATACGCCTCACGCTGTTCGCGCTCGCGTCTGTTTGGGAAACCGGACTGCAAAAGAGTTACGCTGATATTTTCAAAACTGTGGTTTGGCAGGCGCAGATGTCTAGATAAAGGTAGCTTCGGCAGTGAAGTGGCGTGGTACCCGTGATTATTGAACCGCAGCCGAAATGGCATGTCTGTTTGGCCGATATATTCTTGTCCACAGTTGTTGCAATGTAGCATGTATATTACGTTACTGGAGTCACAATTAAGGCTTTCAGTTATGCAGAATTTGAAATCCGAGAAGTTCGCTTTGGATTCACGTGTTGTGACCATCTGTGGGCATACCTTGCATCGAGCTTTTCCGCAGGGATGGCACCCTGATTGAAATTTGGGGGTGTTTGTTTTTGCTCTGACAAGAATGTCCTTCAGATTTTTATCCCGGCGGTACACCACGTGAGGTGGCTTCGCGAAAATAGAAGTTAGTCGTTTGCTTTGCCTGATTATGTTGAAATGGCGGGAAAGTATGTTGTTGATTCGTGGCGCTGATGAGGAGTAAGTTAGTACAAGGTTCGTTTGGGAAGTCGTTTTAGATACTCTGTTTGGTCCCTTAACTATATCATTCCTGTTCACGTTGCGAGCACGTAGTATGGCATCGTCAATAATGTCTTCCGGATAATTTTGTTTCAATAAGAAATGCTTTAGGTGTTCCGCGTGTCTGTCAAATTCCCGCATATCGGTGCATATTCTTCGGTACCGGTAGGCCTGAGAATATGGAATACCCGTTTTGCAATGCTTTGGGTAGCTGCTGTTGAAATGTAGGTACATTTGACGGTCTGTAGGCTTTTTGTAAAGGGTTGTTGACAAGCGGTCATTTTCGACCGTGACAGTGACATCCAAAAAGTTAATGCTAGTTTTGGAAATTTTGTGCGTCAATTTTATTGACGGGTGGCATTTGTTAAAATCATCTATGAAGCGGAAAAGACTTCCCTCATCATGGTTCCATATCATAAAAATATCGTCTAAGTATCTTCTGTAGTAGAAAGGTTTCAAGGTGCGTCCCTCAATGAATGGGATTTCAAGTGAAGCCATAAAGGTGCTCGCGAAGTTTGGGGCCATTTTCGTGCCCATTGCAGTGCCACTGACCTGAAGGAAATGCTTGCCGTTGAACTCAAATTGGTTATAATTTAGTACAAGTTCAAGAACTGTAAACAGTACCTCGCCACTTACACTAGTTGATGAGTCAGATTTTACATATTCAGAAACCATAGCCGCTATTCCGTCATGGTGGGGTATGTTGGTGTACAGTGAGCAGACGTCCATGGTCACCAGAAAACTGCTGCCTGGGATGTCGAGACTTGAAGTTTCGCAGATGAAGTGGTTTGTGTCCTTTAGGTAATAGGGAAAATTTGGGGGGATGTTTTTTATTAAGGAATTGATGAATTCTGATATATTTTCTGTTGATGTGCTGTTACTGGATACTATCGGACGTCCCGGATTACCTGCCTTGTGTATTTTGGTGAGCAAATAGAATCGACCGGGAACAGAATGGGCCGGTAACATTGCTTTTAACATTTTGCCGGTAATTTTCTCGTCCCGGCGGAGATTGTTTAGAGTTACTTTTATATCCCTTTCAAATTCGGGAGTCGGGTCCGTTGGAAGTTCTTTGTAGAATTTTGTGTCTGATAGCTGTCGTTCCCCTTCTTTTAAGTAGTCCGACGTGTTTAGAATTACTATGCAGCCCCCTTTATCAGCCGGTTTGATAGTAATTCCAGTGTTTTTTCGTAGTTTATCGAGTGCCCTTCGTTCTGACTTTGATATGTTGTTTCGAAATGGCCGATTTTTTTCATACGCTATGATGATATCTTTTTGAACTGCTGATATATACATATCGAGGTGTTTGTCCCTCTGCTCACTCGGACACCATGATTTGTCACCACCAATCACTCTATTCTCGTCCGTACAGTCCCCGCGATCATGAAAGTATTCACGGAGGCGGAGATTACGCGCAAAGTTATCGAGGTCTTGGTACAGTTCAAATTCATTGAATCTACCGGATGATGGACAAAAGGTCAAGCCTCTCAACAAAAGTTGAAGCTGAGCGGGTGTGAGTGTTGTGTTTGACAGATTGAGGACATTTTTCTCATAAGTTTTCGGCTGCTCTTGGCTATCACGTGGCACGGGAGTGTCAGCGTCATATTCGAGAGTGAGGATGTTTTGATTAGGATCGCGCTGTAGTTTTGAGTTTCCATTTTTCTCCTCAAAGTTAGGTTGTGGTACGGGTGGTCCCTGGCGTTCTTGTACGGCCTCATTCCTATTTTCCTGTTGCACAGCAGTGGAGCTGCTGCAGTCCCGCTTGAATTTTCTATCTTTCACTACTGAAATTTCGCCTCTCTTCTTTAGTTCATATCGTTCCAGTTCTCTTGCCTCATGCTCTCCGAGATTAGATACCAATTTCTGCGTGGCCTCCGTGACACTGTATTCGGCGGCCTTACGATCACTATGGTCCGCAATGACCCGAGTCAGTTGCAAGGACGCTTCTAGTAATATTTTTTTCTACTTCCCCTTTTCTGCTTCACTTAGTGTAGACATTGAGGAGTTGCAGGCTAGGCGGAGGCCCTTAGGTGCAATTTCGTGAGATAGATATTTGGTTAGTTGTTCCGCGTGTTTTTCGTATTGCACCCGCTTTTCAATGATTTTCCTAATCGATAGAAATGAGTGGGACCATGCGTGTTTAAGACTGCCCGTACCTTTTGTTTCCCCGTGTCATTTGGAAGCCGCCGTTTTGGTCTTCGCCGCATTCGTCCGCCTGGTGTTGTAAGGCCTCGTTGGTGGGAGTGGCGACGTCGTCACTGCTGGGACCCTGGATCGTTCTTTGTGTCCCTCGGCTCCTGGTGGGACCCGCTGGCTCGCTGGTGGTAGTGGCGACATCGTCACTGTTGGTGCCCTGGATGGCTCTGTGTGTCGCTCGGCTCCTTGTTGTTGAGGGGGCTTGGCACTGGAGTTGTCCGTGCAAGCGATTGCCGCCGATCTCCATGCCGCCGACGTCCATCGCAGCTGCACCCTCGTGTGCTGTGCCAGCAGCGCGACTCCCTCGAAGCTTGCATGTAAGCCGTCAGCAGCCAGGAAGCGGCGCAGCGGGAGTGTTGAGAAACCATGTTCGACGTAATAGACGGCTGCTCCCAACAACCCGTAGTGGCAGAGACGGCGGGCCTCTCTGCTGAATCGCTGTACCTCCATATTAAACCGATTCATTGATCGCCAGTTCGAGTCCCGCCGTCGGCGATTGGTGCGCGAGGTAGTGGCAGACTAAGATGCAGTGTCTTGATGTTCGGGCGCATCTGCCTCATTCGCTTCAATGCCTCCCTCAACGAATCCAGTGATCTTGAAGAGCTCGTCTTCAGGATGTCCGTGGTGCCCACATGCAGAAACAACGTGTCCACCCGGTAAGGTAGGTACTCAAGTAGCGCCGGAATGTCCGAAAACATAGCACCACCATAGGAGATGAAGCACGGCGTCGATGAGTCGTTCGGGCTGAAGTGCGTGTGGACGTACCGCATGATTGAGTCCCCGATGACGGCACACTTCGTAGGGTAATTTGGATATCTCCGCGACAAACGCTCCGTTGATGATGTACTGGCAGCCATGGTTCAGGTCAGTGGGAGTAATAATTCAATGGGCCAGTTAGTCTTCGTGAAGGTATGAGATATGGCAGAACGGGAGCGTTGTCAACAAGGATAAATATATTTATTTCCCAACAGTTTCGGGAGGGGTGCTCCCTTCATCAGGGGATGAGTTATACTGACATGAGCTTCCAAACTTCGTATATATATATATATATATATATATATATATATATATATATATATATATATATATATATATATATATATATATATATATATATATATATATATATATATATATATATATATATATATATATATATATATATATACATATATATATATATATATATATATATATATATATATATATATATATATATATATATATATATATATATATATATATATATATATATATATATATATATATATATATATAGGAACCATTCAAAAGGCACAACTAAAACAATGCCGTTTTGTGACGATTGAAACATTACGTTGCGTCATTCTGGGAGGAAGCGTGTGGTTAATTTCCACACAAATAACCTTGCAAAACTTCACTGGAAGAAAGTTAACGACGCGTGTGGGATTTGCGACAAACCGACAGTTCGTTTTTATATATGCACGTACGTGCTCTTGCGTGAATATTGACGTCTTTTCTTTTTAAACCATCGTTGTAAAGCATTTCTATTAAACCACGTTGCGCAATGTTCAATCAGAAATGCTTCACTCTAAACCGTGGGACTCAAATGTTTTATAATAAAGCTTGAGACCTACTCATTAACTCTACGCACCCTAAATCGGCTAGTGGCTGTGCTCTTGTTGGAAATCATTTTTCTTCCTTTTGCCATCACGCGCTGCACGTTCAATTCAAGCTTCGAAAGAAATACAGCGGTTGTGTGCCCCTGTCATGTCATCCAATTTTATCGCTAAGGCGATTGTGCGGATTAGCGAAAAGGGAACATGCGGCTTTCACCGTGGCTTTGTCATGTCATTGGCCATGTCGTGAGATCCACCGAGTGCACTTAGTGTAATCCCGAAAGGTCGCAAGCAACATCGGCGTTCTAATGAGTACAACAATGGTCGATTTTCAGTGACTCAAGGGCTGCCCTCTCATCTGTGCTCTCAGCACTGCGTTGCGGGCCGTACGAATAGCTTGTTTTCGAAATTCGATGCCTTCTCCACACTTCACATGAGAAAGGGCATCACGTGACGTTTCAGTGGCTGCCAAGTCACTTCGGCGTCATAGGGAACGAACATGCCGATACTGCCGCGCGGGCAGCCCTTGAAGGAACACGAGAAGAAGCCATACCACTTTCGCGAACCGATGCTGCCAGTAATCTTCGACGACTTGCGCGTGAAATCACGTTTTCACTATGGTGCCCACCAAGCAACGAATCGAATCGTCAACACCACCTGTCCTCTTTGATGGCTCTCCGCATGCCCACTGGGCTCGATCGAAGAGAAGCCACACTTTTTCATCGCTTATGGGTAGGAGTGAAATTTACAAAATGTTATTCCTTTGTCATAGGAATGGCCGATAACGCTCTCTGCGATGCCTGTCATTGCGAACAGACGGTACACCCCATCCCGTGCGACTGTCCGTTGTATGACATCCAGAGACAGTCACTGGCGTCCGTTTTCGCGCGCATCGACAACAGCTGAATGTCTGTGGACACTATTCTGTCAAGTGCCCGAAAAAAGACATTGCAACAGAAGGCGACGAAAGCTCTGTTGAAATTCCTACGCGACACGGACTTGAACAAGTGGCTTTAACAGCAATGTCACACGCCGCGAAAAACAAGACTGGACTGAGACCGAGTGTGCGCGCGTGTGCTGCCGAATGTGCTGTGTTTATCTCTCTTCCTTCTCTGCTCTCTATCTTTTATCTCCCCCATCCCCCTCCCATGCGCAGAGTAGCAAACCGGCTGCCTATAGACTGGTTAAACTCCCTGCCGTTCTTTTCCTTCCTTCCTTCCTTCCTTTCTTCCTTCCTTCCTTCCTTCCTTCCTTCCTTCCTTCCTTCCTTCCTTCCTTCCTTCCTTCCTTCCTTCCTTCCTTCCTTCCTTCCTTCCTTCCTAATGAGTACAAAAAAGATTTGAATTCTAAATAAGCGTAATGAATTGTAGTGCGTTTTTTACCAAATCAAGGTCATCTTTCAGCATAAATGCTGCAGTAATTATATAAAAATAGTTTGGTCTTCTTTAAATACTTTTTCTGACACGATAAAAAAAAATAGTCGCCTGAAACAAGCCCTTCATGCAAGGCCATACAAATAGAGTTTTGTACTCCATGGCCAGAAAAGTGGGGACGGATTTTGCATACGTGTTCGCTATTAGCGAACTAGAACCCTGCAGGAAGTTGAAACAAACTACGCTAGTGCAAGAGAATGAGAATAGAGTGACAACTCGTCAATTCGTAGGTTCATCACTAATATTTAAGAACAATGCAACGTTAAATATTGTTACCATCACAACTATGAAGCCACCATGTGTGTTCGGCAACGTGACAATGACCAATAATAACGTGATTTCGGATCTTATAGCCATTGAGAATCTGAGCCGTAGTGTTCCAATGAAGGAAAGGAAGAAAACACGCTTGATAATCGATACGCCTTGCACAGGCATTTGGAGCCGTTGAAGCCATATCTGACCGCATCTGTATCCACAGCCAGGGAAAGGTGCAAGTGAACATCTCTGCCCAGGACATCCTGACGTGTTGCCCCAGTTGCGGTCGTGGGTGAGTTCAACGAGTTCTGAGTTCGTAGACGAGTTGCTCAGCAGGTCTTGCAGAACGATGCAGCATTACAGTAGTTATGGAAAGTCGTAGTAAATCTGCGAATCGAACCAAACCCAAGTAAATACAACTGGTGAGTTTCGCTAAGGCAAAAAATGTGCGGAAGGCACAAGAAATTGCCAGTTTAAGTGACAGTTTATCCCGTAATTGTTCGTTGAAGATTGCTGTTGGCCTAGGAGGTAACTGTGTTGCAGGTATATGGTGCAGGTGATGGAACGAGAGGAGGGCACGTGTTAACTGGCTCACGATGAAACAAGGTGCAGATACGAACATGACAACAAAAAAATCAGGCCAACACAAACGCTGACTATCAACTGTTAAGATACACTGTGGTGTAAAAGGAAGCAGGCACAAAAACATATCTGCGTGTGCCTAGATAAATCATTGCAACTGCTTGCTTTTCACCGCGGACATTTGTAGGCTCAGATAGAAAATATTTATTGCATATAGCAAGTAATGCAGCTCCGCGCAGGGAGGGCATTGGGGAAGAAACTTTTCATATCAGCTCATAAATGAACCAATTAGGAGAAATAAAGAGGCCATGTTACAGTGCATATGGTATATGCGGGGTTCCCGGTGAAAGGAGACGTGCTCTTTCTTGGCGTCGAGTACCATCCGCAAGGACTGCGTACATCCGACTGTGTGTCCTTCGCGATTAGCTCCGGCAGTACGGGCCTCGATTTTTCTCTCTTTCTTTTTTACATCGCTTCAGGGCGTAGCATTGTGGGCAAACACCCGACTTCACAGGCCGTGGTCGGTGGAGATACGATAAGTTCATGTTACATTGACACGTGCCGCTTTATCAGCTCTCTCTCTCTCATCGAGTATTCCTTCGGATATCAGCTATACAGCCTTTTGTTTCCGGCTTCGACGGTTTTCGTACCACCCAGGCGCGCTATTTTTAGCAGACGCATTCGCATAAGCTGTGACCCCATACTACAGCCCTTAACAATGTTATCAAATTGTGACAGCAGCAAGTGCATTTTTGTTCCAGGTGAAAATGCTTGAGGCCCGTGCACTCAGATTTGGCTGCCCGTCAAAGAACATGAGGTGGTCGAAATTTCCGAAGCCCTCCACTACGACGTCTCTCATAATCATGCCATTATTTTGGGATGTTAAATCTAGGAGTATACTAATATTTCTGGCAATTTTTGGAGAAGCGTTGGGGCCCTTAGCAGAAACTTTGTCATGCTACAGTTGCATACATCCAGTTCATTCTTCATTCACCAATTTTATTCATTCCAATGCCGCACTTGCGACGTCACAACGCGGACCAGGCTTCAGAACCTTCTTTTAATGGCGCGTGGAATACTTTCTTACCGATTGAATCTCTGCGCTGTTTTACAGCTGCCTAGGAGGTTTTCCTTCATCGGCATGGCAGTTCTACAGGGACCGGGGTATCGTCACAGGAGGCCTGCACGACACCGATGATGGGTGCTTGCCGTACCACTTCCCGCCTTGTGAGCATCACACCGTCGGACCGCTGCCCAACTGCAGCGAAGACATCTCACCGACGCCTCGCTGTGTGCACGCCTGCCGCGAGGGATACGATACGGACTACAGCAATGACAAGTACAAGGGTATTATAGCGCTTATTTCCTTTACTTCCCGTAAGCAGGGCTTATGAATGGCGTAATGCTCGTAAAAGTAAATTGGTACAGAGAAGAAGCTGGCTCATAGGAAGATGGTACGACTAAGATAAACTGGACTAATTACTTGTTTATGCCCTGTATTTTAGCGTCTTTGTGTTCTTGTATAATTTGACGGTGCAGTCACAAAATATTGCCGCTTTGTTGTCCTATAGCTGTCTTAGGAACGTAAAGAGTGAAATAAATTCAAAAAGGAGAGAGTGGGAGAGAAAGAGAGGGAACTGGATATATATTGTGGTATGACGCATAGTGGCTTATGGACGCAATGTTTCGAGCATCGTACTGTACAGAATATAGGTAAGTAAATTTGTTGCAGCAAGGCATAAACGCAGAAAAACGGATCGAGAAAAAGGATGAAGATATTCGTGTGCTCCTTTTTGTACCACTACTCCGCAAGACCAGTTGGTGTTGGCTGCAGTGTTGTAATGGTTACGATACACGGCTGCTTACCCGAAGGTCACAGGTTCGATCCCTGCCATGGTGCCATCATTTTGATGGAGACAAAATTCTAAGGGCCTGTGAACTCTGTAATGTCAGTGCACGTTAAATACCGCCATACTGTGTAAACTTCCGGAACATTCCAATGCAGCATGCTTCATAGTGGTATCGTAGTTTTGGCGTGTAAAACAAAAAAAAATGTAAATAAGACTAACTGTGTGCAATGAAGCAGTGTTGGGAAATTCAGAAATTCCGTAAAACGCCTATCACGCTCTGGAGAGATTGCGTAATTTATAAAGTGTCTGTGATTGCTAATTAGCACAACCTACAGGAAGGGACGGAAGAGAGAACAGACAGGGCTGAACTTTTTACCATTTATTTTTTGAAAGCGTTTGCTTTCTGTGTGGTTCCACTCTGTTGCAATAGCGATGCGCGGAACACAGTGCTACCTCAAGAATTAATCCGGTGGACAAGCCTAAGTACACCTTTATGAGTGAGCGAGACGGAGGGGGTACTGACAATATTTCTAAAGAAGTAATTAATCTAATTCCCTGCGATGGTTTTGCGTGTGGTGTGACCGCTGCATTTTACGACATTACCACAATCAGGATATTTCAGTAATGGGAAAAGAACCACCCTTGCCTTGACCGATCAGTCTCGTACAGATGTTCCCGTAACCTCTCATTTAAACAATCACCCACTTGTCCAACGTCATATTTTTCTATGACAAAATCAGCTGGTAAACTACATTAAAAGCACAATCTGTAAATTGATTTTCTTGGGTGGTGGAACACCCACGATTTGGTGCGGACGCTGGAACATAACTTTTGCAGAAACTGCTCAATATTTGTGAGGCCGAGAAAAGCGCGGTCACAATCACTTGCTGCGCTACTGTGTTGACATTATGCGCTATCTTGTGCATATATGAAAGTACCTCATAATATTGTGTTTCTGTGCCAGGCTGGACCACGTTAATATTCTCACTTTACTAATGATCACGCAACACTCATTGGGTGGTAGAAACTTGTAGGGGCATGGTCAATGTGACCGGCAGAGCTTGAGGCATGAAACGTCGGACTCCATTCTTACTGTTGTTGATGGGCCCCACCGTGGTGATCTAGCAGCTGAGCTACTCGGCTCTTCAGCCGCAGGTAGCGGGATCGAATCCGGGCTGTGGCGGCTGCATTTTCGAGGAAGGCAAAAATGCTGTAGGCCCGTGTGCTCAGATTTGGGTGCACGTTGAAAAACACCAGGTGGTCGAAATTTCCCGAGCTTTCCACTGTGGCATCTGTTATAATCAAATGGTGGTTTTGGGATGTCTAAGCCTACATATAAATCAGTTACTGCTGTTGATGGTCCACGAGTAACTTTCGGCTTCATTTTGATCATAGTGAGATTCTATTTTAATCTGACGCCGTTATTGAGGACCTGTTGCCCCTATCTTACATATCTATATTAGTTTGGTTACACGAAAGAAAAGTCGATAAATTTGATCGTACACATAAGACATTGAGGCATTTTTTAAGGAAGTCAGGTTTGCGATAGAATTGTAAGAAAATGAAATTGCAACGAGATGAATGTCTGAGTTAAAAAAGTGTTCGCCATATGGCGCCTGAAACTGGCTTGTGATCCCTCAAACAGCATTACATATTTTCAGCCTATTGACTGTCCATGTGCCAAGTTGTCTTGAAAATCGATAGAACGCCCGCTTCAGAACTGAGTTGACCTGTTTGTGATTGTACGTAATTCGCATTTATTTATCAGGTTTTTGACGTAGTGTATATGAGTATCGCATCAGGTGGTGGTCGCTGCTCTCTAACGAAAAAGTGATAATACTGTCCAAGTACGACGCGCGGTTTTGTTTGATAACAACGATCATCGCTCCCGTAGTACCATACATTTTCACGCGCACACGCTCGTGCGGGCAGTAACATAACTTCGATCGATAAGTAAACGACGGAAAAAGAAAGAAACATTTGACGGCTTCTTCACGTTGTCTCTGGTACCACGGAGAAGACTACTTTAAACGCGTTCGTTTTTAAATTGACGAGGCTCGCATGTGTCGTGCTATGATCGGTCGCATGAACAGAAAATGATGGCATGATAGGTGGAATGAGAAAAAAAACACAAAATCTTATTACACTTTTAATGGCTTGGAAGGTCCCGATATTTTTTTTCTTCTGGACTTCCGACTGTGCAGTTATATGTCTATCTTGTACTTTCTTTCAAATACATTAATTTCTATTTCAACAAGCACGAGCTCATTGTTTTTAGTTAAGCATACGAGGTGCCACTCTACTACGCTCGAGGGCGTGGGTTCGATTACCTGTCACGGGGGCTGTATGTCGATGGTAGGCGAAGTACAGAAACACGCGTGCATTTGCTTTCATAGGTGCATGTCAGAAACAAAAATCACAGGAGGTTGAAGTTTATGTAGAGTCTAGCACAGCTCAATGCCTATTAGCCATACGGTAGTATTGACACGTGATATTTCACAGATTTGTTCACATAGTTGTGAAATAATGAATTATGTTAGAGTCTAAAAATTCTATGAACTGTGATGTTATTCCGCTTATATATTTTTTGAATGTGTCTCGCTTGTTGGTTTAATGAAATGAGCACAAAAAGTGGACTTTTGTTGACAAAAAGAAGAAACTTGGTTCATGGAAGTGCGAAACAGTCTTCGCCACTCGATTCTTAAACGTCGCAGAGGTGCAATTTGAATGGGTTGTTTGAGTAATTACTGTAATGCCCCCCCCCCCCCCTATTCGTAAGAGCGGAGCGACGTGCTTGAAAAGAGGTGATTATTTTTAAGTGGCGAAGCTCCTAAAGACGCGGATTCGTCCATATCTTGTATGTATGCACGTGACCGCTTGTACTTCCACCTTTGCTAACTGCCCACTACTTCGTCCTTGCAAAGATCCCTCTACGCCCCATCAGCAATCCACCACTTCACCGATCATAAAGCAAATACTGTTGAGAAGAAGCCAATATGAAATGCAAGATGGTCGCGTACTTGTATCCAGGTGCGCGTTAAAGAACCATAGATTGCCCCACTATGGTCATCCCTTGTTTGTACGTGACCGCCTATAGTTCCACCTTTGCAAACTGCCCACTACTTCGTCCTTTCAAACATTTCACTACGCCCCATCCACCACTCACTGATCCACCACATCACCGACTATAAAGCCGTTATAACGAAGAGGGAACGGAAGTGACGTATAGCTACCACTTACGAATAAATAAAATTTCTCGTGTGAATACATTCAGTGTTCGTCACGTCTTTGATGATGTAGTGGGCGATATCCGCGGATGGTTCATGGTTTAGCGATGAAACCGTCCAGCGCTTCGCCCCGCTCATCATCATTCACTCCGTGCATATACTGAGATTTCTTCAATTACTCGTCTTTCTGTGACATGACATCTTTTATCATAGCTGAAATGAGTTATAATATAAATATTTCGAGGTGAACCTAGATCAGGGAAAGGAAGCCCACAACACGAGTGAAATAGAGTTGGAGTTTATTGACCAGTGGTAGCAACTCGTGCACGAAGAAAAAAATATGCAGCTCGTATTAACAAGAATGACTTACCCTGAAATTTCCGTAAGATAAATTTTCAACCAACCGCGATGTGCGATGTGTCGTTAAAGAAGCCGTTTGACCGATTTGCAAATGCACTTATGAAAAATAAGTTTTGTGAATCGGGCCTCAGATCCATCGTCCTGCAGAAATCAATGCTACTTTCACCCTTCCACGACCAACTGTAATGCATATAATCGTTCGTTGTTTTGGCGCTGGGATTAACTCCCTTATTCAGAAACGTCCCTTGACTTGAACTTCACTTGCCACCGCTTTGAATGCAGCGCACTTTCAACGTGTTTTTGCGTTTTGGCTGCCGTGGCACCATCAAGAGCAGCACGCCTGAAACCCGTGTGGGCTGCACTGAAGGTGGTGGCAAGTCAAGTTCAAATCAAATAGCGTTTCTGATTACGGGGGTAAGAATGCCTGATAATATAGATTCTATACGATGGTCGCAGCGTGTCGCAAAGCGCCAGGTTTCACGGTTCCAAAAGCCTTGTGTTGTCATGCAGTCTATCTGAGCACCAACAGTCATGTTCCACCAATAGCATGCAGCGAAATAGAAAGAGGAGTTTTGTGAGATCGCTGGAGCGTCCTGGGTTGGGTGCTGGTTTATGACCACGAATTGTATTCTTTGAAAGTCATTACGTGAACCTTTAGTATCAGCATGCTGCCTGGTTAACGATCGACAGCGGTCTTTACGGTTAGTTCTCTTACGCCGGCTCTCGAGCTTCATCCGAATAGAGCGTGCTGAAATAGACTCTAGTTTGTGCACTTTTACATAATACCCCTCCGGGGCGCCACCTACGCCGCAGCCGCACAACACGCTTTCCTGAACAGATGTAGCTGGTGCCGGAAGTCGACTGTTTCCGATTTCGAAAGTCACTCGTTGCTACGCGACGTGACGCATGCGAAGCGCCGTTGGCAATTATAAATCCGAGCTTATTCCATTCTTACGTGACCTAACGGGGACTGATTCACACGTGTGCACGTGTCCTCGCCGCTTTTCTGAGTTAAGTCGTCGCCAGGTGACGTGGCGTACGCGCCGATGCTTTCCAAGCAGTGCTTGGTATGATAGAATTTAAGCGCAGATATATGCGGCTTAATGAGCACCAGGGCACGTGTTTATTGATTTGTCGGATCTCGGTTGACGCGTCACCACCTAACGCATGTCTGTTTTTATTGATAAGTAGAGAAATGGAGATTCAAAATATTTTACTACTACCTATCGTAATGCGCCTGGTACAATACAAACACCTACATTTAGTAATAATCAATTTCTACCTGTGTAGCATGTGCAGTGTTCAGGACAACAAAAACGGGTGGACTGAAAGTATATGTAAGGCCCGAGAAGCGAGAGAAAGAACGTAAAATGATCGATGCTAAGTTAGCTCTTGGAGAACAATTGTTGCTCTAGATGGAAAGCAGAAGCAGTTGATCACACTCAACCCAATGATTGATTGATTGATTGATTGATTGATTGATTGATTGATTGATTGATTAAACTTAGCGCTTGAATTAAAAAACCAGACCACATTTTTGGCACCGCAGTGGAGTGTTATTAAGTTGAGGTGATGGTTCTCGTGCTTGCGGCACGATAGTAAGAGCACACTGCTTTCGTAGATCTTCCATTTTCATTTTTCCTGGGAACGAACTAAATATTTGTCACCCCGTGTGATTTGAGGACCCGCCGACTTTTTCCTTTAAACTGCTTCGTAGTGGGCTACAGCAGCTGTGACGGCTTTTCGTTGGGAAGTTATACTTACATTCTTAGCGTCTTTTCTTAGCGTCTATACTTTTGTTAGCGTCTATTCTTAGCGTCTTTTTTTCATTGCAGGTGAGAAGGTGTACTCAATAGAGGCAGACGAGACGCAAATCAAGACCGAGATATTCAAGAACGGTCCTGTAGAAGCAGACTTCGATGTCTATTCCGACTTCTTCTCTTACAGGAGTGGTAAGAGGCAATTTTGATAGATCGATGAAAAACAGGGGATGGATTGTTTCTCACTCTCGCTTGTCTTTACAATTTGCGCTGATCTAAGCAAATATTGCTGACGTACACACACGCTGTAAATAAGTTAATATTTGCTTTCATATCCACATAACCTGTAAATTTAAACTGTCAGATCCGTGCATTGATGGAGCCTGTTTTTTCCTGATGTTGTTGCGGTGGAAGTTCTCTCATTTTCTACTGTACGGAGCTAGAAGATCTTGCGTGTCGCATATGTTCTCGTTAACTCTTTGCCATTTGTGCTCGAGACAATCGAGGCTGTTGAAAAAGAGGAGGGGTGGAGTGAGTTAGTGAGAAGTAGGTTGGGGGCATTGAAGGACTTATTGCACGCAGAGTAGAATTGTGTTTCCTGCTTTTCTTTCTCCACAGATAATTGCTCATACTTTTACAGAATAACGATAGGTCCCAAAAGAACGGAAACGTATATTGAGTCACTTGTGGGCTCACGCTTATAGTCTCCGCTGGCTCGTTATTCAATCATCAATGCATACCGAGGTAATGCTGATAGAAACAGTTCGATCAGTCTAATTGAGCGATATAGAGTTATCTAAATCTATAAAGCATTCCTGTACTAATAGAAGCACTGCGCAGCTGCACGTGTTCCGATGACAATGCAAACGTATGGTAAGGATATTTAGAAAACGCAAAGAACACGCTAGCATGCTTGGGAAGTAAAGACAGCGCAAAAATAGACAAGGACACAGGAAGCGCGGTGTCGTCTCTTCCTGTGTCATTGTCTATATTTTTGCGCTGTTATTACTTACCAAGTATGAGCCACCAACTAGCCCAACTTTCGCTATTATCACACTAGCATGATTGAGATCCAAGGTCTAGGCTCCAAAATAGAGCAGTGCTGCAAAACTGGTAAACCCAAGACAGCCCGTAAAATGGGCATTCAGAAAATCCAGGTTCTTCTAAAGCAGTCGCGAGGCCGTTGTAGAGCTGGAACGAGATTAGTAATTAATATGCGATGGACCTCAGAGCTCTAACCACTTTTGTAGATTGAATACCATCGGTAAGAAAAAAATGGGGAGAGGGGGTATATACAAAGGGGAGGGCACGCGTGATACAGGAAAGAGACAAATACTACGACAAAATCGAAACTACCTCTACAAAAGTAAACCTACCTATAAAAGCTTCCATATAGATGGAAAGAAAGATGATAAATAGGGTAAGGCGAAACTAAAACAACAAATTCCCATCTAGGGACTACAACCGAAACCCCTTCTCATATATAATCAGTTGCAAGGTGTCTGGTAAATATTTTTGATGCACCTCAAGAGAGGCTAATTCAATACTAAAACACGAAAAGATTGGGGGTGTTGAAAGTAACAACTGACGCAAGACTAAGATGGCGTAACGTGTTAACTCTCAGAGATCTTGATAGCGCCACTCTACAAACAAACGGACACAGTCACACCGTATGGGGTAGTGAGGGCCAGGTCAATGAGTAACCTTTTTTTCATAAAGGTGAGTTCGCAAGTAGTCCCTAACAAATAACTGAAGTAAAATAAAAAAGAAACATTAGAAAGATAATGAAACATACCCCGACAACATAACGCCAAGATGTACCGCGAAGTCGGGGTCGTCGACGTTAGACTCACCACGGGGTCCATGAGACCGAGCCGTGCAATCGCGCCCGAATCGTACCCGAGAATCGTACCCAAGACATTGTACCCGAGAGCCAGCCGTTGCCGATGACGCCAAGCCTCAGAAGAGCTCCCGAGTGATCATTCCTATGCCCGCACGTAACCTTACTCTAGTGAGGCAGCGCCACCGCGCTAGCACAGGGTCAACTCTCGCTACCCGGTGTTTAAGCCAACTACGATGCGCGGGCGCCATAAGGTGGAAACGACATTATAGGGGTATGAGCACCAACACTACTTGATGAGGTGTGGATAGTAAGTAAATAAACGTTACTAATCTGTCTTGTAGGTGTTTATCAGAGACTCAGCAGCGAGTATCTGAGCGGACATGCAGTCAAAATCATAGGCTGGGGCACAGAAAATGGCGTACCCTACTGGCTCGCAGCAAACTCATGGAATCCCAACTGGGGCGACAAAGGTAAGCTCAAAGCAAATAAGTTGATTGAAATATTCATGGGTTGATCGAGTGAGTGAGTGGGCGAGTGAGTGAGTGAGTGAGTGATTGATTGAGTGATTGATTGAGTGATTGATTGAGTGAGTGAGTGATTCAGTGAGTGAGTGATTGAGTGAGTGCCACTTGTCTGCGATGGTTTCTGCCACTAATGTTCTTCTATTTATTTCCACAGGATACTTCAAAATTCTTCGTGGGACCAATGAATGCGGCATAGAGAACGACATCAATGCTGGAATCCCCAAGCTAGACTTCGAATGACTGATAAATTTTAAACAGAAAGTGATTGTTTTGTTGCCATTGTTTCTTGATCCTCGTCCTCTCCTTAGAGGGTCCTGACAGGCGTGATTCATGAAAAAAGAGTTAACGCATAGTTTGAGAAGTCTTATCAAAAAGAGGAACACGTACTATCTCTATTTATTATTTCTTTAGATTGCAGCGCTTGTTCCAGCTACTAGCGCTCTCCACACCATCACCGCCTATTAAGTTGTCTCATAAAGAAAAGTAAAGAAATTGCGTCCTTGTGTAGCGTAGCGACCAGTGCAGTTCTAAATCCTGCGGTAAATGAAGCTCCACTTTTACGAAACCTTAGGAAGTGTGTAAGCACGGGTCCACCCAGCGATTGCCGTTCGTGTAGTTCCCACTTCTCCGTTTATGAAACCATCAATGACGTCAACGTTTGAGGTAAGCATGCGGGCGCGAACAGAATCTAGCATTGCAGATTTACAATCTCGATGATCGACATGCACGCTACTCCTTCCTACTCTTTATTGAGTTCCTATCTGTTACGGCAATTGTGATCTATGTCGTCTGCCACGAGTTCCGTCAGGTAGTTTCCCCCTTCAGATGTATCGTAATCAATGCTCTAGCAAGAACAGAAGATGAAGACAAGTAGACAAATGGAGGACGAGCGCTCGTTTGTGTCTTTGTCATCGCCTTCAATGAACGCTGTAACACTCGTCGAGGCATGCCAAGTAGACCAAGTCGCTTGTCTCCTCAGATGAATCGTCGAAGGTGCCGGAGGAGCGCCGATAGGAGAAGCAGTCGCGTGCTTGGCGAGGTCGTGGCGTCCTCTTTTGCGTGGCGCTGGTGTTAGCCACGAGTTGTCGAAGCGTCTACATAGCGATATGAAGTCCATCATTGCGATTACATTCAGATTATTTGTGTTTTATACTATTTTAGACCTTGTTTGTTTATTTTAACCCGGTTGTGAGGAAGTTGTTTCAGACGTGTATGGAACATTTGATATTGAGCGTGAGCATGCCGCATCACATCTACGGATGGACGGCAAGGCGGACCCACAAAGTACCGCGAACGTAATATTGGGCAAAGCTACACGCACTAATGATGCCAAGACTGACAAACCAGTGAAGCTAGCTTCCTCACTTCCTTCGCCACTTGCTATAATTTACGATACAAAACTAATGCTATGCTTTCTCATCTCTCCTTCTTTTCCTCGCCCTTACCATTTGAGATTTCAGGTTTTGTCTACGTTAACCTAATTGGTGTTTTGTGTAAGAAGGCTCAAGAACAAGCTGAGAATAAAATATACCATTTACGGGGAAGGTACTTGTATGTGAAGCTGAAATATATGCAGTTTGACTAGCACCGCCACCCCAACACAACGGCAGCCTCACTTCCTTTCCCCACCCCTTGCTATAATATTGTTATAGCAATTATAGAGACACTCCCGGCTGGTTTTGCCGTTGCCACCACTGTGGTCATTCCTTTACATGTATATGTATGTATCTATATACGGGGAAGGATTCCCCAGCTTCCTCCTTCTGGGGAGCGAGCATCGCTTTTCCGGCCGGGGTCGTCTGCGCTCGCGCTTATCTCGTGAGCGAGCGAGTGAGGAGGGGGGTGCTTATGATTGCTGCGCTATCGCGGCAACAATCAGCGTGGGCCTTGAGCCCCCACAGCAGGCGGGAGCTACTACATTCTGTGCTCTGAACCCAAATTAACGGCGCCAAAAATGTACCTTAACCGGCCGTGTTCTCTCACACCCGCGTTTTTTCGAGTTACGTGAGATCGGATTTAAATTAAATGACTGCCAGCCTCACTTTGTATATCAACGCTGCCACCACTACGCACGAGCCTTCTTGTAGTCATCCACTATGGCTGCGCCACAGGAAACTTTGCTACTTGGCAAGCGCATGTTTACTACAGTTCATATTGCTGCTAAAAATTCTAGCCTTGCTTCGTAACACATTCCAGTATGTTGCTATCGCATTCATTGATTCGCCCTTTTGGCGAAACTGTACCTTTTTTGTACTCCACGTGGCTACGCTCGCTCCCTATTTTTTGTGTGTCTGTTTGTTTCTATCTCATCTATGCACTCGTTCTCTCTGCCCTTTGTTTCTCTCCATTTCTTCCTTTCTCGCTCTAGCCCTCTCTTCCTTTTTCTACCTCTCTCCGAGCGCACTTGTCCTCTTGCCCGTCAGAGTTATTGCATCCTACGCCGGACAAATATGCGCACGCGTCCTAGGAGCGAAAGATGACAAGTGGAGTGGGCGCCGGCTCACGATGATGGTAACCTTCAGGTGACGCTACGTGGCATAATGACAAGCTTTTACCATCTCTAAAAAAATGGAATAAAAGGTGATAAGCGGTACATAAGTCTCATCTCGTATTCTACCCATGCCATCCTCACAAGCTATACTACACTATGCTATGAAAGGAGCGGTTTGGCGCATACTTCTTCCGACCTGTGCGATATGGTTATGCTAGGATTACCTTCTCCCGTCCTCCTTCAGCTTCTCTGTGCGCCATCATCAGTTCTCCTCACGCTCACCGCTGTTTTCCCTACCCTCGCTACACTATACCATAAAGGTGTAGGCAAAAATTTGCCCCGTCCTCTCCCTCTTTCATCATTACACTTCACCCTCACACTACTGCCCCTTACCCACGGTTTCCTTTGCCACGCCTTGGCTACGCTGTTACGTAAGTTGTCACAGCCGTTATACTTCCAACGGGCGTATCGTGTCAGACATGGGCGCGCCTGGCACGATGCAATATCTCAGTCGACCCTAACCTGGGTAAGCGACGTAAGAGCTGTCGCTCGATGGTTGCAACTCTGAACCCCGGAGCGGCTCGTGGCAGTGTTATTGAGCGATCACTTCCCCCAAAACCGTCATATTCGCGAGGTTCTGCAAGATGCGGGTGCGCGCTGGCCTACACTGTTCCCGTCCGTCCACCTTGGCCCGGTTGCCAAGCTGCTGAGAACCGCACCGCATATGGCCGAAAGCTTCAGGCCAGTCTCGTAAGTGCCCATCAAATTCACACCGTCGAGCAAAGAAAAAGGTCTCTGAATGCGGCCCAAGTTCTGACTCGATGGCGTGCGCTAAGACGTTGCTTTAAATGTCTTAAATTATTGCCATGATGCTGCGCACAAGCGTGATGAATAAGTGACGTCAAAATTCTTTTAATGTGGTTCTGAAGCGCGTGTCATCACGTTGCAAAGACAGCAGCGCGTCGTTCCCCTAAAAGAAGTGGTCGACGGGCGAAAGACAACGACGTGGATATCGTGACACTGGCGGAATGTGACCGATACTGTGGTAGTCTGTTCGAGACATTTCGCTCGCAACGGCTTCTTTCTCTCCGGTGAGTAGACGATGACTTTGTACGTGTGGTATATTTTACGATCACTTCGATTTCTCGAAGAGCTGAGCGCATATTTCGCATAGGCAAGCGCTCTGACAACTATGCGAAGTGTCGTCATTTTCATTTTCTGCGCTAGCTTTGATGCTATACGGATGCACACATCGGGCGGCAGTCTTTTCCCGCAGGCGTACCTTTCTTCCGCAGGCAACATGTATACTAGTTAAGCCTTAAGTATACTCATGATAGACGTAGGGGTATACGTACGAACTTTAAATACCGGGTGTTCAAAATTAAGCTTTATGATTTTTTTAAAATTAGGCGCTCGAAGGCACGTGAGAACCACTTGTGCAAATAAGTTAAGCGGCCAGGGGGACAGAAAGTTAGATGATAATTATCGCTGTCAGCAGCCCAATTAACTAAAATTTAATAATTAACTTTTTACTGGCTGCGGTAAGTTGGCATGTTTATATTGAAAAAATGTAGGCAGTGGTGTTTGTACACAGTTTCAGTTGGAAGATTTTTTCTAGCACGCCTGTGTTCCGAGATATCCGGCTCCAAAGTTTAATTGTCTTTCGCACGATTACGCATGCAAGAGGGTGAGGGTCCGCGCAAAGCTCCTCCCTAAAGTGACGCATCTGTTGCGTGTGGTGTTTAGTGTGTGAAGAGGGTGGAAGCGTAGGCATAGGTGATAGCAATTACCCTTGCCCTCTTCGGCCGTCGAAATCAAAAATCGAAGAACGCTTGCAACCAGTGTCGTAACACGCAACTGCAGAGCCTCTAACGATAGTGGCAGATACCATGCCGAGATAATGGTGCGAGCGGAGAATCTGGATGCCAGTGCGCGTGCGTAATAATCACTAGAGAAGCATGCGTGGTCGTTGCCTGGGCTACGCGAATAGCGTGACTGCTGATGTCCGAGTACTGTAACTTTTATTGAAACAAGAGCAACAACTCCACCAATAATAACTGAAACAGTTTTATCCTTGCTAACGCATATTTCCTGCTGCTACATAAGCATATTTCGGTCATGCACAAATCTCATCGAAACTCTTCACCTCTCAAGACGTCAATGCCCCAAAAAGTGTTCAAAATGCCTGCCTTCGGCAGCAACGCAAAGCATGAACCGCTGTCGCGTCGACTCGATGACTCGGCGCAGTACTTCTGCAGGAATACTCGCACAGGCAGATGTTATCCTGTCCTTCATGTCATTAACATCGCTGGGCTCTGTTACGTAAACTCGATCTTTAACGTAGCCCCAAAGGAAAAAGTCGAGCGGAGAAAGGTCAGGTGATCTTGGTGGCCAAAACATCGCTCCTGCGCGCCCAATCCACTGTTGTGGAAAACGTCTGTCCAACCAGTTCTTCGCCCTGGTAGAAAAATGTGGTGGTGCTCCATCGTGCTGAAACCATACTTGGCGCAGGTCATTCAGGGAAAGACTGCAGACAAGATCATCAATGACAACACCTAATATTTCTTCTGTGTACATCTTTCCGTTCAAGTTGTCCTCAAAAAAGTGAGGTCCGATGATCCTGTCCCCGAGTATGCCGCACCACACATTCACACTCCAGCGAACTTGATGCTTGTGCTGCCTCAGCCAGTGTGGGTTTTCTTGTGCCCAATAATGGGCGTTGTGAAGATTAACACTTCCATTTCGGCAAAACCGAGCTTCATCAGTCCAAATTATTCTGTGCAAAAAGTCATTTTCTTGATCAGTTTTGATGAGGCCCCAATTGCAGAAGTCAACTCGCCTTTCAAAGTCCGCCTCATTTAGGTCCTGATGAAGGTAAACGTGATATGGATGGAACTTGTGCTTTCTTAAAACATTTGTGACTGTTCCGATGCTGCGACCGCACTGATCGGCAATCTGTCGGATGCTGAGCTCTGGCATCGAGGTTACGCACGCGACAACGTCGATTTCAAAGTCTTCATCGACGATTGCCTTCCTGGTCCGTCTCGGAAGGTGGACAGAGCCTGTTGTGCAGAAGCGTCGAAACAGGTTTGTGAAAGTGGGCCTTGTTGGAAGGGGACGGTGTGGGTGGCGAGACGCGTAAAGCTCCATTGCTAACGAAGCGTTGCCATTCATTTCAGCCATTGCAAGCACCACGTCTACTTTTACTTTGGTAGAATACCTCACGCCAGAAGCAGCCATATTAGCTCGAAAGGACTCCACGTGGATTTCCTTGGTAGACCTTCAATGCAGAGACGCTGTGCTCTAACCGGAGGCACCCTAGTGCAGGACGGTCCTGCTAACGCGTTCACAAGAAGATGTCTCAGTGTGATCTAAAGTCACGAAAAAACGTCGCGAAAAATGGTCTCCTGTTATCGCGTTCATCAGGATCATGCGTAAGGCTCATGGCGCACCGCGCTGTCACATTTTGATTTCGCCGGCCGAAGAGGGCAAGGGTAATTGCTATCACCTATGCCTACGCTTCCACCTTCTTCACACACTAAACACCACACGCAACAGATGCGTCACTTTAGGGAGGAGCTTTGCGCGGACCCTCACCCTCTTGCATGCGTAATCGTGCGAAAGACAATTAAACTTTGGAGCCGGATATCTCGGAACACAGGCGTGCTAGAAAAAATCTTCCAACTGAAACTGTGTACAAACACCACTGCCTACATTTTTTCAATATAAACATGCCAACTTACCGCAGCCAGTAAAAAGTTAATTATTAAATTTTAGTTAATTGGGCTGCTGACAGCGATAATTATCATCTAACTTTCTGTCCCCCTGGCCGCTTAACTTATTTGCACAAGTGGTTCTCACGTGCCTTCGAGCGCCTAATTTTAAAAAAATCATAAAGCTTAATTTTGAACACCCGGTATATTAGACACTTTTAGTTGGGCGTACGTAACGAGCCCACGTACGCAGCACTGCCACGGGAGAGAACTGCGCATGTGCAGTACGTAACGTATCTATTTCAGAGATGCGCACGTAGGCCCTAAAAAAAAAAACGTGGCTTGCGTAAACGTGACGAGGCGAAGCGTACGCGGCGTGATGCTCTCACGATATCTCGAATGAAATAAGAACCAGATAGCAAAACGGCAGCGATGGCGTCGAACACAGAGAGCAACAAAGCCGGCCCAAATCGAGTATATTTTACTTTGAGGGACGATGTTGCGCTGCTATCGGAAGTACAAAGCAGTGATCTGTTTAGACATCCGGAACAAACTGACGTAAACCATTCTAGTCACTGTAACCATGGATCCAAAATGATTCGCCTTGGCTTGGATGCTAGTGGCCATTACGGCCGCTACCACACGAGTGCGCTAAAAAACACGCAAAGCTGTTTTATTTCTATAACATATACGTCTACTTGAACCAAACGTATCTCCGTATGGTCAATAGGGTGAACTAAACATGCTTTGAGCTTTTCGCATGCAGCGTACGCAACGTAATGTGCCGCGTAGGTATACGCTCGTTACGTACGCCCAACTAAAAGTGTCTATTGTGTATGCGAAAAATGTTGCATTATCACTCAACTCGGCACGCCGACAGTTCGCATGATGACAAGAAATTTAAAAGTGGCTGCGAATAGCAATGATTAGTCCGCCTAGGTGAAGAGAATTGGGTACGAAGCTCGACTGCTGCCCCAAAATTGACGGGCGCGATCCCGGTCGCAGCGGTTGCATTTTTAATAGAGGCGAAATGCTATAGATGCTCGCGTATTGGATGAAGTATGGCCGCGATGAAAAACACCAGATAGTCGGAATATCCCGAACCCTCTACTTTGAGGTGTGCCTCATAATCAAGTTCTCATAGGCAACTTCGCAACTTATTGTCCTTTCGCTATTCACGAAACAGCGTGATCCAACGACACAATCCCGACATTTTCACAAAGCCCTAAAGTGCCACTTCCATGACTCTGGATATTGCAGCGATCATTTCTAATTTATTTCAGTTGTCTTTCTAGCACAATGAGCAGATTCTATTAATTGCGAATATAAAATGATGACCGTTCGCAATTGTGGGTGTTGGCGGCCTCCGTATCTTATATGGTCACATAGAAAGTGCGGTTTTCAGCTGTTTTTGGTCAGTTTCTCGTTTTGTCACGGTTCTGTGGTTTAGAATAGCAAGGTGAGGGCCTTTACTTTTCTTGGCCACAGTACATATGCCGCTAGGTTGAGTTGTGCTCATTTCCGGTTCTGTGCGCAGTAGTCCCGCTTCTGACACGTCAACCACCGTAGCGTGTCATCTATAGCTGCAAATTGTCGTTTGAAGGGTGTGAAGAAAAGCTTATGTAATATACTTGTCGCGTTTCATTACCCCGGGTAGAATGATAAATTTTTCGGAACTGGCATTATCAGCTGCCAGTAGTATAGTGAGAAAAAACGGTCAAACATACCAAGAAATTGACGAGCGTGAAAACAACGTGGCGCGTCACTACCGCTTTCGAAACAACTGGCTCAAGCTGATCCCCTTAATCTGAAACAATTCTCGATTCATAGTTGACACAGTGTAGCACAACGCCTCTGCTTTGCCGAAAATGACTCAGAGTCTCTCAAGAATTGCTTCTGATACGTGTGCTGATACATTCGTACGTTGTGGTCATCGCTTTGACCGGGGATTCACCATGTCATTGAAAACGGTGACACTGTCATCGACTCGAGACGAGGCAAGTTTTCAGAATTAAGGACTCATCAAGCAAGTTCTGTGGCTCGAAAGAATTGGCAGATGCCACGCATTGACAGAATCGATGTCATGCGAAGCAGTCACCGAGTGGCAGCCCAAACCCGACTTAAGGGCTTGTCCGTGCTCCCAGTGATGATGACGAAGACCAAGGTATCCACTATACGGCATGACGATGAAAGTAAGTGCTTTCCACACCACACAATTTGTCTCTGCCATGTATGAAAACAAACTTGAACGCGAAAGGCACCGCCGACGCAGACAAGCTTCCCCGGAGACGAGAGCCCGCGAAGCAGCAGCAACGCCAACGACAGGTACATGCGCGAGTAGCTAATCTGACAGGTGATTGACGGTAAGAACGATCCCTAGTGCTTCGCCTAATCCTGTTGATTCACTTCGTGGAGATTTGTGAATTTTCTCTCTACTTTGAGTCAAACTTTACCAGGTAAACTGACGTCATTGGGTGGCCTTATTATGCAGGCACGCCGACCACACTTACGTGCAAAGGGTAGCTATTGACCCGGAACTCACTGTGTGGGTTCGTGAGTCTGAAGGTATCGAATAATAAAGAAATACATGGGAAAGTAGGAAATGACTGTACTGATTCCTATCGTGACATATAAATGGTCCTGTGCGTGGTGCACCTGTGCCAAAACAAGAAGCCGTAAAAGGAAAGTGTGTTTAATAGTGATTCTTCTTCTCAAAATTTGTGCAACTTTGATTATTATCTCATGGTGTTATATACGATTGAAATATCTAAAATTTCACATGATTAGAATGCTGGTATTCACAAGATATATTGCTTTTTTGTTGAATTTTGTTAGATTAAAATAGTTGCTGTTTAGTTTGAAATGCGATGTTATTCTGTTTTTCTCCGATTTTCAAGTTGTACAGCGAGAAAACGTTTACAATCGCTTGTAAATAAGTTTTCCGATCTCGCGTGTTTTTCGGGTATTCATAAGCAGCTCTTGTAATCTTGTGTATTGTCAACTAGAGATATACAAAGCCCACAACCCTCATTTTCACACCTCGTTCCAACGCAGCCGTACAGAGCTCGCTAAGAGTATATTTAACAACAAATATTGGAACAGAACGAGTCACCAACCGTAGAATGTTTACTTTGAGGAGAATATCGCATGCATAGTTGAGAGAATATATAAGCAAAAACTGCCCCAGCATGTTTCATATTTTCAAACGAACACAAGAACGTGTATTTATTCTATGAAAACATAACTTCAATTACGAAAACATTGTTCTGAAACGTTAGATGCTTTGGGAATAGGTAACAAAACTTTTATCAGGAGTTCTATCGCTACAGGTGCGGACGCCGTTGTATCCTATAATGCACGATCGTCACCATCATTTTATATTGTTGACAAGAGTACAGTTAAATGTTTCGGCGAATTCTCCAGTGTTTCGGAGGGCCACCCTCCACTTCTCACCATCAGCCGAGGACCTTGCTTTACGAGGTCTCCCGCCAACTTCACAGTATTGAAGCATCAGGCTCGCAAAGAACATTTGCTCGGAAGTGAACACTCGAACTCCTTGGCGCTTGACGGTGAAATGTACGACGTCGCTACCGGCGATGACCTTCTCGAAGACCCTGAAGGCGGTGCGCGTCGCCAGCACGTCGCGCAAATGGCCGAAGCGCAGGTCGACCAATTGCTGCTTGAAAGACGATTCGGCAGTGACGAGATTCCGCCAGGTGCTTTCGGTCAGCCAGCGCTGCTCTTTCTTCGAGTCAGATCCCTCCAGGAGCATGTCGAAGAGGCAGCGTACCAGTCGCGGTGCCATTCGCGAAAGCTGCAGGGCGTCCACGTCGCTCATGTTGAGGGCCTGTGTCGCGTTGAAAGCGAGGAGAGGAACGTAGACAGTCCACGGACTCGACTCGTACCAGCAGTCGTCGCTGAACGCTGAACCACTCCAGCGCATTTTCGCGCCGCGTTCCAAGGAATACGCCAGCGTTCGCCGATGGTACTCGATGTAGGTACTGAGGGCCGACTCGTTTACCTTGATGGCGGGTAAGGTATCGAGGTAAGTTAGTGCTAACACCGGGTTCTTGGTCCAGCCTGGCCCAAATACTTGGAAATCAGTATTCGCCAATGCTCGCCTTATGGCCTCCTTGGAGCTGTTGTCAAAAAGTGGCGACTCGTCGACCACCTCGCTGAACTCTTCGACGACAAGGTGGACGAAATTGACTAACGTGGGCTCGAACGTCTTCAGTTTTGTCTCGGTAAGTAAGTGGATATATACGGCAGGAAACAGTGCTCTCTCGGCAGCCCGCAGACACAGCCGTGAACGAGGAGCTCTGGTGGTGCGCTTACCATAGACCAGGGCACCATTAACGTCGTGCAGCCCTGAATAGGGTAAGAATGGTGCCACCTGGATAACTAGGCGTAGGACTAGGTAATTGATGACGATGTGCGTTTCTGTGCGTTCGACCAAGTTCACAATGTCGTCGACGACGTCGGGCGATCGGATAAGGATTGCCGGTGTAGCTAGGGAGAAAAAGCTCACTTGAAGCCCACTTAGAACGTCACTAACAAACTTCAGCAAAGTCGATCGAGTGTCGAGGTTTTCGACCTTAGTAGTACTTTCTTTCGTTCCGAGGTGAGCAAATCGTTCAACGTTGCCCGCAAACTTTTGCGTAGCGGCGGCAAGCGACGTCGGAAACAATCGGCCTTCCGAGAGATGGGTCACCCAGAAAATGACCGTGGCGTACAGATCAACGGCCTCTTCGAACCTAACGCTTTTTCTTGCGATTAGCTGAGGTGGTCCAATCGAGACTATATCTATGGCCGCGAAGACAGGGTGGAAGGCGACGCCGATGCTCAGGAGTGCCACGGTGCCGGTTTCACGAACTAACTCGGCTGCTATTTGCCAGGCCGAGAGGTTGCTTGCTGTTCGGGATGTGAGTGGGAACTCTGACAAAGAGAGATCGGAGAGCAGATTCCGAAATGGGGCCCACCCAGATTCTTCAATGACTGCGTAGTTATTGCATTTGTCGTAGAGGTCCTTGAGCGGCCGTACCGTCTTGGAATTCCACGCGTTCTCCTGAAGCGTTTTATGGATTCTCTGCTCCAGAAACGCTACAAAGTCGTCGTTAGCCGAAACCGAATTTTCAAAAGGCGAGAAAAATGAGTTCATCCAACGAAGGCAGACGAAGGAGTGAAAATCGTTACAAGGCTTCTCACGATCCCAGGAGACAAGCGCGTTCAGATATAAGGCGTTTTGCAGACAAGCCATGGAACTGCAGGTTACACTGGACCGCCCCTTCGGAGCTCTTGCTTTGATTTCGTGCCAGAAACTTGGCACGTATTCAGGAAACAACAGGAGTGTGACGACCGTGACGAGAATAAACGCTAGGCACACTGACACAGGGTAAAGGAGGTACTCTTTGACCACGCTCATGGGTGTGTAGACATTAACGGGCACATCGTTTGCAGTGGCAGGTACTTGCGCTTGGCGGGGTGTTTGAGCAGCAGTTCTACTCGCCTGTCGAATAAGACTGCCCTCGCTAGTCTGCTGCAAGCTTTTTCGCTTCGCCAGCCTCTCATCGTTCTCTGAAGAGGTGTCGCCACTACGTTCAAAACTGAGGTTTGATTCTTTGTGCTCACGGGAAGCAACGCGCTGAGAATTAGGAAGGCGCACTTCAGAAGGTCGGTACGTCGTGCGTTGTTGTGACGCGGTAGTGTGTGAGGATAACTCGGTGCTTTCCGACAGGTCACCTCGTGAGACATTTTTGTTCTCCCCAAACACCGCTTTCTTCTGCCACAGCACCGATTCTCGTGGCCTCGATGTTCGCGTTTCGCTGCTGCGCACTCCTTCCGCGCCAATGGCTTCTGTTGAAACGTAGTTTTCCAGCCGAAATTTGTCCCTATTATCTTTCGGCTCAAGTACTTGGCCGCTGACTGGTTTTGCAGGGGCTGCCGCACTTTTTAATGACACACCAGCGGAGCCTCCCAGGGAGCTGCCGTGCCACGTTGTAGCTGTCTTCAGAGGAGCTCTGGTATCCTTTTCGCAGTTCCTATAAATCTTGAATGTATGGCTCGAACCTGGCTCTTCGAAAGTCAGAGATTCTCCTAGTGGTACTTCCTCTTGTTCTCGGCTGTCGTTCTGGAAAATACCAGGGCTTGGCACTGCTGTTACACCGCTGGACTCTAAATGCATAAGTGGTCGCGGACTTGAGGCAACGATGGCCGATGATCGAACGAAGTCCGAGCGTTCAATGTTCGGCGCTGCTTCGTGCCCACTGGAAGCTTTTGTGCATTGTTCTTCGGCTGGAACTTGTGACACGCTTTTCTGGCTTCTCTCTGCGTGGGCATAGTCCTTGGAAAGTCTTTTCGCAAAGTACTTGAGGAAGACTGGCTTGTCCGCGGTAACCCCCGGCGATGACCTCGACGTTTGGTTTTGATAAATTAGTGGCCTTTGTGCGACAGTTTCACGGTGGTCTTTGCTGGCGTCTGGGTGCGCAAATCTCACCTCGTGAGTGGTCGACGTCAGGTTGTGATACGAACGCGTGGCCGGCACGGGCAAATTAGGGGAGATGCGAGGAACTAGTTCGCTTGACGACGTGTCTCTTTCAAGAAGCCCCTTCGTTTGAGGTCCGAGTGTCTCGCCCAAGGGTGAGTACTTGGACGCTGAAGCTGGGAGGCCCTGCGGAGTGTCTAGCAAGGAGCTCAGGCGCCTGGTTGAGACCACGTCAGTCTTGGGTCCCCGGTTCTTGAGCATTTCCTCGAAGGACGACGACTCGTGGCTACCGGTGCGTCTCATGGTGACAGGTAGTCCAGTTTGCTTGGTTGTTCCTTGGATCTGGTTCTCTCTTCGTCTTCTTCGTTGCGAGCCTGGACCGCGTCATGTTTTGAAGTCACGTGAGGTGAAAATCTTTTCGCCCGGTCACTAATTTTATGTGTTTGTTTGTCGCCTAAAAGATGTTGTATATGATGATGTTATATGACTGTTCTAAAGTGCAAAGAAGAAGACATGACAGTTCTACAAACACTGCTGATGCTACCGGCCACGGAAAACTTTTCTTTCCAATATTTTACTCGTTTTTCGAAAATAATTTTAAATATTTAGCATCGCGCTTCTTCCTTCTCATTGTTTTTGATGCTGCCTAAAGGGGTGACACAAAAAAGCTTTGGCCTTACGTTTTTCCGCTGCAATGTGTTGCGGGGGGGGGGGTGTTATTCATGACACGACACATCGTTTGTTGCAGCATGCGACAGATAGTTAGTTACAGGCCCCCCATTATCGATCTGTTTCAGTTTCGGTTTGAGAGAGCTCCAAAAACTGGACGCTGCTGTCTCCACCTAGCGTGTGCAGCTCTTGACCACGTCAGCACTCAGAATTGGACACACTTCCGCAAAGTTCGCATCAAGAATTACACTCGAATAGGAAACGGGGCCGCAATGTCACCAAACACACAAAACTTTCGAAGCGTGCGCCACGGCCACGCACTCGCAACCAGGCACCGAGAAATACAGACTGCGGGAACAAACGCGGCAAAAGAAAAATGATGGCTATGACGCCATCATAACATCTTTTGGTGACTGAAGTGTGGAGACGTGAAGAAAGTAAGAGGCCCCCAAAGTGTCCCCTTCGAGGGTGTCAATGGCACGATGGAGTTGAGGGCTCATGCAAAGTTCAAAATTATTTTAAAATACCTTCTAAGCTATATTTGTTTTTGATATTTTGCAGGTGGCAGACGTATGTTCCTGAGAATTCACCCCGAATGCTCTCTCGGCCGCGGAAATTTGTGTCAGCGCCCCTTTAACATTTAGTATTACTTCATTTTTTCACTACCATTTCTTTACAATTGATTGTGGGGCCAACCCAACATAACAAAACAAACAACAAGAACAAAACAAAACTATTGGTTTTTTTTTTACAGCGAAAGCTGTTATGAGATCACAACTCCGGTCACGCGCGGCGCCGTAGTTGTCTGCCACTGCCGGTTTCCGTAACCACTTCGCAAGAAAAGAAACCTAGTACCAAGGACACAGTGGGGCTCTACTCCGGGTCCGCTGCGTGCCAGCCCAGTATTCTACCACTGAGCCACGCTGGTGCTTGGGACTTGTTCGAAAACTTGCCTTAGGCAGGCTTGATGTCGGGGAAGGAATTACGTTATTATGCGTAATGAAGCGTTTTAGAACAGCAAAAAAAGAAAAAAAAAACAACCAGGCGTCACGCAATGCGATTTGCGTAACGAATGGGTCGTCCAACGCTCCAACCCTTTACAGACAGACAGACAGACAGGCGGACGGACGGACGGACGGACGGACAGACAGACAGACAGACGGACGGACGGACGGACGGACGGACGGACAACTTTATTGGTTCCTGAGAAACGCATGCTCCTTAGAGCAACGTCGCTGGCCGCTCCCACGTAAGAATGCGGAGACCTAGCCGCACCAGCAAATCGTGGGCTCTCTGGACAGCCCGTAGTTGTGGTAGCAACTCTAAACTTCGTAAGGCAGAGTCCCAATCTTCTTCTGTGAGCCGACTTGGGCCCCGTAACGAGGGGCACTGCCAGATCATATGTGCTCAATCACTAACATTAACACAATCTGAAAAGGTAGAGTCAAAAGCCTCTGAGAAGACTATGCTGAGGAAAAATAAAAGCTTTTTCTTGATCACTTATTAACTCTGGCTCACACCGACTTCTGGTATGATTCCTCATCGTCGTCAGCCACTGCATGAACAATTGTCATAAAATTCCTTGCAATTGTGTAGTGGATAACACACTTCTCAGAAGAATGACGAAGAATAGCATAGCGTATGCCTATCTAGTATCCATAAATCATTATTATTAATGCCGTAGTGGGTACGCAGTAAGCATGCTGGTAACAATTAACCAATGAGTGTTTAGAAGATGCTCTGAGAGGCTGCTCTTTTAGCTTTCGCTGTGACTGTGCGGCGCCTTGCGTGCGGCCTGGCGTTGTTTTTTTTTTCGTATTGTGGTCACGCTTACGCGCTTCTCTAGTGACATTTGTGCGAGTAGTTTATAACTTGCGAATGTGTGACCACAGATATTCACGCCTGGAAGAATTTAATTTGTATTTCTGGACATTTAAAAACTGAATTGAAAGGCATCCTTACCAGCCCTAGCTACCACACTATTTCCCAGCATACATTGCACTGGCCTCTAGAAGGCTATGTAAATGAGCTCGTTACTAACAACCTGGTAAATAACGAGCTTCACACAAATCGAATGCACGAGTTAAAATCTTTATCTTTCTGCAATAATCTTACTCCATGCACCTTCCCATTTTAACAACAATTATATTATCCTTACAAAACTTGCTGCTAACCTTACTATACAAAACATTGCAAGTTGTTGCGGTCGCATTCCCTGTTTCGCCCTTACGAAGAAACCGTGATATGGTATACAAAGTTTTGCTGTTTCTTTGTTTTTATGGGTGCGCTCTGTAATGCATGACCCTTTAATTAAACTCTTTTTGCTCTGTTTACGTGGTGCAAAGCCCTATTCAACGCTAAGCGTCCACCCCACGATTTCCAACCATTATAGAGACATGACAACTGCAGAGGGCTCTCTATCAGGCCGCAGTTTCAAGCACTTGTGTGGCTCTAGGGTAGAATACCAGATTGCTACACAAAATTCCTCTCTTGAATCTCGGCTCGATTCTTTTGATTTTATAGCTTGCATTCATCGTGAATTTCGCTCGACGACAAGCAATCCCAAAGTTTCTGTGACACAACTTATTTGATGCTATCACGTTGATATAGGGGCCGGAATCGCATGGCGAGACATGAACACTAATTTCCCCAGTGGCTTAGTTGGCCTACATATATATTCATAAATGAGAAAACGACGAAAGCCGATTCGAGAGAAAAGGTAAGAGGTGTCATTGCGGTTAAGGTCCAGATACAAGCGACAGAACATCCACGATGATGAAATTATTTTGAGAGGTTGGCGTTATTTAACCAGCACTTGAGCGGAAATTTTTCACGGCCGTTAAATCAAGATTACACAACCTTATTCATTGTATCGCCATAGTAAACATCACATTCGAGTTTATTTTTTTAAATACGAAGAACTTCTTGTCGAACGAAAGGTACCATCCATCCATCCATCCATCCATCCGTCCGCATGTCCGGTACACGACGATGTCGGTTGCTTTTTCCCGGTCAGCCCGGCCACGGTGGTCTAGTGGATAAGGTGCTCGGCTGCTGACCTGCAAGTCGCGGTATCGAATCCCGGCTGCGGCGGCTGCATTTCCGATGGAGGCGGAAATGTTGTAGGCCAGTGTGCTCAGATTTAGGGGCACGTTAATGAACCCCAGGTGGTCGACATTTCCGGAGCACTCCACAACGGCGTCTCTCATAATCATATGGTGGTTTTGGGACGTTAAACTCCAGATATCAATCAATCAATCGTTTTCCCGGTCATGCATCATCACGTGTAACCTACAGCGTATGATTACCTCTGCAGAGGTTTGAGTGTGCCCTGCAACATGGCGTGGTCAAGGTCGCTTTCAAATAATCGTGATTCTCGGATTTTACGGCATACTAGCACTTATTCTGTCACGGGTCTAAAGTAAATATATCTTTGTCCGTTCAAGAGAATCTAGCAGTCAAACATGTGTGAGCCTGCTATGACTGCTTTTGAGCTCCCGCACATAGGGCTGCTACTCGATAGCATGTAGGTTGAGGACAACAGTGTTGTGGCTTAGTTATCTGCGCTTTGCAGAAATGTGTGGAATCCTCAAACGTAATAACGCTTTGCGTATTTAAATGAACAATAAAATTATTAGAATTCAGTTGTGCTCACTCTCACTTAACATACGAACGAACACTGGAAGTTTGATAAGCGTGCGTGCTTTTGTGTGTGTGTGTGCGTGCGTATGTGCGTGTGGGTGTGTTGTGTGTGTGGGGGGGGGTGTGGGGTTAGGGGTGGTGGGTGTGGGTGTGTGGGGTGTGTGTGGGGGGGGGGTGGTGTGGGTGTGTGTGTGGGTGGATGTGTGCGTGTGTGTGTGTGTGTGTGTGTGTGTGTGTTTGTGTGTGTGTGTGTGTGTGTGTGTATGCGTGCGTGTGTGTGTTTGAGAGAGAGAGAGATACTTTATGCCGTCCTGCACATGTTTCTTGTGTTCTTTTCGCTTCATTGCTGCAGTTCAACGAAGCATTGCGCAGTTGAGTTTGATTTTTTTTAAGTTACCCTTGAGGTATATCAGCGCCTTCGCCGTGTTTTCCACGATCCAGTGAGGCATGCACGAATACAAATTTTTACAACTATGAGGGCTGGGAAAGAAGGTTGGCCTGAGCTGGAGCTCTTATGTCTGATACTCTGTACAGTGAAATATAAGAAGTAGTGATGAAAGAGGATGGTATGGAGAAGTACAAATCTATTGAGATAGGTGGAACAGGGCAGTGGGTCTGTGGCATTTACTTTATGTTAGCGCTAGATATCCTAATGAAGACTAAAATGTCACTTAACCACGTAGTCAAAAAATAATGTTACGGCGAATTCGTAATGTCATTCCTTTGAGGCTTGTACGCGTGCAATAAAACAATATGATCTCCTTTATTTGCATGGGTAAGACCAATATCAGAGAATAACCGCCGAGAATGCTCGTCCTGCGTTAATCTTGACGCCTCGGCTTTTCATATAGCTGGAATCTTAGCAGCTGATTCGGCATTTCCTTGTAGTTGTGAACACGTAACTGCAGAAAATAGCGTAGGAACGAAGTGTGGAACAGCAGAGTGCGGGTATCTGCGTATTTTAGACACACGTACCGCAATTTTGCGTGCACTTTTGTCAGAACAAAGACACCGCAGTTTTCCCTAGTTCATAATTTATTGGCACTACGAGATCATAAATAACATGTCACACATACGCACACACGCACTAAAAAGAAACAACTTATTGCTCTTGTAGTAAACTTCATACACACTTCGGGGAAATAGCTCTCTGCGACGCCTTTTCAACAGGCGTCTGTTTGCATGCTTCTCAAGTGAACACACGCGTGAATTTTATGTTACAGAGCACTGTGCAGCTGATAATGCGACAGCTGTGGCACATTGAGAGTGATACGATATATATCTCTAGTGAGGACAGTTCATTTCGCCTAGCAACACGATAGTGGCAAGTCAAAGCGCGCAGTCGAGCATCGCTTCTGTTCGAGATTTCGCTACAGCGTAGCTGCTGAAACAAACGTGATAGTGATCGAGGGGAGCGGATGCCACAATTACAATCTGCAACGGCGTTACTGCAAGTGAAAAAGCCACAGCTTACGTACACACAAAAAAAGTTAAGGACAATGTCTTCGGAAAGTGAAAAGCTCGAATAGAAAAGGGTAGGCAACACTTCGTGACAAGGCCGAGTAAAGAGACCTCGCGCATAATTTGGCAAGGGAGGCGTATGAAAACACGAACACGCAACCAGTATAAGTGGCAACAGAACCGGCCCGTCAAACAGAATCTATCTCTCAAGGAGGTTCTATCGGAAGTAGTAAGTCTTCATAGCGTGCCAGAAATTAAGTATAAAACGAAACGAAGGCTGAGGCAACGGAGCTTCTCTTGCGCCTTTTTGCTGTACGCTTCCCTTTTTAGAGCCACGTTCTTGTACGTAATGTCAATCTGTTTGCTACGTTGTCTACATGCTGCAAAGAAAAAAAATATTAATATGAAATGAGTGCGTTTGCGACAACTTTTGTTGTGACTCTTCGTGCTTAAAAAAATGAATGTGTAGATAAGAAAACAAATTGCACAGGCGTAAGTGTAAGTGAAAGCATATTCTTAGATCCCCTTTTCACGTATTTCATCTTCCTGCTATGTGGTACAGAAAGATTGACTGGTTTAGAGCAAAGTCAGCATTGGCGAAAGCTTAAGTTCGGGTGTGCGTTTACGCAGTACGTTTCGGTTTCCTAGCAACGGCTCACTGCTCCCCGTAGTAGAGTACATAATGTACCATAATTCGTCAACCATTTTTGCATACATACGTTTGTGTACATCTGGGTATTGAAAGATAGATCAGTGTTTCAATGTTCATTTAAGAAACTTGTATGTTGTTCTTCACTTGTTTCGTGCGTTTATGTGCAAGTTGCGTGTATAGGATAAAAGTTCCCCTGATGACAGCAAACTAGAAGTAAAGGCTACGAAAATTCGTAGCTTAATTCTAACAAAAGCATCACAACGCACTCGTACCATATGTTGTGTTGTTTGTGTTAATTTATACGCAATTGTTAATAATGCTGTGTACATCTACTTCGCGTTATACGGCAGCACACACGGATGTTTCCACTCAGCAGGAGTATGCAAATACAAGTATTATAAGATTGCTGGCTCATTGCTCAATTTAGAAAGTGGCTGTAGTGTAATTACGAAATTAATCCGTTATAAACAACCTTCAAAACACAGGTGCGCATAAGCAAAGAATTCATGAATGAATATCACTCATACGAATTTCTGTGTGTCTTTTTCTAATCGTTCTCGCAACATTACACAAGTTACCGTGTCACAGAAACATTCATACTCGTGTGATGTGGTGTCAGTATACTTGAGGGACACGCTAATATCGGGGGCGACCAACCATACAAAGCTCACTCTTAAATGTCCCGTTAAAAACAGTCTACTTCACCTTCACTCTTCGGCATAGTAAGCGACGTTCCGGGCTAACGACCACAGGTATATACTTTACGATGCGTAGTTAGTCGAAGTATCTTTGAAGCATTCCAACAAGCGATTTCATTCATTCCTTGTCGTCCGAATTTCCACTAAGTAACATTCAGGACAACCAACAGTCACAACACGTTGAATGGCACGATGACCATACTGTTTGCAGAGTAAGCTGCAGAGACCACGCAATGAAAATTAGATCTAATAATCGTTCTATAATAGCTACCACACCTACAGTCACCCCCACACGCCAGAAATTAAAACAAAATTTACAGTTAATTTTGATCAAGTTGTCAACATTCATTTTTTCGGGCTCGCCATCCTCAGCACACTTAGTGCAAACCGGCTGATGCGTGACCGAGTTTTCGGGACAATCCACAATATTTTCGCGTCTACAATTATGTATGTAAATTCTGCAACGCATTTCAAAGAGCGGGGAACAAATAACACTGATACAAGTGCACGAATAATGCCGAAAAAACAAATCGTAGCTAAAGCTTCGCTGAGCGGTCGAGAGCACCGGTGTTACCTTCGCGCTAAAATAGGTGCCCGTAACGCGAAAATGATATGTGTACCCTGTCTCACTTCGCAGGTGCCTCGAACGGGCCACACCCTGCACGTCTAACCTGCAGTTTACTAGAGTCAAATACAAATAAAATATTAACATGTTTTAATATCGAACAGACACCGTAAAAAGTATATCCTCGTGGTCAAGACGCACTCAGCTGCGCAGTGAACATCAAAACGGAATGTTTTTATCGCCGCCTTACTCCATTTCCTAAAAATTTTTTCTTGCTTATTGCAAATAAATGTTACGTAACTATAGTTTTTTAAGGGATATAGAAGCTGCTCGTTTCCCTAGGTATGGGCATCGGTTAATTTCAAAGATCATCTTATATATGATCATCATACATGCGATAATCTTCAAAATGCTGAGGCACCACCATTGCTGCTTATCATCTACCACTTTTCTTCGTTCCACGCAAGTATCACGACTCAGTATGACAGACTGAACTTGAAGATAAGTGCTCCCATTCCAGTGAAGTTACGTAAGCCATATGCAGAACGACAAGCGAATACAGGCCAGTACTACTCGGAGTGTACTAGCACAAGATATTTACTTCTTTTATTGAAGACGACGTCACACTGGTCACATACTACATCGGTCGCACACTTTGTCATCCTTCATATTTTAGCAAACGCACCTTTTTTGCTGCATATGGTGGCGTCAAAACTTGCGAGTGTCCCGCACGTTTCTCGCCCCGCTGTTCCACGCTCCTCCGCCACACTGTTTATGAACAAACTAGCCCACTTACACGTTTAAGAACCCCAGGTGGCCAAAACTTCCGGAGCCCTCCACTACGGCGTCTTTCATAATCATATGGGAGTTTTCGAACGTTAAACCACATATATCTATCAAACTAGCCCACTTAAGGAACATTGAACAAGTATTCGAGTGCGTCTCGGTAGCTTTTTCTACACCATGCACGCCCACCTACACAAACATTCTTGTTCGTTTTGTTTTCCTAATGAAACGCCATTGGGTAAGTTCTTCTCTCTTTTTGCCCCGTGAGGCCATAATTTGAATGGCTTTCTACTGATGAAATGTAGTCATGAAGTCAAACAAAAGCCCTCCTTTCAATTCATTTGTATGTCCACTTGAACGCGAGATCAGAGTTCATCACTTAGCGCATTTATCCGTAACATGACACAAGGCTTGGTGACCGTAGGTTTAATCAACGCAAAGTGAATTGACGGAGCAATGTAATGTGTGTTCATATCAAGAGGTGTTATATTACTATGCTGTAGCTCTTTCAGAAGTGTGTTAAATGCCAAATTATTTACATGTAAGAAATTAAACGATTATCGCACATCACCAAAAAAAGAAGCGCAGGAATGAGACTCTACAAACGCAAGGTGAGACAGCTTTTATAAGTTAACCGGATCAGCGCATATAAGGCGAAGCAGCCGTGTTAAAGCAAAGAAGTATTAACCACTGAACAAACGCGATTGATTACTCGAAGCATCTATCATTGTTTTGATAATATTGTCACCAATCTTGTCTCACTCAAGGAAACCTTCCGCAGAACTGCTCGTCAAGCTAGGACAAAAAGAAAAACTGCTCCAACCCAACCTCTTCGTCCTCTTCCACACGAAAACCACGCGAATTCATGCGGCATTAAAAAGCGGCTCAATCCCAACCTCTTCGTCCTCTTCCACACGAAAACCACGCGAATTGATGCGGCATTAGTCCCCCCTTTTAAAAAGCATCGACTCGATGCTTCTAAATAAAAAGAAGAAGAGAAAAAAAAAACCCATAATTAGAACACGCGTTGACGCAGAGAATGACAAAGTGAGTGCCAGGGAAAACAAAGAGGGCGCACAAGCACTTGGACCATGCGCGAACACAACAGCACCAGTGGAAGAGTCAAGAAAAAAAAAACACCACATGAGATCACTGTCACGTTTGCGAAGTAACTCGCAAGCACAGAGACTATTGTGTGTAGTACGGCTTGAGTCGTACGACATGCACAGTTTCGGGCCGATGTTGTCGACGTGACGACACTGTGCCGTCCGGAAGTACTTCGTATGTAAGGTCACTCACACGTCGGATAACCTTGTATGGTCCGAAATAACGGCTCAGAAGCTTTTCAGACAAGCCTGGTCGTCGGACAGGAGTCCACACCCACACTCGTTCACCCGGGTGGTATGCGACGTTTCGACGGCGAAGGTTGTAACGTCGTGCATCTGCGTCTTGTTGGTGACCGATGTTCACGCGAGCCAGTTGACGAGCCTCTTCGGCGTACTGCGTGTATTGCTCGGCTTCTGGAGAAAGAGCATCGCTATTATCGTACGGCAGCATAGCGTCAAGCATCGTTTGTACGTTGCGTCCATAAACAAGGTGGAAAGGTGAAAATCGGGTTGTTTCCTGCATTGCCGTATTGTATGCGAACGTGACGTATGGGAGGATATCGTCCCAGGTTTTGTGCTGCACGTCCACGTACATTGACAGCATGTCCGCTATGGTCTTGTTGAGCCTTTCCGTCAGTCCATTACTTTGTGGGTGGTAAGCCGTTGTTTTTCGGTGACTCGTGCAGCTCAGTCTGAAAATGTCCTCTAGCATTTGTGCCGTAAATGATGTTCCTCTATCCGTAATCACACATGACGGCGCGCCGTGCCGGAGGACGATGTGCTGCACGAAGAACTTCGCCACTTCAGACGCCGTGCCGCGGGGTAATGCCTTTGTCTCAGCATACCGGGTCAAGTAATCGGTTGCCACTATAATCCATTTGTTACCAGTGGCCGACAAAGGGAAGGGTCCTAGAAGGTCCATTCCCACGAGGTCGAAAGGTGTCCGTGGTGGTGTAATAGGGTGGAGAAGGCCCGCAGGTTTCACGGGTGGCGTCTTGCGACGCTGGCACTCGCGGCAGCCTTGCACGTAGCGGTGTACACTGGTCGAAAGTCGTGGCCAATAGTACTGCTGGCGCACTCTGGCGAGAGTCCGCGAGTAGCCCAAGTGTCCCGACGTGGGCTCGTCATGGCACGCGAGGAGGATGTCATCCCGCATGTCGGCTGGTACAACGAGGAGGAAGGCTTTGTTGCTACCTCGAGCATTTTTCTTGTAAAGAATGCCCCTCCTTAGACAAAAGGATGACAATTCGCGAGCGATGCGCCGAGGAGTGTGAGAATTTCGGCCTTCTAAGGAATCAATAATAGGGCGCAATTCCTGATCGGCTCTCTGTCTAGACATAAAGTCAGAATCACTGAGGGCTCCGAGAAAACCATCAGCATATTCCGAGTCCATATCAGGATGTCCCACGGGTGCTCGAGAAAGTGCGTCGGCATCTTCGTGCTTGCGCCCAGACCTATACACAATCATGATGTCAAACTCTTGCAAGCGCAAACTCCACCGAGCGAGACGACCAGACGGGTCACGGAGATTGGCCAGCCAACACAGCGAATGGTGATCGGTCACCACCTTGAAGGGACGGCCGTAGAGGTAAGGTCGAAACTTTGCCGTTGCCCACACGACTGCGAGGCATTCCTTCTCTGAAGTGGAGTAGTTGGCCTCGGCTCGAGAGAGAGTACGACTGGCGTAAGCTATGACATGTTCTACGCCGTTGTGCCGTTGTACAAGGACAGCGCCAAGTCCGACGTTGCTTGCATCCGTGTGAACTTCGGTATCAGCGTCCTCATCAAAATGCGCAAGAACAGGTGCCTCTTGCATTCGCTGCCGTAACTCTGTGAAAGCTGCTTCTTGCTCTGTAGTCCAGGCAAACGGTACATCATCTCGGGTGAGTCGCGTGAGCGGTTCGGCTATCGTCGAGAAGTTGGTAATGAATCGGCGATAATAAGCACACAAGCCGAGAAAACGCCGTACCGCTTTTTTGTCTGACGGCACAGGAAAGGTGGCGACTGCTGCAGTTTTTTCTGGGTCAGGCCGCACTCCATCCGCACTCACAACATGTCCCAGAAATTTCAGCTCATCGTAGCCGAAATGGCACTTCTGGGGTTTTAGCGTGAGTTCGGCCGAACGAATAGCTTCCAGAACCATTCTTAGACGCTTCAGATGTTCTTCGAAACTCTCGGCAAAGATGACCACATCATCAAGGTATACAAGGCAGCTTTGCCACTTCAAGCCAGCGAGGACGGTATCCATCATTCGCTGGAATGTTGCGGGAGCTGAACAGAGGCCGAAAGGAAGAACTCTGAATTCATAAAGCCCATCGGGAGTTACAAACGCTGTCTTCTCTCTGTCTCGCTCATCAACCTCTATCTGCCAATAGCCGCTCTTCAAATCTATCGATGAAAAATACTTCGCGTGTCGTAGCCTGTCGAGAGAATCATCAACCCGTGGAAGCGGGTAGACGTCTTTTTTGGTGACGCTATTGAGTTTCCTGTAGTCAACACAGAATCGCAGCGTTCCGTCTTTCTTCTTTATTAGAACGACTGGCGAGGACCACGGGCTGCTCGACGGTTGTATCACCCCGTCGTCAAGCATCTCCTTTACCTGCGTCTGTATAGTCTCGCGTTCTTTAGCCGAAACACGGTAAGGTTGCTGGCGGATTGGGCGAACATCATCGTCGGTAATAATTCGGTGCTTTATGAGGGGTGTTTGACCGACTCTAGATGAAGAGGCGAAGCAAGATTTAAATTCCTTCAGCAGGGTATGCAGTGCGGCCTTCTTCTCGTCCGAAAGCTTCGAACTGACGTCGATGTGGTCCAGAAACTTATCTCCATCAACCATTTCCTCGGATGCGAAGCACTCGGTGACATCCGCTACACGGTCTCCGAAGGCCACGGTGGTGCCGCGGAAAAGATGTCGGTGCTCGAAGTTAAAATTTGTGACGAGTATCTGCGACCGTCCGTCACGCACACGCAGAATGCTTCGCACTGCACACACACCTTGAAGCAGTAAAAGGGATACGTTGCTCTCGGCGACCACGTCACCGTCTTGGAGGTCTTCACAGGTGACTTCTACGAAAGCAGTCGCTCGGGGAGGCAACGTCACGCTTTCGTCGGCAACACGCAGCGCAGGTCTACGACAGCTATCAGCGCCTCGATCGGTTGCAAGTTGCGTCGAGAAAGTCACCATTCGCTCGCGGAGATTTATGATCGCGCCATTCTCTCGAAGGAAGTCCATTCCAAGGATGAGCTGACGAGAACAGTCGCGTAGTACGAGGCAGGTTACCACAAACGTTGACTCGCGTATTTCCACTCTTGCGGTACAGCGACCCAATGGAGTAATAACGTGGCCTCCAGCAGTGCGAATACGCGTCCCATTCCAAGGTGTCATCACTTTCTTAAGACTGGTTGCCAATTTTCCGCTCATAATAGAATAATCTGCACCTGTGTCCACCAATGCGCTGACCTGAAGACCGTCTATCAGCACGGGAATGTCGAGTGAGACTCGGCCACTGGGTTCAGACGCACAATCCGGCATTTCTCTCGCACTGCACTCAGACGTCAATTCAATGTCTGCAGCGTTTTGTGGAAGCGTCGATAGGAGGTCTTCCGCACTTTTAGTCCCAGCGACCTCGCCCCCGAAGGTCGCTGCCTTCAGTTTTCCCGACGAGGGCTTGGGGAACGTCCCCGTGCCATCGTACTGAGACGTGGTCCAATAGCTGCGGGTCGTCGTGGAGATGGAGACCGCGATTGACGCCGTGGGAAAGGCAGACGTTGCTGCGCGAGGTAGTCCTCAATTTCTCTTGGCCTCTGACCAACTAGGGGACGAGGCGAATGAATAGAGAAACCGCGCAGTCCAAGTTGTCGGTATGGACATTCCCGGTAGATGTGACCGGCTTCACCGCAATGGAAGCAGAGGGGTCTTCTATCCGACGTACGCCAAATATCGGACTTCCGCGGAGGGGCACGGCGACCGTCGATGTCCAAACCAGCATGCGCAGATTGAATTGAAACTGGCGGCATCGTCTGGATTGGGACTGCAGGGCTTGAGACCGGCATGGAAGTGCGCAGAGCTTCGGCATATGTGCGGTTCCCAACATCAGTGGACGCAGGAGGTGGTTCTAGATTTGTAACCGTTGGTTGAGGGCGACGGCTGTGAAGCACCTGCTGGACCTCGTCCCGAATAATATTGGTGATGCTGCTTACCTCCGGCTGTCTCGCCCCGTGTAGTTTCGCGATTTCCTCGCGGACGACGGAGCGGACGATTTCGCGAATCCACTCAATGCTGTTGCTCCCGAAGCTGGCGGAAAATTCAGTAGGTGATGCAGAATTCACTTGCCGGTTGAGTAGGGCTGACCGCTGATGAAGTACCCTCTCCATCGTAGTGGCTTCGGTCAGGAATTCTGCTACACTCTTCGGAGGACTCCGCACTAGACCAGCAAAAAGCTGCTCCTTCACGCCTCGCATCAGATAGCGTAGCTTTTTTTCTTCTGGCATTGCCGGATCCGCTCGCCTGAAAAGCTGCGTCATGTCCTCCACGTACATGGTGACGGTCTCATTAGGCATCTGGATGCGTGAATGCAATGCACGTTCAGCACGATCGCGGCGGTCGGGGCTCCGGTAGGTCTCCAAGAGGCGATGCTGGAACTCGCGCCAGGATGTCAAGACATCACTTCTGTTCATGAACCACGTTCGGGCGCCGTCTTTCAAACACGCGTAGACGTTGCGGAGTTTGGCGGCTTCGTCCCAGTAGTTGATCGCTGCGACGTGTTCGAACTCGCTCAGCCAGTCGTCCACATCCTCAAACAGCTCTCCGTGAAAGGGACTAGGCATCAGCGGGTTCTGGACAGTGCAATAAATTGGTGCCGACGACGTAGGAGTTTCCATGACGCCTTGAGGCGAAGTCATAGTCGCTCTATGGATAAGCTGTGCCGGTGTCTCTGGTGGTAGGCCTCGTTGGCGGCGGCTTGTTCTGTGAACTGGCGTGTCCACGGGCACAGGGCTTGTGTTCCGGCTCCTGGATGGGCTCTTGTGCATGGGGTGCGTCGTCAGTTGTCGTACCCAGCAGCTCCACCAATCTTGTCACCAATCTTGTCTCACTCAAGGAAACCTTCCGCAGAACTGCTCGTCAAGCTAGGACAAAAAGAAAAACTGCTCCAACCCAACCTCTTCGTCCTCTTCCACACGAAAACCACGCGAATTCATGCGGCAATATGCATACGCCTTTCCATTTTAATAGACACGCCACTCGGCGTGCCGTGGTTTTTCTCACGTATTAGTTTTTGTACGGAGAATACCAGTCCGAAAGAAAGTATTTTGTGCTTTGAACTTCATCATTTTCACAGTGAACAGCACAGGCGACCCCAGTGAACGAAAACACAAACAAGTGGGCTTACGATGTGACGTAGTTGTTAACTTAGCATCTGCGAAAACACATGCAAATGTGCTTATTTATGCAAGAGCCAGCTTTATATATTCGCGGAGCTCGCATTCCCTAAAAACTGACACAACCTTGTGAGGCACCTTAATCTATGGCGATCGAAAGTTATGTATAAAGAGATAGGCTACAACATGAACGCACAACTGGCGCACGCAGATGGGCACCGCACAGATTTGTTCTCAGTAAGTGTGTATTTTTTGTGCGGGAGAATAAATTCTATGAGCCAACTAAGCGTTCACCCGCAGAGGTGTTCTCGCAATATCAGTGGATTTTTTTTCGCCCCTACGTTTCTTCAAGATCGTTACAAGGGTGCCTGGCCCGGGAAGAAAACAATAGAGCCATTTTATGCTGAATTAATTCTTGAATTGAAACACGCGTTAGTGGGTACGGAGAACATTCGTTCGGGCGAAATAACTGTGGCAGAGCGTCAGTGTTGTAACCATTTGCTCAGTTTTAGACTGACTGCGTAGTTCAGAGTCCGAGAAATACCCTCGAGGCCAGTAACTACCACGTAGTCCCCGTGCACATCGCATTTTACAGTTATTTGAAGTGCGAACCATGCACGTGATGTTCAAAAACGTCTTAAGTTGCGAGGAAAACAACTGTCGACGTATGCGATCAAGAAACAAAACGTTGGAAAAGCGCTTAAAAGGTATCCAACAAAGTAATTTACGTAAACAATGAAGATATGTCTTAACTGCTATGAAAAAAAAATACATGTGCGGTATTGCAATGAAGAAAATATATTTTAACTGGGCGAATATAAATATAGAGAAGTATTTTGATCGTAAGTCAATGGAGTAAGGCGAGTTAGTGGGCAAGTAAAATACTTCACCAGCGTTAAAATTATTTAATTTTAATGCCATAATTTACAGGATGCGTTTGAACTGATGAATACTGCAAAGTCAGCCAGGTTAACTTCAACGCATTTGTACTTTTTTTAATGCGAAAATAAAAAAAATGCATTTATCTTTGCGAGAGCTTCACCTTGTCTGTGCGTACGAAGAAAAAAAAAGAAAATGACGAGATCAAAGCAGAATGCAGAGAGAACGTCAGAATGATCAAAACAGGATGCATGGTATCAACACACAAAAATGCACTGAAGCGAACACAACAACTCGAAATGTCTTCATGTCGTATGAACCCGTTTTCATCTCGAGGAGTATATACTGCCACCTCAGACGGCCGCAACATTCAACAAACGTACAAGTATGCAAAATTGAACACTAGTTTTTTGAACAGGAGTAGCGACTTTCTTTTGAAAGTGGTGCTATACGCTATAGTACAATATATGACACGCGCTATTCGAGAACATATAGAAATAATCTAAAATCACTTTATACAGAACAAAACAAGTTAATATTGCAATGCAGGGTTTGTTTTCAGTGTGTGCGATTGCATTGCGCCATGTTTAGTTTGGACGCACTAGCATAAATAAAACATAGTTAGCTCTGAAGCGACAACTTTTTCAAGTGTTGAGTGACATGTTTCAGGAAATGCATGCGATCTAACTTGTGCAGAATCATGTTCACCAGGGTTTCCAAGCTAAAACGCTGTTAAGCTAGGCGCTCATCAAGAACACACAAAAACGTTGTCCTGACATAACATTTTCACCTGTAGGATAAACACCTGCAAACGATGAAAACCAAAGGCAACGACCAGTGATCGGAATGTTAGCGTGTCATCAGATTTCAGATTATAGTTTCATTAAGTGACTTGAATGCACTCTTGTCCAGGGAATGTTATGACAGTGGATATATATGAACAAAAATATATAACTTCTTTTCACGTAGGTTGTGTGATACAGCAATGATTTGTACATAAAACACAATACAGGTTTGCCTATGGCACAAACACATGCAGCACTGACAACTTCTATTAACATGTGAATGCGATTAGTCGTCACTCAAAGTTTTGTAGGCGATCCCACACATCCACTTTTTTTTATCGTGGATAATAAAGTGACGAGGACTTAGCGAGCGTATAATTCTTGCAATTCGCGCGCAAGTTGCACCAAAATGATTAAACTATTACGTGTCATTAGAATGACCTGAGCGACGTGAAGTAAAACACCACCAACAATTTTTTTCAGATTTTGCTTCATCCTCAAGTAATTTCAGCAAGCTATCTCATGAGGTGGGCATGAATTTCTGTTTTTCCGGCCGTCTATCTAACAAATAGGGGGTAGAAGTTTGAAGAAATAAAGAAAACAAAAAGAATTTGGCATTGCACTGTTACTTCAGGTTTAAAGAATAGCACGCACTGTGCCATTCCAGATGATAACCATAGGTGTGGTAGTACACACTACGACCAGACCGAGTATTCCTTCCATATTTCGTCATCTTGTTTTCTTTAGATCTCAGACTACTTTAGATGGTTTAATGATTGACTTCTGAACAGAAAGTAGTGAAGGTAAACTGAAAATACGTTTTCAGAGTGCTTTTCTTGAAGACAATACACGTGTCACAGTTTCGCCGCATTGATATTACGTGGCAAAATATAAACCGGCACCACAAAGCAAGGCTAAGGTCGACTGCACACATGAGTTTTTAAACACGTCGTTTTAATGATACTCCGAAGTTTGTAACGTTAGTCACTTGCCCCTTACAACCTTTTCAACTCAAACATATGACCAGGAAGCAGGAATGCCGACATTTAGACAATATTGAAAGTATGCTCTCGATCGAAATAAAAAAAAAATTCAGCTGATGTAGTTCTGTTAACCCGGTAAACACGCCTAGCTGGTTCGGGACATCTTACGAATTGCGCGTATCATTTTGTATAGGCTGCTGACTATAACTAAACGAAACAACTTTTGATCTCAATGTGTGTAAGATGTCCAGTTATAAGAAAGCCTTGGGACCGGATTTTTCCTGGAGATGTCTTACAGAATATGCCCGAATTACCTGAGTATGTCAACGTTCTGGTTCTATCAAGTACTTGAAAAATTTTTTTTACTCGCTTTTGACAACACTTTTTTTTTTTCAGCTTGTGACACTAACATTGCTACAAGGTGAACAACGGTATACTCATTCGGTGCGAAACGTGTTAATGTCTACAGCACGGTGCAGCAAAAGTGGCACACTGCGCCGTAGAATCTCTCCTTCAGCTCAATCATGGCGAGACGGTGTAGGGTGCACAGAGGGGAGTGAAGGCCCATGTGTCGATCATAATTTCGGGCATTGCGTCATTACGACGTCATCCGCACGTGAAGGCCAGAAAAACAGCGACACGAGATCCTTCGCCCCAGGCAACAGTTTATACTGCGCGTTTCATCGCTGTCTCGTACCGCTGGCTGCATAAACCGCGTTCTGAAACTTGTACACTGACTGTGACACATCCTACACAACTTATCGCAGGAAAAACACACTGGAAAAACCCTTCCACGAAACATCGCCTCACCAACGCAACATACACCTCAGCTGGTTTCATCATCATCTGCCGGTGATCAGCTCGACCAACGAAACAAAATCAAACATACGCGACGAAGACATTGCCGCATCTGTTGGTCTCGGTGGTTGACCAAGCGGTGTCTAGCGGCGACGTTTTGGACAACTGCTCCTTCGTCTGGACCAGGGTCGCTGGCGCAGTGGGTCAGCCATCGATGCGTGGCAGTCGTCCAGAGATGGGGACCGGCAGAAGGAGAAGCTTCTAGCTGCGCTCACAGGTGGCGCAACAAAGATCGTGGTAGTTCTTCATGTGACACATGCGAAACTGGCGGATCATTTGGCAGTTGCGCGAGTGATCTTCGCAGTTTTGTCCTGCTTGTGAAGGGTGGGAGGAAGAACACGGGAGGAAAAGGGAAGAACAGTTAAGTCAGAGGCCAGCGGTACACGATCACAAGCGCACTCTCGAGAGAAAGGGACCATTGACAGCTTATTCTTGCGAGAGGCATCGCTAGTTCCAAATGTATATTGCTCCATTTTCGAACGCTCACAAAGGCTCCTAACGCATTCGACAAGCCTTCCATCATGTGACACACCAAATCAGTGCCCGGACTAAGGAACAACAAGGCAACAAGGTGATGAGACGATTTAGCCTATTTGCATTTAAGGTTTGAAAAATATATGCGGCTACGTGCATTTGCATCGACAAGTGATACTCGCTACGCCAAATATGAAAGAAAAAAAGGCTTTGTCACTTTCCTTTTTTTTATCCATCGTATGACAGTGAAATAACGACAATATAACACTAAAAGATGCTTCATTAATGGCGTGAAATGAGGTATTTCTTTTAAGTATCCTTTAAAAGGAGTAACTGTTTCAGAATGTCCGCTACTCTTTTGCTCCCTTTACGCAACTCTCGATACATGGTACGGTGGCTCGGCCGGCGAAGTGATGTGTTTCACTCACTGGCTGCGTCACACGGTGGAGCCTCGCAGCCTTGGAGCACCTCTGGTCGGTCGTGATTGCGACACGAATCCCCGGCGGGCTTGTCGGTGCCGTACCACACGCAGCGCAGAATACGCGTTCGAAAGCCGCTCTCCCCGCAAGTCGCTGTGCACTGGAAAAAAACAAGGCGGTGATAAGGCTGACGGAGAGATGTAGAACGGTAGCTTAGGAAATATTGTATCGACACGTACACTCGCCGCAAGTCGAACGATGACGAATGGATGGACGCAACACAAGCGCTAGTCGAATTCAACATACCACGACGCATAATGTGAAGTGTAGTCAGGGCCGTAGCCAGGGGGTGGCACACCGGGCCCATGTCCCCCCGTCCCCAAAATGTTTTAGATGCGGAGCATCTAATACTCGAGGCTTGTAGTGCGGCGCCGTCCGCAAGCTTCCTCCTCCTTCTTCCACCATCTGTGCATCCCTTCCTCCTCTACACACCGCGCGCGCTTCACTCCTCCACCATCTGTGCACCCTTCCTCCTCTACACACCGCGTGCGCTTCTCCTCTTCACGAACATTCGCTAGCTGTATAATGTAGCGCGCATGCGCCGTCACGCTTCGAGAACATCGGCAGCTGACGCGCGCGCATGCGCCGTCACGCTTCGAGAACATCGGCAGCTGACGCGCGCGCATGCGCCGTTGCGCTTCTCCCCCTTCTCGAACATTCGACAGCTGACAGTGCATGCGCCGTCGCGCTGTATATATACTCAAGGTCGGCGCTCGCTCGCTCAGTTGCCGCTCGTCGGTTGGTTTGTACGGCGCGTCGACGTCGAAGGTCGCGGTGAAATGAATTCCAACGAATCCACAAACACAGGTCGCGGTGAAATGAATTCCAACGAATCCACAAACACAATGATCGACGTCCCTTCGACCAGCGCTGCCCTTTCGCATACGTGTGTACGTGTTCACTCATTTAACACCCCCTCCTACAACCACGTTAACCAATTTAGCCATCGACCCAAGTAAGTCGCAATTTAACACCCCATTTCACAACCACGTTAACCAATTTAGCCATCGACCCAAGTAAGTCGCACTTTAACACCCCGGTAATCAATTATATGCTCCGCATCCTCCTCAGTGTTCCCCCGAGGGAAGCTGCGGGCAATTTTTTTACCATAGCATGGAGAGCGAAAAATGGCCATTTCAAGGGGGTTCCTCTCCCTAAATTAAAGAGGTGCCCTGGTGCCCCCCCCCAAAAAAAATTACAGCATATCCACGAGGTGAATGATCACGAGTGGGGCGAAACGTACGGACTCACGGACGCATGGACGGACACACGGAAGCACGGACAGACTGATGGACGCTTCGCCCCACTCATCATTATTCACTCCGTGGATATGCTGCGACACCGTTTTTATTGACATGCAATATACAACTGGCTACTCCGACGGCTACGATGACACGGGACATATGACCTACGGCGTGAGGGGCTTCGCCCGTAAAAACTTTTCTGGCTACACCCCTCCTCGGAATACAGAATAGATTACACTGAGTGCGTCTAACTTGTGCACGGTTGAAGAAAGGCAATGCAGCTCTCAGCAATAAAAGAAGGCTTCTTACACTGAGTGCGTTTAACTTGGGCACGGCTGAAGAAAGGCAACGCAGCTCTCAGCAATAAAAGAAGGCTTCTTACACTGAGTGCGTCTAACTTGTGCACGGTTGAAGAAAGGCAATGCAGCTCTCAGCAATAAAAGAAGGCTTCTTACAATGAGTGCGTCTAACTTGGGCACGGCTGAAGAAAGGCAACGCAGCTCTCAGCAATAAAAGAAGGCTACAAGGTGTTGTCTTCATCTACGTTGACTTGAGCCGCGATGGCCTTATTACGATGTCATCTCATTTGTGCAAATATGGCATTCATGTACAGTACTCTCCGATTCAAATGGGACGTATAAATTTTATTGCAAGGGCTGGTATTTCTCAAGATAACCCTGTGAAGCTGCGGCGAAACTGGTATGTAAGAAAATGTTGGCACTAACCTACGCGTTCCAGACGAGATTACGCTTATACAACTCGAACTGAAGACGGCAGATACAAAACCACGTGCGTTACTTCGCCCTCAATTGTTCTATTTCAATCTGTGTGCATACCATACGTTAGAGTATGTCATTGTGTTGAGCTATATTCGTTGATTTTTTTTTGCGTACTGCTGTTTTTCAAAAACTACAACTCATTTTCCGCATGTCAGCAGTTTAAGTTAGCATCCAGAGGTCCTTCTTTCAACGAAAGAACGGTAAGCGTCCACTTTTTTTTTTTGCTAGCACCCCGAAGGCAGTAATAAAGCCGCCAGTAATGATAATAAGCACCAATATGTGCGCCGCGTTTGAGATTCTATTTAAACTGTGAGGAAATCATGTGCAGGCACGTCACATAGAAAAAACTTATCATACGAGCTCTGTGCTTAAATCTTCCAAATTCTTTCACAAAGTATTAGGGTCGATGATTTTTGTCACCTGCGTCAATCGCGGATGATAACTAATCTAGGACGAGTTGGAGTTGGTCGAAAGTCTCCTTATCGAAACGGCGGCTGTCTACGGAAATATCTCTCGTTTCTGCACTGTTACCCGCTTAAAGATCGACGTTGCTGAAGAGCTTGTTTACCTCGGACCACTCGCCGACCTTCCATACTCCTCTGCAGAGGTCACTGAAGCACTCTTGCTGATCCTGAGGCCTAATTGTGAAATCACAGTGATCGTCGTCGACGATGGTGCCGTTGGCCAGTCGACAATTCACCGGCCGCTCCTGAACTGCGCGGCTGAGGCCCAGGCAGTGTCCTTTTGTGCACTGCACGCCAAACAAAACATTACCTCCTTGCTCTAGTACAAGGATCCCGGTAACATTTAGCTCTGGAAGTACAATTCAGTCACATCGACAAAAAAAAAAAGTTAAAAAGAACCACGTGGCCCCTGATGCTTTCGTTCAAGTCGGCTCAAAGGTGAAAGCCATGCTGTTCTTTTTTTTTATTTGACGGTAATGATTCCGCTCATGCTTGCTGCACCCTACGTGGTCCTGCCCTGCCTCCGAGATCGCAGCCGCTGCAAGCGTTCAGAACTTTATGCGGCTTTGCAGTGCTTCCGGGATCAGGCGACTTTTTAAGCTAGCGACAATGTCACGTGATGACGGCATTAGGTGAGGTCACCTTGTGTGACTTTCTAGTGACATAATCATGACGTCACAATAACAAAACAAGTTTCGATTGCCTATGACATCATGCTGGCGTCTTCACATGATGAGTATTTGTGAATCACTTCATGATGACGCCACCGACGGGGACTTTTCGTATTTCATGAAACCTTTTAGGATTTCGTCCTGAATTATTTCACCTTGACAAAAGGGCAATTTGCGACACTATACGCGGCGAGATTGGGCTATAGGTGGCAGAACCGTCCCGCGCAAGTTTGGATAGGCCGTTGGCGTCGCGTGTACAAATATATGTAGCAGCGCTTCGTTGTGTATGGTGTGAGCCGATTGTCGGCGAATAAAATGCATTGACTACAGTTTACCGGTAATGTCTACGCTCTTTTCTACTGAAACGGTGCACGAAGCCTATGCAACGTTACCATCACCCGCGAGTAAAGCGCATTCTGTCATTCATAGGGATGCTTGCCGTGGGTGACCCTGTTCACGCTTTCGCACTAAATCAAGCCTTTGCTGTGTTGTTTGTACGTGGTTAGCTTGTGTTCCGGCTGCTACACACTGCTGTAGCGTGACTGAACTACTTATTTACATCTTTGCCACCTGGATAGTAGAAACAAGACAGAAAGAAAGATCGTAGAATGCCCGCATACCTGTGTGATTAGTTCAGTACCACCGTTCGCACCTTATAGGCATGTGATTTTTTTTTCTCTCATTCAGTTGACCAAAAATGTGGGACAGTCGATAAGTCTAACCAGGAAAGCTTAGTGGCTGACTACGCCTTGCGCTACACTTCGTTTACCACGTGTACGTACATGTTCATGCACCAGTAAAAATATAAAAATCTTATATAAGAGTTCAACAGAAATCTTTCATCAATGGATCACGTACGTCGTTTCAGGCAAACGTAAAAACAGTCACACTCGCGCTTACATGACCGAGCAAAGCACACTTTGAGAACGTGCCTGACGTACGTGCACATAGAAACACGACATGGCTCGCAGACGACTCAAGGAGCAATCCACACTTCACCGTTTTGGCCATTTGCCGCCAGGTGGCGACTCTGCTCGATCTCGCGATTGATATTCTAAGATATGTCATGCTAGCAACGTTAAGCCTGCTTTGGCTCTCCTTTTATGCCACCACCTAGCTACAGCTCTTACTGAAACCAGGTTCTGCGAAGGTTGTCGTGTTCAGTAGAAAACAAATTAAAAACACACTGAGTGGTTAGTCATGGTAGCTGTTTCATCGTGAAACTCACCTCCGTCCAGAGACCCGCCACCCAACGTGGACAGCTGTCTGTTCCGCAGCTCTGAATTATCAGCGGTGCATCCATGCCAGCATCGACGCATAGCGTGTTGTCCACGGTCTTTGATACGTTGTGCAGGCGGACCATGCACTGTGCCACACGCACCTGTGGCGGAACGTATGAACCAGCTGACATACAGATATCCAATTTGCGGCCTCTGTACCCGCTTTTCATTCACAACAATACCAAGATAATTTCTAATATTGTTCATCGCAGTGGTAAACTTGTCACCGTGCACGGGTCCGGACTGAAAGTTCACGGGTTCGATTTCGGTCGGGGCGGTCTCATTTCAATTGAGGCAAAACGCTAGAAACCCGTGTACTGTGCTAAATACGCAGTACGAGGTCCTCAAGCATTTCATGCTGTTTGGTGCCGAAATTTCAGGGGTTATCAAATAAGGTGTGCTTCATAATCAGATCATGGCTTCGGCCCGTAAAACCTCTGCAATTGCCACCGTAAACCATAATAAGTCTGGAAAAAAAAAAGCAGTCCACATCTTGCTACGAGGGGAACTCGAGTAAATGCGTCGCAGAGTGGTGGGGCATCGCGTGAACGATGCGTGATTGGGTATGCTTTGGGAATGCTTAATGGTTATTTCGCCTTTATTATTCTTATTTAGTGAACGAAGACGAAGTGTTGCCTTCAACGAGTGGTGGGACGCCGATGTTGGGTTGTGTCCCACTACTGGTTGAAGGTACTGTTGCTTCCATCGCATCTACTCGAGTCAAGCAAAGCGTCGATCAAGCGAAAGCCAAGTAGAGACGCCCTTCCGAACGTGCAAACCACCGCTTATATACACACCGCCCACGTTCGAGAAAGTGGAATACGATTCGCTCGGAGGATTTCAAGCTGGACGGTTGTGCCCTCGCGATCTCCGACTTCAGCGTAGCTCCCGCCGACTGGTTCGCCCTCCGCGGTCTCCTGATGCCGTGCAGCTCTCGCATTGTGGCACCCCGCCCTTGGACTGCTTCGACCGGATCCCCACTTTCCTATCTCCTTCTTTTTTCCTCTCGTTGGCTGGCGGCTTCTTCTCCGTCTATTTTCCTTCTATTCTTTTTATCCCTCCTTCCTTCTCCCTATATCTTTTATTCCCCATATCCCATTCCTCTGCTGACCTGTTGAGGTGTCCTCGTAAGGAGAGACAGTTACGGGTCGGCACCTTTCCTTTTCTTTTCTTCTGATATAACCACTTATATAAGTGGAATATGGGGGGGTGGTCTGACCCTCCCCTGCGCATGCTCTGCTTGCTGAACGCCCGGTGGTGTCTTATCTTATGATGGCTCCTGGAGCGACAGATTTGCGGGTGTCTTCCTAGGCCGGCACGAGATGCGAAACGCGAGGATCCGGGGGGGGGGGGGGGGGGCGGACAGCGCCTCCATCGCCGAAGTGTGACATTGTGCTACTAATAAATGCTCAGCATTTAAAATGATGCGTGGCGTAACGGCATTGACAACATACCTCATTGTGAAATTCCACATCCACGATACTAGCCTCAGCAAACAGATATCACACTAATCTTTGAAGGATTTGTTGCAGCGGCTTAGCGTGATGGAGAAGTTCCCAAGACAGTTTGAAGCCTAGATATATATGTATATTTCAGATGCGAAGCAGCTCTTTGACTAGCCTGTGTAATGCTGTCCCTCCATGCGACCGTACGAACGCGCATCAACGCGCTCCCCTCGCTGCATGTGTTGGAGCGGTTCCAAGTATGCAACGCCGCATCTGCGTGTTGACATCACGCTCCCCTCTCAGTGCACGCTGACGTCATTCTTTCCATTGCCTGTCGCACGCTCGCCGCAGCGGCCGCAGCTGCCGCTTCGTCCGTTCGCCCACAACATATGTTACTACCGCGACCGCCGCTCACTACACCGCCGACTCGTCGGTTCACGCGCAATAATCCTGGCGCGTGCCTATATAACGTACGCGTTGAAACATGTCTTATGGGTCACCTTTCTCTCGCTGCGCCTTCTCCACCACTCGCAACGCTCGAGCGCACATCGAGTGGTAACTCTTTCGGCTCGTTTATCTGCGGTGAAGATGACGCTGGAAGACGACGCTGCTTCGCCCACCGAAACATCCGCTGAAGTGATTAGGCCTAACCCAGCCGTCGCTCTAAAGAAACGAGAAGACCTACGCCAGCCATCGCTTCAAACGAATCTTCGCAACACCCGCGTTAGCGCGATTCAACCCGTGACGCCAGCCATGCACAACACTGCTGCTTCGCATCCCATGAGGGTTCCCATTCAAAAGATGGTGCGAATTTTTGGTCTTATAACTTTGCTTGCTTATTTTGATTAACAACTAGTTGATATATACAGGGGGAACTCGACAGGCAATCTTGCCTCGAAGTTGCTGCGTCGAACAAGACAGAACCACTTGTTTAAACGTTGACTCTAATGAATTCCGCTGTTGAGGGACTGTTCATCTCCTCAAGCTGCTACCTTTTCCTGAACTTCTTTCCCATTATGTTCATATCTAGCCAACGATACAGCCATGGCTCGGCTACCAAGCTTTTTGACATTCATTTATACACAAATAACTGTTTTATTCCAAAAAGTTATTGCTTCATCGATACGGAGTAATTCGACCCAATATTACTGCATCTGTAGCACAGTATTGACATACCTCCTCTATTTCTTCCCATCTCTGCGCAATGACAAATGTTGTAATGCTTCACAGCTAAGTTATGCCTATTGTGGCAAAGCATGCTTGCTGTGGCCACTTGGGGGTGTTCGCTGTTAGTAGCTGAATAGGTATGACGGGCAATTTTTAGTAAATCTCACTGTATTCGCAGCGAGGTACATCTATTGTGCGCCAGCTGGACGAACTGCTAGGTGTTGATATAAAAAAGATACCCGAAGTTTAATTTAGCTACTACTCACGTTACGGTCACTACTCTCTAGCAACAACGATGAGGTAGCGTCTCCGTACGTGCCCACAATTTACCTGCAATCCGCCACCTCCGCAAGTCTGCGAGCAGAGAGACCAAGGCGTCGTCTCCCACTCGAACAGCAAGCTGTCCGCATTGCCTCGGCCAAGGACGTAGCTGTTGTGCATTAGAGCGTCGTCGTCATCCTCAGATGCGAGGGTCTCTGGCTTCACTTGGTCTGCAAGTTTCAAATAGTGTAAAACGAGATGATGTGACAATAAGGTTACAGTTCACGTTATAGGTATTTACATTTGTCTACAAACGAGCTCCATTGGATCGGACGTATTAAGTGCGCATGGCTCAGTGAATTATAAAAGATACCACCATAGGTTTTGACTGTTCATTATTGGCAGTACTCTATACAATGAAAAGAACAAAACAAAACGGCGACCTTCATCAAGTCCGTTTCGATAACTCCTTAAAATGTGTATTGAGCCTTGTCTCTCGCTATCTGAAAATCTAGTCATTTGGGCAACTTAATTTTCACCGCCAGAAAAAAAAAAACATTGAATATTATAGAAAGAAATAAAATTGTTACATGAGCAACACTAGCAGCTAACACTTTTTATCATCTAACATGACGTACGTTAACAAAACTGCGGCGTAGGGATGCGCGAACACAACGAAGTGCCGGTCGTGCTGTCTATCACTTTGAAAAGACTGATTGGTGTGAGCCCAGCAGGTCTGAGCTTTCTGCTGATCCCTCTCAGCGTAGGGTGCACGCATCCCGTCCCTCCATGTAGGTAATTTCTGCAGCAGCCGTGTGAACCCCCCCCCCCCCTCCTCCCAACCCTTGCGACATCGCTCCAGTGCTGGACCAACGTAGTAACGTTGCGTTGGACGTCCGCGCTACGGAAGACTTCCGGTGTGTTTTCTATTCGCTTAATCTACGGTCGTCGGCTGCCCTCGTACACTTTCACTCGAATATGAGAAACACGACATGCGGGGTGATGTTATCGTACTTGGGCTTCAAACGGAACATCGCGTTGACGGCAACGGTAAAAGTGTGCCTGGAGTATTCATATAATAAGTTACCAAGAAATGTCTGATGTGCCATTCATACGTTTTTTTTTTTTAATAATGCGTGCGATGCTTTTCTATAAAAGATGTCATGCCATTATACGCTCGCAATTCATGACGTGAGAATGAGCAACGTATGACGAAATATAGGGAAACGTATGCAAGGTAGATAGTTATTATTATTTTGAAAGGTATGCAGTCACTGTAGTATCTATAGGTGTGCGAACAATGTTTGCCGTAATAGCCACAAGGACAATATACACACAATATACCTTGCCATTTTTTCTGTTTGCTTTGCATTGTTCACGGCACATAATTATGATTAGATTTTTGTTAATTCGTATATGAATGCGTGCATTTACCAATAGCGGTAAAAGAAAAATAATAGTGACTGTTTATCAGTGCTTTTAGAATACTTAGAACCCATAGAAAGAGCACTAAGTACCAAACTGTAAGGCATAATCACACGGCAGGATTGTTCCTGGCAGAGCAACATTAATAGCCGATTTCCCCGCTTACTGGTTCCTCCACCGAGTCTTTTGTGGAAGTCAGAGAGCAGCGTTTGGATGCTCGGGATGGGGGAGCCGCCATGGTGGCTCGCCGCTCCCGACCGAGCCGTTGGGTCCTCCAGCGTACCTTTGACCTCGTGGATCGCCTGGCCCTCGCGGACCTGCAAATCATTGGGCCAAGTCATTTCAGCCAAAAAAAAAAAGAAAGAAATGTTCGCTCTTTAGCTGCCCATAAATTGTTCTTGCATCAGTATACCGAATTCCCCTCGCGAGTACTTGCGCGAACGAAGCTTTGTGAGGTTCCTCGCGCTCAAGTAAAAGAAAAAAATTCACAAATCGCCGCAGTGCAAAACCAACAAAAAGACACTTATATTTCTTTGCACATTCTTCGCATCGCAAGCCTGACAGCCGAATCATTATCAATAGCATGCAAATGTAATGCGTTGTGGAGTCGACGATGGTCGACTCACCGCGCCAGGGGCAGCCGGCGAGTAGAGTTCGTTCCTGCTAGAAACATAAACCTATGCCGTTCGCGTGTCTCGTCTCACAAACGGAGGCGTATGCGCGGGCACAGGAAGGAACCAGCTGGGGATCGTCCCAGTGGGGCTCCCCTATCGTAAGCGCAAGAGTCAACCGCACGTGACCCACTCCAAGGTCCATGAGAGAGTCGTTGCTCTCTATCACTGCCTTGAAGAGTGCACACAGCAAACTCGTTAGTACCTCACTGGTGGTTAGAAGTATTTGAGGTGGTTAACACATGGGCGAGGGCAAGACTGTGTATATGAGGCCTTACAATGGTGGGTATTAGCTCATGTACGCGAGCATCTATGACGGTCTCCAAGTTTGCTTATTTCGTATTCTGCGTTGTCCTTTACTTTCTTCTATTTGCCTGTGCAGATGGTATTATGTCACTAGTAGTTGTAACATTAAATATTTGCTTCGGGTTTCTATAGCTATCTTCATTTTTTCTCGGTACACTACGATCGCTTCGAGAGAACATGGCGTTCCTGACCCGAGCATTGAGTGTTCGAAGTTGAAAATGCGCTTTTCGACTTTGAAATGGAATGAATGGTCAGGCACGGAAACAAATATATCAGCTAGCACATTGCACAAGCGAGATTACACGCATCACGGCAATAAAGGAAATACCTACCTTGGATCCCTTCTTGTTCTTGGTGTCATCGACACCATTAATGTAGGTGGGTAAATCAACTCCTTTGGGGCGTTTCCCGCCAATTCCTCGCAGGTCTTTTGTACTGAACGTCTCTTGATCCACACCTATTTAAATGGAAAGCCACACCTATTTAAATAGTCATGCATAATATTATTACGCCTACACTGGCAAAACTATTAGCAGCGTTCACGCTAGCAGACAAATACGACGTCATTACTGCATTACAAACCACACTTTTACCCTGTAATGCTCAATGCATCATATATGCTACTTTATTGCGATACCTGTAAATTGAGATTTACGCACGCGACACAAAAGCGCTACCTTTAATGCAACCCTGTTGATGAGCTGGAGAGGGTTTCATTTTCAGATACCTCAACAAACGTACTACTAATTAATTATTTGTTGTAATATTAAAATCGTGACTAAAATTTATTTCTTTGTTTTCTCGGCAAATATGCTCACTCACTAATAATAAAAGTGCGCAAGACATTGATTTATTCAATCAATCATGATTTATTTCAGCTTCAAAGACATTCAGTGGAGCTTGGTGGGTACGGACAAAAAGCCATAGATGAGGCTTGACAGGGTCCGTACCCCCGGGCTTGGCAAACGTGGCGTACAGAGTGGCGTACAATCGTGGCGTACAAAGGCAAAAACGGGCACATAACAGTTATCTTCATTGCAACAACATAAGCGAGCTAGTGGAACTGAAAAAGGCACTGGTACAGTATACAGAGATGCACTCGTTCAAAATGAAGGGGGAGAGAGAGATTCACAGGTACATTTTATCATCATACACATGCGAATTGAGTACGCGGAAGTGTTACTTATGTTTTTCGGATATGTTAAGTAGTAGCGGTAGCTGATATTTCAACATCTGTGTTGCGTAATTGGTTCGTGGTCTTGGTAATCTCCAGACTTCACGAGTCCTCAAAATTCGCACATGTTCAGCGCGAGTTAGCGCCGACAATTCTGTGAAAAATGTGTCGTTATTTTTTATAGCCGACTTATAGCGATTGTTTAAAATTGTGTGATATAGCTCATGTACTGGGAATAAGTGCAGAGCCTTGAAAATCGGTTCCGTGTGGGCATCGTATGCGGCACTAACGATGTTACGAATGGCTTTCTTTTGAAGTTTGTGTAATTTCTGAACGTTGGTTTTGGTGGTCGTGCCCCAGACTAAGTGACAATAAGATAAGTTAGACAAAAATAGTGATTTATAAATTAACAATTTTATGTTTTGAGGCAGGACGTAACGAAACTTTGACAATATACCTACAGTTTTTGAAAGTTTATTTAAGGTGGCATTCACTTGATCTGTCCACGTCATATGCTCTTCAAAAATGACTCCCAGGCTTTTAGCAACGCGTGATAATTCTATAGTTGATGTACCTAACTTTAGACTGTTTGTGATGCCCAGTGTTTTGTTTTGAGGCCGAAATATAACAGCTTTCGTTTTAGCCGCGTTTAGGTTCAAAGAGTTGGCGATACTCCAAGTGTGAATTTTATTTAGGACGACGTTGCCTTTTTCAATGAGGTTTGAAGGGTCACGTCCTGTAATAAAAGCACTTGTATCATCTGCGTAAATGATAAATTTAGTATTAGCACAAATATTTACTATATCATTCACATATAAATTAAAGAGCAATGGGCCCAAAATGCTACCCTGAGGTACACCAGCCTTAATTGGTTTGAATTCGGATACAAAACCATTAATAGTGACTTGCTGGTGGCGATGTTTAAAGTAAGAAATTATAAGTTTTAAGAAAGTGCCTCTAAAGCCATAATGCTGCAGTTTCTCAAACAAGGAATCGTGGTTAATTGAGTCAAATGCTTTTGAGTAGTCAATGAATATGCCTAGTGTACAGAGATGATCTTCGAAAGATTGTAAGATAAGCTCCTTTTGGCGTAATAGAGCCATCTCAGTGGAGCATCCCTTCCGGAAGCCAAACTGGCAAGGCGTAATAATGCTATGCTTCGTTGAAAAACTGGACATGCGTTTATATATCAATTTCTCAATGCATTTAGAAAAGACTGGAATAATTGAAATTGGCCTGTAATTGGAGAAATTATTGATGTCACCACCCTTGAATATTACAGTTACCTTTGACATCTGTAGTTGTTTGGGAAATGTGCCAACAGAAAACATGAGGTTAATAACATGTTCCAGAATTGGTGCGATAATATCGATTACAAATTTTATAGGTCTGATTTGGAAGTCATGAACATCCGTACACATACTGTTTTTTAGTGACAAAACAGATGTTATAATTTCATGCACAGTAGTCGGACACAAGAATGCGCTTTTCTGTATCGGTGCTGTTAAATATTGAATGCAATTCGGATCGTGCTTACTATTCACAAGTGATGTGAAAAAGTCGTTGAAGGAATTCGCCAAGCGTGCATTCGTTAATTCTTCGCCGTTACTATTAATTGATAAAGTGGATTGTTCTTGGGGGTCACCGTGTAGCACAGTGTTCAATCGTTTCCACATAAGGTGTGGCTTGTAATTGTTCTTCATGTCACGGACCAGATACTATGGGCGAGTAAAAATAATGATTCTGGCTAAGCAGTAAATGCATTATGAGTGCATCGATGCACAATATGCACAGACTTCTACTATCGCCATCACTCATTTGCCACTTGATTTCTCTCACATCGTAGCTGGCAAACACTCATACTGTATGTATTCTTTTGTACAGCTCCCTGGCGTCCACAAATATGTATTAAGTTATCACGGTCATAAGCTTTAGAGTGAACTTAAGCAGCCAGTGCACCTATAGCGTAACTACTTATGCCTCTTATTTTTTCTGAGCGTGCACAAAGTGGCTTTGTTTATGTGAAAAATGGCTCTTTGGAGGCTTCATTATGCTGTACCACTGCCGTCCTAGGTATTTTACGCATAGAGTTGTACTAAAGTAACACTTCTAACAAAGATGTGATACGCAATCATTTCAAGGCAATCTACATGTTTCCACACCAAGTATGTGTAATTCATGAACTTTCTCGTGAACAAGCGACGCTGTTGTACCGCATAAGAACCCGCTCCGCATACACCCTGGCCTGGTCATTCAAGACTGGGAGATACGCTTTCCCGTTTTGTGCCTTCTGCGGTGACATCGGGGATATTGAACATTTCATTTGGCTTTGCCCACAGTTTGATGTGCAAAGAGCAGTGATGATCCGCACCTTGCGAAAGGCTGTCATAGGCACCGGACAGTTGGTGACGTCATTTTTTCTGAAGGACCCGCGGCAACTACTAGGAGGAACGTGCAACGAATTTTGTTGGTCTTCCTGCGAGATACTGGGCTGTCTGACGCGGGGTGACGATTTCTAAATTCAGGAGATGCTCAGGCAGAACAATTGCCAGCCATGCAGGCCAGGCTAACCCCGCATGCTGCAACACCACCACCACCACCACCATACGTGAAATTTTTCATTTCTTAAATTTATGCTTGTATATGACCAACATAACAGTTGAACTAGACGTTCCCACTGCAAGAATCTTTATCATTTAGTGCATTTCAAGAAAGCAGACACGTGTCTCAAAAAAAAAAACGATTAGACGCAGATAAGCGTTTCTCGCTATCACTCTTGTGGAAACGTTTGCCACTGCGGTAACCACCATAGTGTTTTTTTTTTTGTATTGCAGACATATATTTCAGTGAATACATCCGGAGTTATGATGCGTAATCTAGCCAAGAAGGAACTACTTCTTAGAGTAATTTAAAGTGAAGATTCATTTTCTATAGAGAAAATATTGAAAAACTTAGTCTAAATTATTAAAAAGATGGACCTGAGCCGGGCAAGAAGAGAGAATACCAGACAGCTAAAGGTTTGAGGCTGGATTCCAATAGAAGGCAAGCTCATGAGGGGTAGGCTGGAAATTAAGGGGGAAGATGAGATTAAGAAGGAAGGAAGAGATAACATGGTCGTAGCAAGCACAAGACAGGGCTATACTTGGAGTAATAAGGGAAAGGCCTCATACAGTAGTAGTTAGGATGATGATGATGATGATGATGATGATGAGTGCTTTCAATAAGCTCTTGAAGCACGCACTGTGTGTGCGCTGGTGTGTCCTTGCAGCGCCTGCTATACAACGTTGAAGACATTTTGGGTGTGCATATTCGTTACCGACATGCAAGTACCTTTGGCCGGAGACTCCGAGGCGAGCGGCTTGACGGAGAGTATGAGTTGCCCCGTCGAGGCCCCCGTCGAGCAGACGTAGACGCCCGAGTCATCGAAGTCCATCTTGCGGATCCGCAGCGCCCCCTTTCTCGAGACGGCGATGCGACGCGAGGATGCCTTCACGGGCGCGCCGTCCTTCAGCCACTTCACTCGGCTGCGCAAGGCGTGAGGTGAAGGAACGAAACAAGAAGACAGCGTGTTTATTGAGGCTAGCTGGTACAGCTTAAGAAAATTACAAAACAGAGCTACACTTGGCAACTCACGCACTGTTAGATATGTACGGAGGGGGTCAAAAGTTTCTGGGCCACTATCCCACGTATTCCTATGGAAGCGGGGCTTGGGAACATTTGACAGCCCCTCTACATGCGACGTTTAGAGCTAACATACAATACTTTGCGAAAAAACTGGATATTTCGAGAAAAACTGTCTTTATAAGCCTGTAAAGTTAGGTACTTGCCTGACATCGGTAGTAGCATTGACGACGACACCTGGACAACGCATCTTGAGCGTCGTTCCCCTATACACGGACGCTGCTCCTTCAGCAGTCAGGGATACCTGTTACCAGTAACGGACCAATTACGATAGAAGATTTAGAAAATTGCTGAAGAGACGTGATTCAAACCTAATAGAATAAACGGCAATTTTTCGCGCCATTTGGAAGAGAGATAGTAGCATACAAAGCCCTACTTTTTCTACGGGGCCCACAGTGTCCAAACACCCGCGTCGTCTTCGACGAAGGGCCCAGTATCCAAGTACCAGTGTCTAAAAATGCGGGCTGTCACGGGTGAAGACCACAAAAAAGCTTCCTTTTTCTTCAGCCAGAAATCTGTAGTGTTAACGCACCGTCGCGATGCCCTTTTTGACCTCATTCATACCCTCCCGCTCTTTTCTTCTCTTTCCCACATTGACTGATTGATTGGCATGTGCAGTTTAACGTCCCGAAACCCCCATATGATTATTAGAGATGCCGTAATGGAGGGCTCCGGAAATTTCGACCACCTGGGGTTCTTTAACGTGCACCCAAATCTGAGCACACGGGTCTACAGCATTGTCGCCTCCATCGAAAATGCAGCCGCTGAAGCCGGGATTTGATCCCGCGACCTACGGGTCAGCAGCCGAGTACCTTAGCCACTAGGTCACCGTGGCGGGGCCTTTTTCCCACCTTACCAGTGCTTTCTGAGGATGGTCTTGTACTGGTATCGCTGGTACTACTATTTTACGGTAGTACAAATTTCCCCGTGGCGCTACCGGTATCGATATAAGATTGTAAGGTATCAGTGGAAGCTCTGGTGCGTGATTTATTGATGCGATATCGACGCCTATCTTTAAGCTTAACTCACACTTTGAGGATTGGCCCCATGATGCAATAAAGTGGGAGTAATTCACTATCAAACACATTCTCACAGCGAGAAATATCTGACATTTTCTTTATGTAAAACTACAGTTTCAAACACAAAGGCAACAATAGGTAGCCAAACCGGCGTGTTCGTATACACAAACGCCCACCTTCCTCTCGGGTCCTCCCTGAACGGAACCTTTGACTCCACGACAGGGCTTGGAGTTGCAGGGTTTGACGGCACGGGGCTTGCGCCTCGATGCGCACTTGGAGGGTGGCAGTTCGGCAACGCTGCCGTACGCCAGCTCCCTCTGGCAGCGAATCTTGCGAGTCTTCACTCCGCCATCGCAACTCTTGGAACACTGTGTGAACGGTCGCAGCACTTAGTGTCAGTAGATACAGACAGAGATATAGATTGAGAAAATGACAGAGAGAATAAGCGAACTTTGTCAAGCTTGCTACCCATGTGAGAAGGCGAATGCACAGCACAACGCTGATTCACCAACGTGAGAGTGCGAGCCTACTACACGTCGATTACTTAACCAGATTTTTAATAACCTAAAATGTTGGCTCCACACAAGCATAGCACCACTAATGCTACAAGTAGTGGTTAATTTTTACGAGTACGTTCGACGCGGAGTAAGGATTCCTGATTATATTTTCGGTGGCTCGAACAAGCGTAACTTGAAACAAAAAATAAGGATTTAGGAAAGGTGCATTGAAGAGTTGATTACCTCTTATCATGGCGTAGAAAATAAATATTTGCTTAATTTCTCGATAACTTTTGTAACACTCGCTTTTCTCGATAACTTTTGTAACTTTTGTAACACTAAGAGAATTACGGAGGGATTTCTTTTTACTTGTGGATGTCGCTGCACATAAGCATAAACGATGATGTTAAGTTTCGCCTAGGATTAACCTGGCATCATCAAGTGCGAGGTCCACGGGACGTCGTTATTGGCTTTATGCTCTCCCATAGGACCCCGTGCATTAAATTGTTATCAACTTTTTTCTAAACACACGTGTAACTAATTGGAGGCATCGTCATTTGGTATCTTGAGTCTGTTCATTAACGTTTTCAGTGTTTCCTGACAGAAAAATCAAACAGAAGTGGCGTGGACGAAGCTTTGCACACATGGTCGAAGGCCGGACCGGCGTAATGTGGAAGACCCCATTATGACATAATTAAAGAATTGGCACGGTGCTGGTGTGGTCGCGGTCGTTCGGCGTAGGGAATCCCTCAGATTACTTTCAGCAGTGATGTTGAAAGAAAACATCATGACGACGACGATTTTTTTCTGGACGTGGAAGGTTGTCAACGCACTGAGAGTGACAGCGGCGACGAACGATTAGCTGTGAACCCACGAATAGTAAACTGCCCTTCACGTCTCTTCGTGCGTTACTGTTTTTTCCACGCTCGTGAGTCACTTTGATCGTATTTAATGTATAATTACCTTCACCTAGGTCAAAATAAAAGCATATTTTTTCTTATGCATTGCATGCAGCCCAATTACAGTGGGTATATTAAGGAACGCCGCATGACGCCAACACGCTCGAGCTCGAGCAGCGAAGCGAAATGGTTTTTAGAGCGATCAAACATGCAGTTACGACTACAATCTACGCCTCTCTGCTTTCCCTGTACTTCACAAGTATACCTTGCGAACAATGTTCTGAGGAATTTCAGCAACTTCGATGTTTCGAAAAGCATACGTGCGTATTATTTTCGATATTCTCGTTTAGATCGCGCTGATGGAAACTGCAGCAATGGAGTGCAGTGCATTGCACACGCTTAGAGTCTGAGCGTGATTATGACAGAAGCGCTACTTAATGGGAAGTTAAATGCTCACGTTTCTTTGAAGAAGCAACTCCATGTTGCTGACAGCTCAGGTAATAACTACAGCGTGATGTGTTTGCAAACCATCGCCACGTTAAACATTCGGTGCAGTGCAGGCACGATTGGGCGCTGCTCCGTAGCTGCCTACTACTGTGGAAAATCCGTCACGCAGGCTCCGTACTATAGTTACCTCGGAATGCCGTTTAGTTCATACGTCAATTTTAGCTCGCGCACTTCTCTGTAGCCCGCACAGGATTACGCAAGACATCGCTGACGCGCGGTCAATCAGAGGACGCCCCCACCCTTCACACTACGGCAAAAAAAAAAAGGTGGCAGCGAACAATTAGCACTCCCTATCGTTTGGGAAAGTACTGTGGTCCGATATATGTTTATTTGAAGAATAAGAGTTCATCCGGCGAAAGCGGCATGGGGCGTACGTCCGTGCGTGCTATCTTTACCTACGCAAGTTCACGGGTTGACCATCCACCTACAGCCATCTTCAATTGCAGGGCGCGCCACCTATAGTCTGTGCGCATTGCGCATACTTTATTTAAACGCACACTAAAAACAAGGAAATAAGACAGACTGCACACAAAAGAGAACCGTTTGCCTTTCTTCCGCCTTTGTATAGCGTGCGCTATCATTCATTATTGTGTAACAACAAGCCCACATTGAGAGTTTCATCCCTAGCAGCGAGGAATGATACCTTGGTCCACTTGTCCGGCTTCCATCGAGCCACGCAGTCGACCAGGTTGCACATTCGTCGTTCCAGAGGCCTGGGATCCGGGCAGTGGCTGTCGTGGACGACGAGTGTGTTCCCCACGCCTCTGGTGACTTCGTGCACGCACTGCACGCTGCGCCACTGCGAACCACCGCCGCAGGGCTTGGTGCAAGGCGTGAAGTCGGACATGTTCCACCTGTTGCCAAGGTAGTGAACGCCGTCGCATTCGTCATCGTTGTTGCCGCTATTTAATACTAACATTTCACACTTGAAAGCGGCTGTACAGCTATGAAGTGGCGACTAATTCCTTCGTGGGGAAACGGGGTATCTTGCTGGAAAGGGATGAAGAGGGCTACGTATTGAAATTGGTGCGCTCTTAGACGCCTACTAATGGCACAACACAAAATTCACATATTTTATTAGTACCTCAGTTACCCTATAAGCTTAGCAGATAGGGAGACCATGTGTACACGCCACATGTGCGTCTTAATTGTTAAACTGTTTTTTTTCTCTTTTTCAAGTGAGGAGGAGAAGAGAAAAAAAATGTTATTGACTTGAGACCAGCACTACGCTCTCGTCACTCTCGTGATAGCTGACGAAGTCCAGATTTTGTCTCCTCTTGGCACGAAGTGCCGCTCAAAGGTGAACTTCATTTGTCTTCTGGATGAAACTATCGCGTAGCTTCGTCTTTTGCAACGAAAATGAGGAAGAATGCGAGATATGGCTACCTCTTGAACGGCTACTCTGGAGGCCACGTTACCATTGTTGCCACAATAAAATACATATTGTTTTTCCAAGATCAGGTTGTTTTAACGTTACCCGGAACCGCGCAACTGATTATGGAAATGCACAAACGCACATAAAGTGCCTCTAGGTAGTTCATTAAGATTTTTTTTTTTGCCGTGTAATGTGCACTAGAAACGAGATAGATGGCGGCAAGCCATTGTCAGTTTCTGCGGAGGTCTGTGAAATGAAGCAGCAAGCAGTGCCAGCGAAGCAAGCGAGCAGACGATGTCAAGTTAGCCTTTCATGAGTCATTTCACAGAGCGGTGGCAGGTTGGTTGCTGACCTATCGGGATACCTAACTCTTTGAGAATGAGTTGTTGGTTAGGATAAGTTGGAAGGAGAGAACATACCTTGGAGGGCACGGCATGTTGTTACACGTCTCTGTGATGGTCTCCGGTTTTTCTTTTATGTCACACAGGACGTAGCTCACCGGTTGGCCATCCGCGTTGCGAACGCATTCTACCAAGGACTCTCGAATCCCTGCGCCGAAACAAGTGTTGAAACTCATAACCATGCAAACCAGGCAACAAACATATCTCTCAGGCATGATAGAAAATGGGCGATACCATATTAAGGCTGAACGTTGTAACAAGGTCCATGGCCTCTGAATTCAGAGAAAGAAGTGCCACGAAAAGTTACACGAAGCATGCAGCTAAAGACATGATGTAAAATAGGTTGATAGTAAATAATCTGTTTGCTTGGTTTTGTTCATACATTGTAATTCCACCATTCACAAAAAGCCGATCGGGACTGACGCCTCTCAGGCCGTGCTCGTAGCACGGAACAGAACATCATCAGAATCGAGCAGTCGTACATCACGGTGGCCATTATTATGGAAAATTGAACTCATTGTACATAGGCGGGAAACTTAAGTCGCCAAAGAGTTTCCTTCAGGACAATTATACAAATTTTACTTTTGTACTTAGTTCTACCTGAGCATAAAGATCAGAAACAAAAACACGTAAAAGATGATTCATTTACCCCGTCATTGGGTTTAAAGAAAAAAATCTTCTTTTAGCTAATTGCAGTCATTGATAGCTGTGACATTTGGGATGCCTGAAAGTTAGACTAACATAAATTCATGCATTGGCATGGACATCGTTTCCAACATAAAACATTTTTATATCGACAATTCTTATCGGGCTTCGCATGGTGCTTCGTTTTTATGTTTACATCAATCAAAAATATAGGATTAGCATTGGATGGTTAACATTAGTTCCAAAAGATTATCGATATAACCCACGCCTTACGTTGAGGTGCCTTTAAGTATCCACTTTAGGACGACCGTGATAATCTAATGCAGACATGTCTACGCGTAGTACGCATAAAGTCACCTTCGTTCTCATATTAACTCGCCACGGTGGCCCAGCGGTTATGATACTCGACTGCTGCTCTCAATGTAGTGGGACCGCACCGGCCGCATTGTGAGTAAGCCGAAATGCTGGAGACCAGTGCACTTTAGGCGCACGTGAACGGACCCCAGCTTCGGCGCCTCTCATACTACGGCGCCTCTCATAGTCATATCGTGGTCTGAGGATGTCAGATCCGTACGGGTGTTATAATTCGCCCGAGATTAAAATTCAATTGGAAAGACGATGTCGTATCTGCGCTTACCTCCCAAACAGGAGGCAGAGCACGGCGTGTACCCCGCCGAGCGCCACGAGTAGGGCGCTTCCGGCTTGGTTTCGATGCCGCCGCCATCGGCTCCGTCCCCTTCTTCGTCGGCCTCCTCGTCCTCTTCGGACTCGCCACGATTTTGGTCCAGGGCACAGGGACGCATCGTGCAGCGCTGCATCTCTGCTGGACGGATGCCTGCGCCACACGAGGATTATGTTCACACATGTCTGCTCCCCCCCTTTTTTTTTTATCTCGCGGTGAGGCACGTTCCAATGTTGGTATTCGACACCCATCAGGTACTCTATCGTTTTTCGCACGTTTTAAGATCTAGTTAACGTCCTTGCCTCCTGCCATTGTTCTTACTCTCCTTCAATAGCTATAGTCGAAGCGTGCGGTGGCTAGGGGATCACGTATCGTACGAATGTGTGCGTACGTACGTATGCATGCATGCATATATGTATGTATGTATGTATGTATGTATGTATGTATGTATGTATGTATGTATGTATGTATGTATGTATGTATGTATGTATGTATGTATGTATGTATGTATGTATGTATGTATGTATGTATGTATGTATGCATGCATGCATGCATGCACATGTATGTATGTATGTATGTATGTATGTATGTATGTATGTATGTATGTATGTATGTATGTATGTATGTATGTAATGCAATCAACTTTCTCATTTTGCATTGCGGGTCGAAGAAAAGCTGCAACGCGACCTCCTCGAATAATGAAAGGGTGTTGCGATCGGAGCCTGAGCTGGTCGTTATGTCTGCATGGTGAACTGCACAAAACACGAACGTCGAGTATAAGTGAGAACCACACCATCATATCTTCAAGCGGCGTCTGTTCCTCCAGGTAGCGATCCCCTCGCTTCACCTTATATTTTTCGCAAAGAGAAGCGGCTGTCGCGAAATCCGTATGAGTGATTACGCCTCCGTATTTTAGAGCAGGGTTGTATACAAAAATATCTTTTTTCAGTGGGAGGTGGCACTTTTTTGTTCTGAAGTGTGGGCTGGACAGGTGAATAGTCATTTGCGCTATGTATGCGTGGTGAAAAAACAATCAGAGAATGGGGGGGGGGGGAATGGGCCCACTGTGTCACTCCTGCCTACGCCACTGTTTTAGAGTAAATAAACAAGTGAGTGCCAGAGAATACATGGGGACACAGCCTGGGTGTCTTCTTTTACATCGCATTCATTTTTGTTTGCTTTGAAAATTGAAATGTGCAGTACCACTATAGCCCAAAAGATGGTTTTATTAAACTTTAGTTTCACCCACCAGTGCACTCCTTGTCGGGCAACTTCGCCATCGTGCGGGAGAACTCGAGAAAGATCTTGCACTCCACAGATCGCTTCTGGACGCCATCGCCGCATGTGACGCTGCAGGATCCCCAGTCTCCGACGATGAAGCTGCGCAAGGCAAAAATTGTCGAGTTGACGTTAAACAGGCTTAAAAAGAATTGGCGTATCCACGAAGTGAACGATGATGAGCGGGCTAAGCAATGAGATCGTTCGGTGTTACCGCGATTCACCCAGGACATTGACCACTCACGTATGTAAATGAGTGACAAAGCGGTTAACAGTTAGATACAAGGCTTATCGGTCATAAAGGGTATGTCATGTTGAGTCGTGAATTTCGTCCTGCCTTCATTAATACTGATTTGTGGTGTGTGATCTAGCCTGATGTTGGCAAAAACAAGGTGTGTACACGCTTCTCTGGTGTTGTTGTTGGTTGTTTCCAGTAATACTCTGTGTCGTATAGAGCTTATCGAGACGTAATATGCTGCCAGTCGTTGTCCGTGATCATCATCGTCATCACGGCTTCGGCACCCTCTAAAGGACAAGCATCGCCCTTAATAAAAATCACACCAAAATACCAGTGCACCACAAACCTGTATAGGCTATATGAAAATACTCCTTGAAGTGACGCTGGGAACGTTTCATGAATGCTGCTGTGTGGCTTACAGACACCAGTTAGATTGGCTAAGTTGGTTGGTGGGTTCCTTGTGGTTCGGTTCTCCCCATTACTGGTCGGTGTCGTGCTCTGACTCAACTCACTACGGTTGTTTCGCCATAAGTCAGGCAGCAATAGAAATGTAGAAAAGTTTAAAAAAAAACTACAAACAAAGTGATTACAACAAAACCTTCAACAAATTGGCGTTTTCCAGTCAAGATATTACTAGGCCAAAACCTCGAATATAAAACAAGTTGATTTTTATATTTATTTCATCTATTATAATAATCTACTTATTTTTTTTTATTTTCAATGTTCGCCCTACCACCCCGCCGTGGTGGTCTAGTGGCTAAGGTACTCGCCTGCTGACCCGCAGGTCGCGGGATCGAATCCCTGCTGCGGTGGCTGCATTTCCGATGGAGGCAGAAATGTTGTAGGCCCATGTGCTCAGATTTGGGTACACGATAAAGAACACCAGGCGGTCAAAATTTCCGGAGCCCTCCACTTTGGCGTCTCTCATAATCATATGGCGGTTTAGGGACGTCAAATCCCACATATCAATGTTCGCCCTACCAAGACGTTATTAGAATCGTGGTCTGTTTAAATGCAGTGGTGATAATAAACGAGTTTAATTTTCTATAGTTGCCTTCTTGTGTAGTTTAAGGGATACATAAAAACAGGAGAGAGAGAGAAACAGCTTTATGGAAGCGGCAAGCTTTAGAGGAATTATATCCTGTCCCCTAGATAGCAGCTAAGAGCCCTTGGGCTCAAGCGGCATCGGCGGCTTGGCTTCTAATATTTTTCTCGTAATGCAAACTAACGGAACGTGCCATTATATTGAGAATCGTCATCATCATCATGTCTTCATTAGCTGTGATGAAGCTGCGACTAATATATCTGGTGACACAGCAAACCCACACAAAGTGCATGAGACTCCAAACGCCGTTTTTTTTTCCTAACCGATAGTTCACGAGGAAGGCAGACTTACAATACTCCATTTCTGTTGAATAGCCCTTAGAAACATGTTTTACACAATTATCTGCCTCGCTGCATATTTATCTAGATCCGAAACTTCTTGGCCCGAAGAATGCCGACGCCGTCCTTTCTAATTCACTCCTTGCCTCTCGTCGGTGAAGCGTGTGCCCTCATCGGACTTGGACTGATGCCTTCGAACGATCGTGTTTCTCAGCGCACGTGTACTCGAGGCTAATAGCTTACGGTCGTGCTTAAATTGGCTTTCTAGCTGCGCACACTAGGACCCAAGAAAAAAACTTAATGAATAACGGCCTCTCTCCAGCAGCCTTAATTACGCACACAGGTCTCGACAATGCTCATTAGTTTATTGTGTCTATGGCGGAAGATTAGCCTCGCTAGCGTATATTAGTTGTTCCGGTACTGAAGCTATGTTTTGTGTGGTGTTTATAGCTATATGTTTTGCTACGTTAAAGTACACGAGTCCGCGTTCATTCTAGTGACGCCTGCCGTTAGTTTGTTACGGATATCAATGCTGTAAGATCGCTTTCTTCCGCTTATTAGCGCACTGCAAAGAGAGAAGATCCTCCGTGTAAGAACGATATTAGGGGCGAAGCTCCTCAAAGGTCGTCCTCTCTTCCGTACGTAGTATGTACCCATCTCTAGATTATGACTTGCTCAATAGATGGCGTAGCATGTATATGTCCTTGGGAATAATATATCAAGATGGCGTTAGTGGTTTTCCCAGCATGTCGACGGATCGAATTCTGATGAGCGGGGCGAAGCGTCCATCTGTCCATCCATGTGTCGAACCATCCGTTCGTTTCCCTGTCCGTTCATCCGTTCGCCCGTCCACTCATCCGTCCGTGCTTTCGTCCATCCGTCCGTCCATGCGTCCATTAATGCTTCCGTCTATCCGTAGCTCTGTCCGTCCGTGTTGTCCATTCGTCCGTGCGTCCATCCATGCGTCCATCCATGCGTCCGTGCCTTTGTCCGTGTATTTATCGGATGGACAGAGAAACGAACACACGCATCCCTACTGAAACTTTCCGTATGCGATGTCCAATAATTCCGTATGTTTTCGTAAGAATTTTACGGAAATATGTGGAAAATATATGGGAAACATATGCATTCTTTATGAAAACTTATGGAATTATTGGACTCGCATACGGAACGTTTCAGTGGGAATGGACGAATGAACGGACGCTTGAATGGACGCATGGGTGGACGGATGGACGAATGGAAGTAAGAATTAACGGACAGACGTAAGCATGCACGGATGGACAAATGGATTCAAGGACTGACGAACAAACGCTCCGCCCCACTCATCATCATTTACCCCATGGATATGCTGTGATTTTTTTAACGTTAACAAAATGTTGTGCTACGTAAGTTGTTCTTCGCTTTTTCTTTGTCGACTTTCATGTTTTGAAATTTATTGGGGATGATTCCGGGTGACGCTATTGACGTTCAATGCAATAATTAAACACTATTACTTGAACACGAGAATTTATCCTCCACCACACAACGCTGTCCAAGTCTAGCACAAGCGTTCACATTACGAATGCCTTAGACTGAGTACAGAAAGAGATCTTTGTCATAACGAAGACTCCGCAACCATGACTATATCCGTGAACTTTCAGAATACGGTAGGGATAAAAACAGTAGAAAAAAAGTGTTAAAATTCACTTACTGTCTTGTAGTAATCTCTAAATATTTTATTAGTTTTAATTATTCCCAAGCATTTTCGTACTTCTATATAATCGCGAAGTCCCTTTTTCTCTTCGTCTGTATATAATAAAATTCTGCATTGGTATTGAGCTATTATATTCTCGGTTGCATTCGTCAAATATGATTTCTATTATTTTGCCAAGTTTAGACCGATTATAGACCTGGAAATGCAGTGCGTTTCGCAGGTTCACACCTTGGTTCCGGTGACTGGTGGTGTGATTTGGAGTGTGCATTGAAGGGTGCAAAGCCTTGAGGAGGGGCGTCCTCTTGAGATCCAAATTCTTTTCCTGTGAACAAGAACAAATACGTGTCTAAGAAAGAAAATAGAAAAAAGTGTGGAATTCCGGCGCATAAAACACTGCCTTTGTGGTTTCCTTTACTACTTTTATACGTCCTCAGCAGACACAAAATTAACAGCACGTTGTTAGGAATTCGCATTTCAAGCAACTTCCACCAACTCGCCCAACTCTGAATCCTTTTGAATTACAGTTTTGCTTGACTGATCTTTCTCCGGTCAGCAGCCAATCTTAAAAGCTACAGGTTAGAAAGTGTGACCTTTTACCGGATTGTGAGAATGTAGAGCGGCAACTTTCACTCGAATCCGCAGGGCAGCCTTGTATACAACTTGACGCGCTCGTATAGGTACCAACCTTGTGGAGAATGCGAAACGCTCCATGTCAAACAGCACGGAGACGCGCAAACACACCGCGGCTCATCTACAGAACTTCCTGTCGCATTGCATTAGGCACAGCGCTGTCCACCTCAGACTCCGTGAACTAGCCCAAGGTAATTTTAGGGGCGAAGCTCCTTATGGCGTGGCTTGGGCGTTTCTCGTAGTACGTAACCACCAGTGGCACATACCCGAAATAGGTATAACATTTGATCTCCAAGATGGTGCCGGTGAGAGATTTCTTCTGTGCGTTGTTTAACAATAAAAAATAGTGCTCAATGTACATGCCAATGGCTGCTAATGGGGAATGAGAGTCAGGAGCATTCGGCTTTTAGTCAACGCGCACGCTGCGATCCCCATTAGCAGCCATTGGCATGTACATTGAGCACTATCGGACAAGAAAGGTTTGCTACATTATACTCGCTGGGTGTAACCTCCTTAGTTTTAGAAAGGTTTAGCAAGCGTTGAGCCGCAGGGCCATGAATACAATGAACTAGTATATACCATCAATGAATTCGAGGTGGTTAATGGGGGGAAGCAGATACGAAGCGCAATCCGTAAGAAATTAAAAGCTGAATCCTCCTGTCTCTCATTTCACATTAGCAGCCACTGGCATGTACATTGAGCACTATCTGACAGGAAAAGGTTGCTACGTTATACTCGCTGGGCGTAACCTCCTTGGTTTTAGAAAGGTTTAGCGAGCATTGGGCCGCAGTGCCATGAATACAGTGAACTAGTATATACCATGAACTCAAGGTGGTTGAAGGTGGGAAGTAGACCCGAAGCGCAAGCCGTAAGAAAGTGTGCGTGCGCCACCTCTCGTTTAGTCCCTGGAATGTCTACTGAATGGCGGTGCTTCTATATGGGGAATATATGATAAAAAGATGCGAGATGGTGGGACTTGGAGTGTTGAATAGATGGACGAATGGACACACAGACAGATGCATGGATGGACGCATGAACGGACGCAGGGGCGGATGCATGAACGAACGCAGGGACGGGCGCACGAACAGACGCATGGACGGTCACACAGACGGACGCATGGATGGACGAATGCTTCGCCCCACTCTCCATCATTCACTCCGTGGATATGCTGCCATTTTTTTCTCTTTCGCAGTCATGTAAAAAAAAGGGGGTGGGGGTATTCGGTGGTTGGCTTGACTGGGAGTACCTGATTTCCTTTACACTTTTACGCGACCAGAGCCCTCGTAAAGTTTTAATACTCCCTTGCTTCTACTGTCAAGATGTCACGCTAAGTACCGTTCAGTGGAGAGGACGGAAATAAATCGAGGCCGCGAAATGTTCTCTAATCGCATGTCGAAACGATCGTACGCAACTAGAACCTGCATGCGACCTGTACGACGCTGCGCTTTTCTTGCAGCGATCGAAGGTTGTTGCTAGCTCGAATGTCCCTCTCAAGTTTCCCAATGGCGGTATTGCTTGTTGCTTTTAACTTCAAAGTACACGTTACCCACCCCCGCACTTAAGTATATACGTCAGATAGAGTGCCTGTAGGGGTTGCTCGCCGATGCACTTTAGTAGGCATGTGGTGTAACACGGCCTGACGTTTCGCTGGCTTAGAGCTTGCCTGTATTGCGTTGCATAACAGCGGCCGACAATGAATAGTTTCCTTTCTACCTGTGCTGCTCGCTAATATCAAGACGATCCATTTATGTCCATGTGGCTTTTTTGTTCTTTTTTTACAATTAAGAGTTAAAACACTTACTACATGACCACTGTTATAGAGGTATATACTTGATTTAGTACCCCTGAAACCTACATTGCGAAAATAGTGGTTCTTGACTTTTCATCCCATAAAATTACGTAATAGTTGTTCATCTGATCAGAAAGGGGTCTTTCTGCATTACGTTCGTTTGAATGTATACATAGTGTTGGTCGATAAGGCGCTACGAAAAGGAGAGAACGGTTACAAGACGAGAAAAGGTGAACTTCCTGGCGTAGAAATATCAGATGAGGTGTTGAGATGAGCCAGTGCCATGGTATATACAGACTGAATATTATGTTACGAGGGCAGAGTTAAGGGTCGATATCAGGAGGACAGCCTCTGCCACGCAACGAAGTCAAACTAAATACCATGAGCTTCGTGACTGCCTTCTTCTCAAGGGCAGTTGGTCGACCGGATGCTAAACATGAAGAGGTATGGTGGACTGCAGCCTATATGTCAGGTTTTTGTAGGCGAATTCAGGACGTATTTATGGCAGGGACACGGCGGCTAAGAGTGTGGCCGTAACACGATTTTAGTGAGCAGCGATAAATAAGAGAAGCTATTACGAACTTCACCTGCCACCAGTGATAATAAGGCTTTACGGAGTCGTTTGATCGATTAGCGTAGATGAGCCTTTTGAGTGATGTATGACATGGAACATAAAAAATCACGTTCAGGTCATTATTAGCAGTTCCACACGCACACATACTTGAACGGATGATTTCAAAATGTGCATCCGCAAATTTTTCTGAAAAGCAGGCCCTTGGCAATTTCAGCAGAGAGATGAGACCAGACCAGGTTCGCCTTCGAAAGTTGAACCAAAAGGCGCGAGAGCACGAGTAACGTGTTCTTCTTATCCACCGCACTAAATCGGTGGTGACGCTTATCGTCTCGTTACCCGAATATCGATATCAGTTGCCGCTAAAGACAACCAGATGATCTAATCCAAGTTTCCGTAGCCCCTCCACTATACAACGTTCCTCGTAATCGCGTCGTGATTTAGGGACGTGAAGCTCCCAAAATTGTTTTTATTGTTCGTATGAATTGGATGTGTGACGCCCAGAATACACTAGTGTTGTCAAATTTACTGTCCGTCGACTTCGCTTCCTGTGTTTGCGTGTTGCGCTTGGGATTATAGCATGCACTACACACGTGCGTTCACGAATTCACAAGAACTTATGAACATCACTGCGATCATTGCTGTGAACAGCGACGTCATTTTAGTGTTCTGCTCGTTGCTCCCATCTGTAATTCAGTATTGGTTTCACTGGTAAACTTGGTATAACTTCATTTTATGGCTAGAATTGCTGTAAATCGAACAACAATTGATGAGTGTACATTAACAATGGGTTAAGTCAAGCATCATTGCGGCACCATGTGCTTGTGTCTTGTTTGTGTGAGAGATAGAGAGATATCGTATGAAGAAAGGCAGGGAGGTTAAGCGGAAAGCAAGTATCTGATTTGCTACCCTGCACTGGGGAAGGGGAGGAAGAAAAAACAAGAAAGAGAGAACGCTAGAGAGAGAGGGAGGAAAGCCAAAGCACACACACACTATAATGTCATAATAGTTCGACGAAGTGGTACTTTGTCTTTGTGAATAAACAAAAAAGGTAATTTCTGAAGTGACAGATACCATAAGCATAGATTGATTGATTGATATGTGGGGTTTAACGTCCCAAAACTACTATATGATTAACCATAAGCATAGTGTAATATTAAAAAAAAAACACCATAAGCACCATAACACCATAAGCATAGTGTAATATTAAAAAAAACAGAGCAACTCACTACCTCAACCATAGAGTTGAAAATATGTTGGTGATCAGGCATGTGACTTCAAAGAAAGCATTTTTTTCTTCTTTAGCCGCCCCTGATGAGTATCATGCCAATGTGCAGAGCATGCTAACAGACACGCTACTTATATTTAGTGAAACCATACATAACGCACACACGGCGACTCGAGCAGGTATTCCACACGTTATATTCCTAGCGAACGCTTACGTGGGAGGGAAAACTAGGTCCATATTCTTCTAGAGTATATCGCAAATCAATGGAAGCACTGCAACTTTTTTTTTTCGCAGACACAAACATTGGGGATTAGTACTGAGCAGATTATGTAAGTTGACAGTGAGCGTGGCGGCTATGTGTCTGTTCTGCCCGAATGAGAACTTCTAGACTCACCGATGTAGGACTATATATATGAATATATATGCTACACTGTTGTTTAAATGTTTTAACACAACAATGAAGTGTAAAGCTGTAGCGATCACTAAGTAATGGTGATAACAACTCCTTCGTTTATTTTTTTTTATTTAAAAGAAAGCGCTCCTTGCAGCCTTGTTTTGGCAATGCTATCAAGAGCCCATAACAGAGTGACGGTGTGTCCAGCTCTCACCCTTGAAGAGGCACGGGTTTCCCGACGAGCACTGCTGCTTGGACCGTGGCCGTCTCTTCGGGTCGCACAGGTGACTCTTACGGCCTCGAATGTCACGGCACTCCACCGCCCGTGTCTGCGTGCCCACGCCACACGTAGCCGAGCACTGCGTGACAAGCACGGCGCCCGCAAAATACTAGAATGTTCCAAAAGCTGGGGGATATCAAGAATAAAAACATGCACTCCAATTTAAAGCAACAAAATATAACAAGAAAAAAACTACGCAGACGTTTCACCACGTATAGTATCCTCAGAATGCACTGGCACCAAATGAGCGGAAGTTACCCAGTCCACTACTATAGTCTCGTATGTCTCTCTGTATACACACTCGGGAGGGGGCCGCGGTTGCTTTTGCACGCCGACTTGTCGCGACGAATGAAGCACGATTCGAGAGGCTTTCTCTTCCCCCACCTTTGTTCACGAGCCAGCGTCGGCGCCAAGCTGAAGGGGCAAAATCTCGAAGTTTTTTTTGTTATATTTTGTTTTGTATGTTGTAACGATTACATATGTTGTACCGATACACGTGCATCGGTACAACGAGTGTAAGCGTGTCGTAGGAGTATTTTATCTCCAGACATACTCTTCGCTGGGTGAATGCGTATTGCAACAAGATGGCGAGATGGTTAGGCGCAGATAAAATGAAGATGGAAGAACTAAACATTTTGCAGGACAGTGCCTATCTCAGAAATGGTTTTTATTGAACAGAATTATATTCGTAAGGTCTTCGGTCCTCACTTATGATGCGACTACAAAACTTTTTGGTGACGCTACTATGACGACAGCTGCATGAGTGTTACGGTCGCAAGTGTGGAGGTTGTCAGCCAAGCAGTTCAATCTTTGTAAGCGTAAACAGGTTCGCGCAGCACTCCATGTCATCGTTGCTATAGTAATTTTAATATTGTCACTTTGCGATCGTAAAGAATTGAGCAGCCAGAGGCAGCATAAGTTAAAAACAATAATTTTAGAAAGCTGCATTTTTCGCAGCAAAAGCTGCTGTGAGATTACAACTCAGGTCACGTGCAGCTGTCCACCGCCGCCGGTGTCCGTAACCACATCACGCGAAATTAAAAGAAAAAAAACTAGCACCAAGGACACAGTGGGGCTCGAAACTCGGGTCTGCTGAGTGCCAGCCCAGTATTCTACCACTGAGCTACGCTGGTGCTTGTGACTTGTTGGCAAACTTGCCTTAGGCAGGCTTAATGTCGGGAAAGCAGTCGCGTTATTACGACTTGTAAAGTGTTTTAAAATATTAAAAAAACAACCAGTCGTCGCACAATGCGATTAGCGTAACGAGTGGGCCGTCCAATTCTCACACCCATTACAAGAGCTTGTTCTTGTTCGCCCATTTACAGTGGTGCATACCTACTTCAGTCATGATCCCTCACCGTCATCAGCCACTGCATGAACAATTGGTGCGGAATTCCTTGCAAGCGCTTAGTGGGTACCACGCATCTCAGAAGAATGACAAAAAATAGTGTAGCGAATGCCGGCCAACTACCCAAAAGTTTATTATTACTGCCCTAGTGGGTATCAAGTACAGGTGCTAGCAGTAGTTACCCAATCAGTGTTTTCAAAAGGTTCTGAAAGGCCGCTCTTCTAGCTTTCGCTGTGACTGTGCTGCGCCTTCTGCGCCAGCCTGGCGTTTTTTTTTCTTTGAGAGAGTTTTGTGGGAGCGTCAATTTCTATGCATAGCCCAGAAATTTTTATTTGGTTAAGTATTAAGCAATCACAGGCTCTAAGCAATACTGAAAGCATGCATGAGCTAGTTTTTGTCAACTACCGTTAATTAAGTAGCAAGCTATCTGTGTGACTGGCTATAACGAATGAACTGACTATACATTTACCCGCCTTTCAAGTTTTCTTCAAAAAAATTTATTTGCCAGTTCAACGATTCAATATTCACCGCGGCAAGAACCAGTTAACTTGCTTATTGTTTTATCAAATTTGTCACCGGTTGTTTAGCTGTACATCATCGCGCAAGAGAATCAAGGACAGCAATCTTTCATCTATGAGACCCGGTGCTATAGACGTCACCTGTGACCACTGGCCCTCGGTCCAACGCGAGCAGGGGTGCGCATTGCAGGGCCTCGTGTCTACCGGCCTCTGTCCGGGGCAGAAGTGGTCGGCCACAGCCGCCGTGGCCGAGACCACAGTCGCTGAGGGCCGCACACAAGACACGTTGCGCGCCTGCCTGCCGCCGCCGCAAGACGCGCTGCACTCGCTCCATTCGCCCATAGCCCACCTGCGAACGAAGCAGTAGTTGGGAGAATCTCCGGATGCACGATGAGCATATGATGGTGAATGCTCCGGAGTATAGTTATTTGCTCGTAGAATAACGAATCCATTACGCCATTCTTTTTCATATTACAGCAATACGAGCTGGTTCGTCTCTAATGCCTTAAATTCCGCGCTTTTGAATTGTAGCGAGCTTCACTTCCTCGTTTTGCGTAATTACACAATAACAACTATGGAAACGTGACACGAACGACATTACAACGACCACATAGCTATGTCGTGCAGCAGAACGTGATCACTCTCGCTAACTCTTTATTACCTTGTACACTCATCAGGTTTGCGAAATTGTCTACCCTAAATGCATAAATGATCTGTGATTCGTATTACGCTCAGTAGAAACAAACAGGCAACTTTGTCGACCACATCAAAAGTTTACAATGCTACGCTACAGCGACCGCACATTAGGCATCTTCGAACAATCAGTGCGCTTTTTTTCAATCGAATTAGAGGGGCTACCAACGCAATCTGACGCAATTAATGACTGCTTTACGAGGACTGCTTAACGTACGCGTACCCGGGTGGGCAGGGGTTGCTTCCGCAGGCACGGACCCTGGAGTCTGGCCGGGAGTCCACGTCGCAGAGCCGGTCATCCACTTCGGCGCCCGTGTCTGACGACGTGCACACTGGGTGGCTCTCCTGGTAGCCTGCGCAATCACATGAACGACACAGGCGCCTTGCTCATGCTCCGGATTTCTCAATGCTGCTGGTTTATCGCAAATAGTTTTCATCGTCAACAAGAAATGGCATTTGCCTCCTGGATTGTTATCTGATAGTTGCATTCTTTACAAGTACGCACTTAATCTGGGGAACAGATAAGAGTCCGGACGCCCTGCCCCCCCCCCTTCCCCCCCCCCCATTCCTCATTATGGAATCTTTATTCTCAGAAAAATGAATAGAAGTAAGCTGATTCGTAAGCTGATTCTCTCCTTCCCATAAACTAACTTCTCTATCCCGCACCCCATATAATATTCTTCATCTACCCTTCGAGTTATGTGCAAGATATGACAAGACGTTCTCACATTGGACCATCTCTGGAACTTCAGCCCAACGCTATAGCATACCTTCATAGGAAACACTTATATCAAGTTTTCCCCCGAAAGGCCTACCCAATTTAAACAACATTCAGTTTGTGACGTCAACAGAAAATCTTTCTTCAGTATCAAACTTACGCTGCAGAGTTTTAAATATTTTGTTGTGTTTAAAAATATTTTGTACCTTTGTAAAGAGCCCGGATTTCTTTAAGTGCTGCTTATTGAATTATACTCTGGTAGGTTCCGCAAGTTCCGCAATTACTCCAATGTGTGCCGAAGGAAGAACGTACAAAATTCCTGGACATGCTTGAACTGATAAAGAGAGGACGAGTAAGTGAAGCCTCATCATAGAAGCGTAGTGTTTCAACATAAAGCTACGTCATCTCGTAAAGATCCCCATACTAGTCGGCGTATCAATCCTTCCCGGTGTCTAGGCGGAGGCTTCCCACCATATCCGAACATTCTTTGTGAGTTATCTTTTTCGTTGAAAAACATGCAATAAAGAGCCAAATTTTCTCTACACTGTGAATTAGTAGGACGGGCACTGCATAGGTGTGAGAGCTGACGTTTGTTTGTTTTTTCACCTCTTTTTACAGGCCAGGGACTGAATTCCCAGTTTTACATTTTGTGTCAATGTTCTTGTTGCCATTGGGCGGCTCCCTGTCTGTTGTTATACTAATCATAAGGATTCGCTGAACATCTTCCTTATTATACTTTCACGTCATAGGAACCCTCGATGAGTAGGGCCCCAAGGGTCTGCCTTCACCGAATGTGAGTCCTCTGCGTGTTGTTATTTGAATTTGGCCGAGAGAGGAAGACTGTCGAAACGTTTCGCACTACTTGCAATCAGAATTCAAGAAGATCTTACACTTTTCTTTTGAGCAACATGGCAATAAAAGGTCTGTGAGGCTCACCTCCACCGCAGGTTGCCGAGCAAGGCGAGAATGGTGCCTCCGCCCAAGAGAAGATGGGTGCCTTGCAGGTTGTTCCGTTGCCGCCGCATATGCCGCACTCGTCGACCTCAGCCAGTGAGCCCAGCTCCAGGTCGCAGCCCACGGGCTTCCGCAAAACACAGAAGAACGCGCACGCACCAGCGCACAGGTGTACACGTGTGCTCACACCACGCAACGCACGACACATTAAGCAAGCCAAAGATGAAACAATAATACTAAAGTGAACATTGATGAAATGCTCACTCTCAAATGACGTGTACCTGGTGAACCTCCCTGTCTTTTCTCTTGTCGTTGTCCTTCTTTAAAAGACGACTAAATACAAATTGCCACGTTTATGGCATGCTACTCTAATAGATCTCGCCCAATTAACAATCGCCCGATTGCAAGTTCTACGATGTCTTCGAGACTCGGCGTCATGGAAGTGTAGACTAGGCACTCCCAACAATCGTTGCAACTGAAGAACATTCATAGGCAATGCTGTTCATTTCAAGACCTGCTGAATGGCTAACTAAGGGGAACTAGATATGGTAGGGGGCTATAGGGTCTTCGGCTTACTGGAATTAACTGGCCATGGACCCACATTGAGCGAGAACAATGACCTTGCATGAAAAACTAAGCTTTACCTTCATCCCCACGAGTATTTGTCACGAAGCATGAAGGATGAAGCCAGGTGAAGGGACCGTTGTTGGGATTGCATCCTGCCCTGCAAAACTTTTGCCACAGCCAATTGCTAAACTTTTCAAATGGGTCCGACCTTAACATGGTCTTCATTAAACTCTGATGAGTAGGGTTGGACTGCAGTAAATAATTACTGATGACGAGTACATAATAAAACTGTACTTATGCATAAAAATGGCTTCATTGCGGTAGTACAGGCAATCAAAATTTGTAGCTGTAGCCGTTCGTTTCAAACACTCAGGAGCGCTTGCATCGGCATCGCTACAGTATTAAAAGAGAGATAGTTCAGACAATGTGATTTCCGCTCAATCGCTTTGATTCTCGTTGGCGTTTACCTTGCTTTAGAGATGCCTACGTGCACTATAAAAAATAGCAAGTATAGGTCTAAGCGTCTGTATCGTTTTGTCGTGGGGTAGCAGTGATCCTGATATGGACATGCAATGATCATAAATGTGGAAGTGCCCACGATATGCTGCACATGCCCATTGCCACCATAAAGCAAATAACTAAAGAAGCAGCTTTAGATTGCTAATTAACGCAAGAGCCCCCGGCTTTAAAAATGTCAAAACATTTGCAAATAATAAAGGCCAGGTTGCTTCAAGTATTCAGCAAAAGCTTTCACGCCGTCAAATGGGCTTTTTGCTTTGCTAGTTGGTGTGAAGCATGAGCTTTTTTTCCTGACTGCGCGAAAACGGACACCTAGTCCACACAGAACACTCTTGTGTGCCGTGTTGAGTGTGCGTGTGTGTTCTTTGCTAGGTTTGATGACGTTTAGCATATCATAAGGTGACCGCATGAACATAGCGGTATTATCTGGTCATAGATGACTCAGGCATTCGTTTACCGTATATTCCTTATAGTTGCGATATGCGCTAGCGTATATCAAAGCCACCGATTTGTTCCCCTCCAACTTCTTTTTGTTGTTTGTATGTAGCCGCAAATAGCCTCATATTTGGAAAATGAACTGGGAGATGTATCACTTATCCGCTACGTTTGCGTCTGTGCTGTGCTGTCATCTTCTCTTACCGCTTCTCGCTTTGCAACAAATGTACAGCCTCCATTATTTTCAACTGTATTACATGACTGCCGACTGCACGCAGTATCAGTGCCTTACAACAGCCATATATGCGGGGCTGGGAGCATATAGAACGCACAGGCGCACAAAGCAACGCTAGCGTGAGCGTCGTCTGCCAAGCTGTCCCTTTCAAGACGATGCATGCCCAGTCATTATTGTATTAGTCTCCTGAATTTAAAAAAAAGAAGGGAGGGGGAAAAGAAGGAAAACGAAAGCCGTGTAAAAAAAAAACATGTTTGTGCCCAAGAAGGATATGCCGATGTACGTGCGTTTCATGTTTCCTGTTCCTGCGGCCAAAGGAACTGCCCAATGTTTATGCGCAAGGAAATTTCGCGACGTTTGTATCTGCAACTGTACATTGTCGTTTATTATAAAAGGGAACACGTGAGCACGTGGCCCACGCTTTGTGGCAGATGCCTACAGCCCCATGATCCGGCAGATAAAGGACGCTCGTCGGCTTCAGGCGCAATCTATTGGCAAGCAAAATGCCGAGTCATGGCCGTTAAACAAGCGCTGTTATAGATAACGCTCCCATTACCGTCACAAAATGCATGGTGTTGCCAAAAGCAGATGCACTTTCTTTAGCTATTGGTTGATGGTGCTGTAAGCATTCGCCGCAGAGAGCATACCACGTGCTCGCGTGTTCCCTTTCATAAAGAGCGACGTACACATCATAGCACCTTTATCAAAGAAAGGGACGGTATCGTCTTGAAAGAAAATGCATGGCAGATGGCACTTGCGCTAGCTAGCACTGCCTTGTGCGCCTGCGCGTGCTGCTGACGGTCTCGCAGATCATCGTGATTGTAAGGCGTAGATACAGCGTGTGTGAGACACTCGTGCTATGCTGGAAGCTGCAAGCAATAGTCGTGAACGGCCAGCAGGGAAGAGCAGGTAGGGGCGAAGACCAAGAACAAACGAGAGAGCGAGAGGGGAGGAGAGAGAATGGCAGCTTACGAGGCACTTTCCCTGGACGCACATGTCGAGCGCTCCCTCGCGGCATCGCGTGCCGTCCTGCGCTCTGGGCGCCAGTTTGGCCATGAACTTGAACTGGCGCGCCTGGCACGTCAGGCTGCACGGGTCGCTGGGGTCCTGCACGGGCGTCCATTCGTACAGGCGGCCTCGGTACGGGACCCGGTCGAAGGCCGCGCACTGCGCCGCCCGGAAGTCCACGGGCTCCGGACACGCCTGCGTGCACCATGACGGTAGGTCGCCTGGATTACTCTGGATGCCTATTCCATCAACTCGTTGATGTGCCGACAGCAGTCACTGATGAAGCTTGTTGCTATAGTCGGCTACGACCTGCCCCGCCGCGGTGGTCTAGTGGCTAAGGTACTCGGCTGCTGACCCGCAGGTCGTGGGATGGAATCCCGGCTGCGGCGGCTGCATTTCGGATGGAGGCAGAGGTGCTGTAGGCCTGTGTGCTCAGATTTGGTGCACGTTAAGGAACCCCAGGTGGTCGAAATTTCCGGACCCCTCCACTACGGCGTCTTTTATGATCATATGGTGCTTTTGGGACGTTAAACCCCACATATCAATCAATCGATAGTCATGGAGTTACTTTTTTATTATCAAAACGGTACATAGAAGAGATTGGTACCATCATCCCAGCTACTCCTTTTCGCTTCGTATGCAAAATTAAGCCATACAAAAAAACAGGTGTGGTCCACAGTATCCCACCAGATGTATACCAAACTATGAAACGAGAGTAAGAGAAACAAAAAGTTTCGGACTTGGTTCTGTACAAGGTAAACATTTACATAGCTACATAATAATAATAATAATAATAATAATACCTTTTATTTCTTCAAATAAAACAGTACATGTGACTAGGCCTGCCAAAGCCAATTGGTTCTCGCTGGGTGATGAACCAAGTTCACAGGTAATTACGCAAAACGTAAAGAACATGATTAAAATTTCTATGTAAATCGTAAATGCGTTATGCTATGATCATCGCATGATCATAACACAAGACGTAATTTTATTCAAATGGTAGCGATATTCATGTGAATAAATCAACTTTCCTGTCACCCTTGATCGTTCCGTAAGATGTTTGTAACGTCTCTTTTTGGTTTAAGGCACCAGCGTTTTTGTGTGAAGTTCTTAACTTAACAAGCCAAGGTGCGTGTGCGTGTGTTTTTTTAAAGCTTAGTAGCAATGCCATTCGCGCACGAGTGCAAAAGCGTGAGCTCGTGTAAATGGCGTACTGAGCCTTACAACGCGAAAAACGTGGTAATGGTCATAACAAAAAACTCGAAGCACCATCTGTGACCGTCTAGGTCTGTTAGTTGTAGGCTTTCTCCAAAGTTTAGCCCTCTCACCGATCACTGATCCAACCTAATCGATCTCTCGGGATCAACGTATCCGCTCTGTGTTTTTGCAAGTCTATGCATCCCGTGCTGTCCAAGTTCTCAGACTGCTCGCAGGACACCGCTAACAGAATAATGTCAGTCAAAAGTATCACCTGGAAAAGAAACGTTTTTTAAATGAGAGCCCAATATCTTTTTTTTTTTTCTGTTTGGTTCCAAGCCACCCTGCGGCTCCATGATTGCATATACAGTCAGTCGCTTCATCGAGCGTCCATAGGACTCGTCTCCTGCGGATATAAAGCGCGGTGCATTCCGGTAACCTCGTTTCGCACTCACTTGGCGCCCCGAAATGAGAACCAAAGCACGCTATTCAGTCGCGGGGCCGCGCTGTCCCTCCCCGATCAACACCTTCTCGGCTTTGTTCTTTTCCGTAATTCTGCGGCGTCTCCGCCGGCTGTCAATTAAGCGGCGCAGAGGCGTTTCCGACGTGGGCCGTGATCCGATTAGCAGTGACGGAAACCTGTGCACGCTCGCACAGTTGGCTGACGTCGAATGTGGGGAAGGGGGATGGAGGGGGGGGGGGTGGCTAGGCCTTATGCTACCGCACGTGCACAGATTGCGGACTTATGTACCCCCAGCAACAGCCTTTCTATGTTCTTTCTTTTTCCTTCAGTCAGTATAGATCATCGTGGAAATGCGCCGTCTGGGACACTAAAACGGCCCTCCGCTCGGCGCCTCATATTGTTCTTATAATAATTTCTCGGGTTTTACGCCGTGATAGCTGTGATGTGGTATGAGAGACGATGTACGACTCTGGAAGTTTCGACCAGCGGGGGTTCCATCCCGTGCATCTCAGTCAAACTCCGGAGGCGTTGTCCTTAAAAGAAGCATTGGGTGCGCATAATGCAGCGACCACTTTTTATGCCCTGAATTGCTCTTCCCCTCAAAACCCATTGCACCAAGGGGACTGTTGACGATGGAGATTATGGCAAAGGTGCGAATTCCCAAAGCGTTTTCTTTGTGCTGTTGCAACAACAGTTATATCGATACCCTGAATGGGCTCCAGCCGTCATCGTCATTTTTCGTGTAAAGTCGAAGTCGACAACATCATGAACCCCACGAATCCTAAATGTTCTACCCGCGAGTAAAAACGCAGGATCGTGGTCGACGAACGTGGCTGAAACAGAGCTGAAGGGACAACAAGATCAGGAGTTTCACGTCCCAAAACCACAATATGATCGTCAAAGACGCCGTATTGGAATCCTCCAGTCATTTGGCCATCTATAGTGTTCTTTAGCGTGCACTGACAATGCACAGCACTCGGGCCTCTACCATTTCGCCTCCATCAAAATGCTAACGTCACTGCAGGAATCGAACCCACAACCTTCTGGTTAGCAGCCAAAAGCACCGTAGCCACTGTTCCACCAAGGCGGACAGCTGGAAGGATTCGACCATCCACGTCGCATGGAGAAAGCATGAAATCACACATGCCCCACCCGGTCTTTCGTCAGCTGAAGGAACATGAACGGAGCCAAGGAAAGAGGGAGGGGGGGGGGGGGCGTGGCTTCAACTGATTTTGGCGCTTTTTGATCATATAAGCGCATTCGCTAGCGTGCATGCGCTATCTCGAGAGACATCAGCAAACTGCCCACTTATTTCACGTTGAGACGGCAGAGATCCCTGAAATCACCTCGCTCCCTGGGGAAGTCTCATTCCCTTACACCAGCGTTTTGTAGAGTGACGAGAAATTGGATCTAAAAGGCTTAGCTGCTATAGCTTTACTTCGTATAAAGTAACAATTTGTCTCGATCACTTTCATTCTACTTTAGCCTTGCGAGCAAAACTAGGATTTTTTTTTTCAAATAAAAGAACTGTTTTTTTTTTATTTGCTTGCGGCTGATACACTCGATACTATCCTCAACTTGTACCGTGGTGTGATCCGAGACGTTATATCACCAACTTTTCAGAATCAGTCTCAAGAATCAGTGGCACGTCTGATAGCATACATATAACGAGACTGTGTGTAGTGGGCAAGTTTCAGGCGAATTAGAAGTCAACCCTTCAATTGGTGAAATTATGGGATGTCTAATGTGACTGTGATGATAGATGCTCGCAGCCATTCGCTCTTTTTTATTTGTTTCATGCGATGCTGGGTTTTTTTTAGAATAATTGCTTACGAATCCCATTGAATTGTGAGAAATGAGGAATAAACCATGCGCATAATGGAGCTTGAAGTTTAGGTAAGATCAATCAAAACTTTTTCAAGAGTGCTCGAAGAGTTTGACAGGTGTACATGAGTCACACTCTTGCGCCAAAATGAGTTCGGACACTGAAATTAGCTATTATATGCCACAGCGATTACACGCAGTTGTCCACCGCAATAGTACTCATCACGCTAAATGCTTAAGCGAAAAGCAATCTGGCAATTCGGCACGGCACATTCATATCAGTAGACTACTAGTAATAATAACGAACTTGGCGTTCTAGCTCATACCACTCACGACAGTTCAGACTGCCAAAGCTTCCAACGCAAGTGTCTGTTTGTAAGACGAGGTGGCAAGAATTAAACCAGTAGAAGCCTCAAGTGAAACTGATGCTGATTAAGTTTATAAGTGCCAGAGCTGTCGTTCCCTTCCAAGAGTTTATGCGGTAAACTCATACAGAAAACCGGTGTTATCTTCGACTCGATCTGTGGCAGCACTAATCGCGGCTGCTGCAATAATTAAAGCCCATCAGGCCACAACGTCCTCAGCGTCAATTAATTTGTGGCCAGAAAGAACATTGCCGTCCTAGAAGAAACTTTATACTACACTCAGCTTATCCTCCGAAATTCTTTTGCTTCCCAACCTCAATGGAATTATCAGCAGAATTTCTTTCTAACAGGAAAATAAATCGAAACGCCGGTGAAACTGCTGAACAACTTGGCATAATCCTTCTAGCGATGCCTGCAGACGTGCGCGAGACGAATGAACAAGCGCTTTAATTTGAAGGGAATTCACATCGCGTCGTTTCTTGTTGGGAAGAGAAATAAATAACTGCTGACGTCAGGCTTTCCGCACCAACATCGTACGCAGAAACTCTGTTCCGAGTGCTGATTCGAAGGTGAATACCCGAAATGCCGGTCGCACACAGTTGCTGTTTGTCATTGAATTGGCACTTTGGTGGTTGTCGTGTTCGTGTGTTTTGACAGCACGTACTTTTCAAGTTTTTTTTTTTTGAACGTCTCTTAGGGAAGGTCAACGTTGCGAAGGTATTCGTCGTAAAAAGCAGCTGAAACCTCTTCAGAATCATGTCCTAAAGAAAACGTGTTCCTAAACATTACCTGTGACGATAACTGTGATGTGCCGTGAAACATGCGGCTTACCATTCCTTTCACCCCTGCACGAAATTTCATTCAAGCAACTAATCAACTAATCAATTACTCAATCAGTCTACCAACCGGTCAGTCAATTAGCCAATCAATCAAAGAAATTTATTTCTGCACGAGAAACTTGAGGAGGACTAAACAAGACAGAAAGCTGCAAAAGCTGACAACGCTTCGGTCTCTTAACCACACAAGCAAGGTACAAAATGTTATTGCGAAAGAAATTACAAATGATACATAAACGTGTGTCTTATAAATTAGTGAGTAAAACTATAAAAAACTAGTTAAGAGTAGTTTGAATTGTTCAAATGTATAGGAACTATAGCAGGAACGGTTCATGTATCATTATGCAAAAAGCTTCGAACGAAACATTTGTAACGAAAAGAATATTGCAATAAAGACAAAAATTTATACGCTTGCACCAAGAAAAAATTTGCAAAGTAATAAAAGTACATACGAAAAATGCGGTGGCTGCACATGTCACTTTTGCATAGCATATGTCTCAACGCTGCCACCGTTTCTCTGATATATTCCCCACGGAAGATCACCAACCTGCATATTGCAGATCCGCGTTCTGGTGGATTCACCCACACAGCCGCCGCGGACTAGGCATCGCCGGGATCGACTGCTCACGCCTCCATCGCACGTCCTCGAGCAGGAGCTCCAGCTGCCCCAGGGTCCCCAGCCATCGACGTCCTGTGAGTGATAAGAGAGTGGCTGGCAGTCAGCATCTCGTTTTCTGTTTATGGTAATATTCAATTAAATCGTACTTCAATGCAAACTGTAACGTAACTACTTTTAACGGTGACGCGCTGTTTAGCCAATCATTCCTTCTCTGGAGGGGGGGGGGGAGCAAGAAAAGGGAGAAACGCAGGTAGGTGAACCAGAAAGACAACCGGTTGGCTACCCTATATATATACACGGGGGATACGGAAAGAGCACAAGGAAGATGAATAAGAGGGAAGAGAAGTAAAAGAAGTAGGGGAGAGACAGACACTAAATACACTGCAGCGTGCAGAACTACACCGCAAATCAGAGGTGTCGCCACAAACCCGTGAAAAGCAAAAAAAAAAAAGAAACTATAATCGTCATAAACGCACATTTGCGACAGAAATTGGGTAAACCACGCTTCTCACCACTGGCCCACTAGAAATGAAAAGGGCGAGAGTTAGTCCACCGACAAATGGCTATATCGATGGTGGCAAACCGAAGACCGCCAGTGCATACAAGAAGGGAACATTAAGAAACGGGAAAGGCAACGGCCGGTGCGAGGAAACCGCAAAGAGAGCGAAGGCCTACGTCCACGATGGCATGTCCATAGGTCTGTGAGAGGCACGAACACTCGGATTCCGCACGAGTTTCTGTCTCTGAAGTATTGACATCCGTGTCGTGTCTGTTTGCTATTGAACTGAAGCCTCTCTGTGCTAAGAATCAACGTAGAAAAAAAATAGTCTAGCATCACCTGTAGCTAAGGCCTAACAACAACCGATAGAATCAACCGGACTAGTCTTTAAAATCGTCTTTCGCTATTTCAAGCAGTGCGCGGCTTAGTGCAATCTTTGTAATTTTTTTGAAGTGCCTTCTGAAAATGCAGGTTAATCGAGCAAGGCCACAGCGATAGCAATTGATGGCTAAGCTGGTCAATGGCTAATAATTAGTAGATTAAAATAGTTATTCGATCATTCCTACTGGCTTCGAGATAAACCTGAGTTGCCGCCTGGTGGCTACTGGTTGAAGTATTACCAGAGGGCATGGCCTCCCGCGGCACGCCATCTCGGAGGCCATGATTGTGGATGGCTCCCTTCGTCGTCTGCTAGCAACGGTGGGTTTGTATGAGTGTGAAAGTTATTGACATAATGATGTGCCGAGTTCCCGTATAGGGGGAGGGAGGTGTATTGTAGTGGCCTTCCCTTCTTAGGTGCCTCATGAGAATAGGCTCATCGGAAGAGCAGAAAATTAAATGCCACGAAAGTGACAAGCTCGAGTTACCGGACACTGTTTGCACTTGGAGTGAAATTAAACAGCCTTGTACGTTGATTTAGGTTCGCAATAAAGAACTATGTAGATCAGTATTAATCTGGTTCACGTGCATTGCCGTAATGCTAAGGTATTGTCATGTCAAACCTTTGAATTACCATGAGCGTCTGCGCGGTGTTCTTATAGATTGATATAATTAACAGACACTCTTCTTTCTTGAAGAAAAAAAACACGCAGCCCCACAATATAACTGCACCTTCGATGCATCACTGTCCTGCAGGTAATCAATCAAAAAAAAAAGCTGTGTGCTTAACTGCTACCCTATTTCCTACAGTTTCTGGAATAAAAGCAAGCGTCTACGGGTGAAACGTCATCCCAGTACTAAAAGCACCGACAGCCACGTAGCTTTGTTTCACTACATTTCTTATCAACTGCCTTACGTCTCACAGAGAATTGAATAAGTAAAACATTCGGAATGCGTATTTGTGGCCATAGTGCACCGTGCTGCTCGGCAAACAGATGAGCAACCAGTAAGTACTTCAATAATTAACGTTGAGCAGCGGCAGTGCGTGGTAGGCGGAACACAAGCTGAACACTTACAAATGAGACAACGAAATACTTCTTATGCTGTGAAAATTCAAGCTGCTGTCAAGTTCGAGCATCACGTTTATTTTGCACGCTGCGCATCTCGCACAAGTAGTAGTCACGTTCGGCAGGCGTCATGTATTAATTCGGCAAACTTAAACTGTGACTGAGTGCTGCGAAAGCACCACCTAATTCAAAAAGAAACGTCTCGCGCTCGAGCGAATGAGCTTTGCAGCCTTGATAAGTGGGTCGTTAGTTACCTACTGAAATAGAAAAACAATTGAACGACCTGCCTAAAGGGAATCGGGAAGAAATGTGAATGGATTTCTTGTACCGGGAGCACATGGCGTAGTAATTTTAATGTCGTAAATTAACGACGAGATGAGGATTTGTACCGTAACTATTTATTCACACATTCATCAGCCAGTTCACGGTTGAGAGTGAGGTGCGTGCTTCACTCAATTTATATGTACGCACGAGGGAGCGTATGGGAGAGTGCGGTGCAGAAAGGAGGAAGAGCGATCGGCGAAAGAAGGAGCGGCGAAGCACTGCACCTATTCTCTCTTACACTGCCTCCACAGAAGCGGGGGCTCCACCCATAGAGTTTCTTAAAATTAACTAGGGGGGACTCTAGCACTGCGATCGTTCAGCGACCATGGAAATGATGGGTAGGACATGGATTAGCCTATAGTGTTTGTACTTGCAGGCAGCAAATCGCACTTGTGGCTTCAATTGTGGCTGTCTCTCGGTTTTGATTTGAAGGAAAGAACGAACCCTTTTGAGCTTCGTCACCCGATTCTAAATGGTACGGCTAAAATATTATGGCGGTGAAGCGCAACAGCTGAACATTTGCTGATTTTTGTTTCGTAGCAAAAGAGCTCCAAGCCACGCGAACACAAACGAAGTCAGAAGTACGAAGATTAGACAAACCCACTTACTACCCATCATTCCCATGCTCGCTGAAGCATCGGGCGTGGCAGCTCCCATAGACACTAGCGCCAGACTACCCTCTAGTGTATTATTAGAAAACTCTATGGATCCGCCAAGCTCCCGCCATGCGAACGCCCTCACGCGCCAGAGCATGCTTCTCCGCTTTACTCACACCCTGCTACTTCACCCACACCACCTCGCTCGAGACACGGTTATCGTGCGCACTACACCTCATTTCTTTACTTTTTTACCTTCTCCCCCTAAAGAATCCCCCCCCCCCCTTTGCTGTGATTGCTTGGAGCGAGGATAGGTGCACGTGACCACAGATGTTGCTATAGAAGAGAGAGTGAGAGCGGGGAGATAACACCTTCTGCAGAAAACTAGTAAAGACAAGTTTGAATTGTTTCAATGGAGAGATTGATTGATTGATATGTGGGGTTTAACGTCCCAAAACCACTATATGATTATGAGAGACGCCGTAGTGGAGGGCTCCGGAAATTTAGACCACCTGGGGTTCTTTAACGTGCACCCAAATCTGAGCACACGGGCCTACAACATTTCAATGGAGAGAAACTACTTTGCATGGTTCATATATCAATATGCACAAGCTTTACACGAAACATTTTGTAATGAAAATACTATTGTGATAACGACAAAAAAATTACGCGCTTGCGAGAAGAAAAAAAAATTGTAAAGACAAGAAAGTTCATACGAGAAAGTGTAATGGCTGCACTTGTCACTTTTACAAACCACATGTCTCTACGCTGCCACCGTTTCTCTGCTATATTCACACCGACGATGTCAGGCGTCCGGTGGCGGCACGGACGCCGACGGACGCCTGACATATCCCGACTACATATGCATCTTAGCTGAGTTGCGGCACTGATCGGCGCTGATCGCCATTCAAAATTCCCATGTAACACCACTATAAAATAAGTACTGATGGCAATAGCAGTTCATAAATGAATGAAAAAATTGCGCACATCATCCCGCAAAAGAACCCAGAGTAGTATGCGAAGCAGCCATGAGTCGACGTAAATTTTTTGTAAAAAGATGCTCTCTATACATCACTGTAGACATGATGGTTGCGCACACGTGGTTCATGGTTGCGCACACAGCCACTTTGCCAATCGTCGCTTCCGCCACACTAATGCACCTGTCTTCATTCATAGTACTAAGCTGAGAGAGGGGGAGTAAGGGTTTTTATTTTGCAGAGCTGCAGCGCCGCTAGCGCTCTCCACTCATACCGAAGCACGTGCTGGAGTGGAGCTATTACTCTACCGCAGCGCCATCTACTGACTCTCCGGGTGCACCGTGAACTAGCGTGGCTACGACATCAGACAAGGAACAAGCCCCGATCGTAGGCTGGTTCGCATCTCAAAATCCAAACATCAGCTCACTCTTTTAGTAAGTGTGGCCGGCGCAGCCAGCGCTGGGATATTCGAGCTTTCTATAGCTTCGATGCAAACTGCACCATGAGAGCAAAGCATGCACAAAGCCATTAGCCACCAAGGGATAATAAGCTCGAGAGCACAGGCGATCATGTCACTTAAGTAAAAGTACTGATGCTCTCCGGCTCACGACAAAACACCACGCGACGGTGCCGTTGCAAGCGCACCCTTCGACCCTTTTCACCATCTCGCGGAAAATAGTAAAGAGCTTCTGGCACGTGGAAGCACCTCAGATAGGTGCACTGTAAAAAATATCGAATAAAGGGTGTCACTTTTTGTCCTACAAAAAAAATAAAAATATCGTCATCCGCCTCGCCTAAGCTTCCTTTTCTTCAAAACTACCTAACCACTTTCCTACCAAGAAAGCTATGTCACGCTGAAAACGCGCTTGTCGTTCGTGAACTGAAAGTGCCGGGCGCGCGGCGATAGTGCAAAGAAATGAACACATGATAGATGACGATTTGGTTTTGGGACAAAAAGGCACCCTCTTAAATATTTTCTGAGTGTGCAGGCTGTATAACAGCGGTAAATTATGTATACGGGGTTTGTCAGGAAAGTAGTAGGACTGAGCTTCTTTTTTAATAAAAAGAAGTATTGAGAGTTTAAGCAAACCATCTGAGTAGCTTTCAAAATATGCCAATTCTGAATCAACACAGCGTTTTCAGCGACTTAGTCAATCACTTACGGTTCTCTGGGACGCAGAAACTGGAATGCTCGTCACCTCCCTCGTTATGACCTCCTGAATGGTCTGGACCGAGCCACGCTACCGTCCTTTGGTGAATATTTTTTTTTTTTACGTCAGGGTAAGAGGAAGAAGTTTGAACTAGCGACGTCCGATCTGAAGGGTCGCTTGCTGGGAGAGCTGTGTTAACCTATCTTTGGTCGGGAATTCAATTAGAGTCAAGCTGACGTGGCTCGGCGCATTGTCGTGACTTTTTATTGCTGAAGAAATTATAAGGACAGTCTCAGCTGGTTTCTTGCCATCGCCGCTGCTGCTGCCGCGGTCATTCACGTATATGTATATGTATGCATACATATATATATATATATATATATATATATATATATATATATATATATATATATATATATATATATATATATATATATATATATATATATATATATATATATATATATATATATATATATTTATATAGAAAAGGATGCGCTAGCCTCCTCTTTCTGCGGAGCTAACATCGCTTTTTAGCCCGAGGTCGTCTGCGCGCGCGCTTATCTCGTGAGCGAACAAGGGGGAGGGAGCTCTCATGGTTGCCGCGCCATCGCAGCAACGATCAGCGCGCGCTTTGTGCCCTCACACCAGGCGGGAGCTTCTACGGGATACTATATCAACACGAAAAAACGCTTCCAAGAGGGTACCTGGAGCGGCCGTGTTCTCTTACACCAGTGTTTTGTAGAGTTATGTGAGATCGAATTTCAATGAGTTGACTGCCTGCCTCGCTTCGTACATCAACGCCGTCACTATGCACGAACCTTGTTGTGGTGACCTGACCACGTCGCAGGAAACTTGGTTACCTAGCAAGCGCATCTTCACTACAATTAATATTGCTCCTAAAAATGCCAGCCATGCTTCGTATAACATTCCAATATGTTGCTATCGCATTGTTTGATTCGCTCTTCTAGCAAAGCTGTGATTTTTTACGTTTAAAAGGTGGCCTGACCATTGCTCATGTTTAAGTTTCTTTCATCCCGAAGTAATTTGTTCCACTCAGACTTTGTTGACCCATGTCATCACTGCCATAAGCTATCTTGATAAAGTCCTAGGTATCACTCATCGTTTCACCCCGTTCGACGCACCATCCTACCGCGAAACGCTGCCACACGATACGTTGCAATGGTGACAAGACACTACAAAAGAGGTTCACCAGAAGACGACTAGCAAATGGTGCGCTGGTAGCTAAAACCCTCAACCACACAACCAGATCAGTAACATGCCCTCCTCCGCATTTCTGCGGGGAGGAAAATGAATCCTACTACTTTTCAGACACACCGTGCATAAAATGTTACCGTTTTTATGTAAGACGATGTGCATGTGGTGTCCGAGTGACTTGACGTATCGTGCAGCGAGTGAGAGGTCACGCGCTGAGATTAATTTTCCACTGATCTGTTTACACCTACACATATACATCACTGCAGCATGGCGGCGCCGACGGCAAGAAGCCGCTGGGTGTGTCTGCATAATTTCTACCACAGTAATAAAAGAAGAGGACAAAACAATAGTTGGAAAAAATATTGCGTGAAGCAACGCTCATGTTGACGTATTACAGGCGAAAATGTAATATTCGCGCTTCTGCTATACAGACATCTGCATGTGGTCGTTCCTCCTGCGGGAATGTTTGCGGACATTTGCACTGCATTTTTTTGGTCTTCTCTCTCTCTTTTTTTTTCTTCAATGCGGACAAGGGTTTCCCGCAAAGCTCAACGGCTATTTTGGAAGATGGTTACACTGACACTTTCATTCACCATCATTATAAAGCGTGGCTGGGCTTTCGTGTCCCGACTAATATTTTGCAGCATATACGCACAATTACGCCACTTTTACTGTTCCTCAAAAATACGACGTGGCCCGATTTAAGTACCTATAATATGTTTCAGTATCTGCAACCTCTTTACCTAGCTTGAAACAACCCTTTAGGCACCTTCCACAAGGAACAGAGAAACCACTCGTTTATAGGTATATGGATACGAGTACTAAATTCTGCCTAAGATACCAAGCTACATTTCAAGGTGTTCAAATCCACTATTTCACGGTGAGTACACGAGAACTTTATTTTAGATTGTATTAGAGCGCGTGGCTTCGTGGTTAAGCAACCTTGAGTAACTGTGCCCGGAAGGCACGTTTGCTTGTCTTGATAAGCCTGGCCTGCAAGTCAGAGTTAGCTCTGCACCCCGCCGTGGTGGTCTAGGGGCTTATGTACTCGGCTGCTGACCTGTAGGTCGCGGGATCAAATCCCGGCTGCGGCGGCTGCATTCCGATGGAGGTGGAAATGTTGTAGGCCCGTGTGCTCAGATTTGGGTGCACGTCAAAGATCCCGCAGGTGGTCGAAATTTCCGGGGCCCTCCATTACAGCGTCTCATTTTCATATGGTGGATTTGGGACGTTAAACCCCACGTATCAATCAGAGTTGCCTCAACGCAGTGCCACCTCCCATTGCTCAACAACATTTTGAGATATACGTGTAAGCTTGACGCCTGCCACATCACGCCGTTATCGAAGTTAGCCGTCTTGATTGTTAAGTCCCTTTATTTCGAGGTCAACCGGCGCCTCCATAGTGCATTGATGCCGACCCCCGCACTCGTTTTCTTCACTAGGAAAAAAAAAAACAAGCTACCGAGAGATGCACTCGACTATCAAAAGGTACCTACAGGTGGCAACAAGTGCGTGCTTCAGCGAGTGAGTGTATGTATGAGAGGGAGAGAGTGGCAGACATTATTGTTGCTCCCGTTGACCCGAATTACAGGCCTGCCGGTGGCCCGTACTCTATCCATCATCGAAGCCCGATTTGAGCCGCTCATTTGGGTCAGGTCAATATATCGCACTCGGTGTGCTCGCGTGCGCACCACGTGTGAGCGAGGCAGGCGTGGGCATTTTTCTGCACAATACTTTTTTCTTCACAGTATTTTTCTCCACGCGCATTTTTCTCCCCAGTACTTGTCGAGCCAAGAATTCTATATCGACTGCACGACAGTTTTAGATCAAAGATGAAGAATTGACCTCTCAAACTTGACGCGAGCGTGGATTACTCATTGATACGGCGAAATGGGAAGGCTGTGCGTTAATTTGCGACAACAATAACGATGCGCGCCGCCTTAATAAGTCTAAATTGGTATGCGCGTGTTCGTATGTATGTATGTATGTATGTATGTATGTATGTATGTATGTATGTATGTATGTATGTATGTATGTATGTATGTATCTGTGTGTACGTATGTACGTATGTATGTATGTATGTATGTATGTATGTATGTATGTATGTATGTATGTATGTATGTATGTATGTATGTATGTATGTATGTATGTATGTATGTATGAAAAAGAAAATCGTGATAATACAGTTACTCTGCTCGGCTGCTGATGCGAAGGTTGCGGGTTCGATCCCGAAAGTAGACCTTATAATTCTATGCAGGCGATATGCTACAGACCCGGATACTGCTGTACTGTAAGATGTCAGTAGACGTTAAAGAGACTGTCTACCACTCGGGAAAAAAAAATAAGATTCTGTTTGTGGTGCAAATTAAAAGATCGCTCATCACATCAGCGGCAACGAGTATGCTTTCATGGCAGAAAAGAGGAATTATAATATTAACTTGATGTCCAAAGTTGATAAAAAGTGCCCACTAGCGACATTCATTATTGAATGCGGTCATTCTTGACGGTCTATTGGTAGCAGAAGAAATTCTCGCAGGAAGATTTAGTTTGCTTAAAAACAAACACGTATAACTTTAAATTGTATTTTATGCCCTTGAGGCTGCTTCATGTTGCTCCAGAGTCTAACTATTGCTTTTTTTTTCCTTTCTCACGCGTTCAAAAGCCGCCCGGTGGCGCTTCCGGTGGTGTATTCGCTTGCCTATATATCTGCCTGCGAACTGCGGAGAAACGCGAGCACGGAATCTGCTGCCGCTCATGACAACAACAACAACAAAAAAAAACGTGTGCACCTGCTTAGAACGACCACTCAGGTATATTTGTTTTACTAACAAACAAAACTTGATGAAGCCTGCAAAAAGCACGCGCGGTTTCAGTTCTCGACTTCCACCGGCAAAGACCAATGTTGTGGTCATCCTCCCGATGGAAGAAGACAGAATGTGGACAGAAAAAAAATCTCTTAAAAAATTCTACTCACATTCCAGAGAAACCGCTTCAAGGTTAGACACTTGAAATGGTACGCTTTTTATTGCGACACAAAAGAGTAGAGCAATGAAGGACGGTAGACAGTCCCTTTAAAGAACACCAGGTAGTCGAAGTTCCCGGTGCCCTCAACGACAGCGAGTCTCCTATTTCTATTATGATTTTTGCGCTCCGAATGGCACACACTATATATTATTGAAATAAAGAAAAGATTTGCCTGTAAGTTTTTATGCTCCTTTAAAAAAATCAAGGCCCATACGGAGTACATCACAACATCGAAATTTGTTAACGTGCTTTCTATACGAACATCACGTTTCATATCAACACAGATCTTTTTTTTCGGTAATATGAACAGTAACTAAAATCAGGAGTGGGGCTTGGTAACTTATAGGTCGTGAATAGTAGTAACACGGCCTCTGGGTGAAAAAGCGCACGGCACAGCCTGCCACGTCGAGCGGCTTTCTATGGGAGAGCACGTGTCAGCCGTAGTTGCAGTTGCGGCCGCTGCAGCGCCACGGGGAGGGGACGGAAGGGACGGGGAAACGGGTGGCGGCGGCTCCCTCGTTGCATCAGCCGCAGCAAATCAGCCGGTCACAATAGTCACCCTCTCAGTTGTTATAATCAGTGTTTTTCTATTCTCATTTATCGCAGCAATGACTTATCGCGTATTTAGTAGACTACGATGCGCTATCTAGTTAAAAAGCTAATTGATTTTTTCTATGTGTGTCGAGTGCCTGACGCTTTTTTTTTTCGAAAACAGCTTCTTGCTTTGAGGCTTGAAAAGAAAAATTCACAATGTATGTAGCTGAATGATATGACACTGAATGTGTGACAAAGTCGTTGTTCTATTTATGAGAATGTCATAAACTAACGTACTTTGATTTTTTGTGACGTTTATTCAGCGCTTTCGCGTTTTCTCAGCCGGAATGTACGACATCATTTTTAGCTTATTGAACAGTTGACAATAAATAAATAAATAAACACACACACACACATATATATATATATATATATATACATATATATATATATATATATATATATATATATATATATATATATATATATATATATATATATATATATATATATATATATATATACAAATGGGTCAAGTGACAACCACGTTTTATTATGTATACACATCACAAAACCATGGCTGCTTTAGGTCAGTTGAGTACACCTGCATGCCTTTGTTTGAGCGAGCAGAGGTGCTAATTGGTCAACGATATATAGTTGAACAAACAAACAGTAACGGATGACACAACCGCATGACGGAGACTGCTAGAAGACAAGCCGTTGGAGTGTTATCGGGATTCGCCAGTGTCCGTGGAGAGGCTAACATGAAAAGACCGAACGGATGGTTTTATTGTCGATAGACACAAAAGCCACAAGTTGGGCACACAAGCTGGAGAAATTGCCAAGTCGTTTTAATATGCAAAAGTGTAAAGAAGTAAAAAAAAAGTTGATAAATGCCAGGATCAGCCCTAAATTGAGAATACATAAAATATTTTCACGCATCTTGTTCCGATTATGTGTTCACTGTTGAATTAGTTACAATATTTTAAAAACGTAGGGACGGAAAGAGACGGAAACATTCAAAAGCGCAGGAACGATAGCAGTAGTGTTCACATTTTGTAGCATTTCATCACTCTTTTCGTCTCAGAGTTTTCATATTATTCACTTCATAACTTCGTTCAATTGCCAGCATTAAAGTTAGTCACTGAAATTTCAATGAGGCTTGAGCGTACTGTTACGAGATCGCACACATGCTAAGTATATTTCGTGGCTGTTGCATCTGATAATGTAGTGTATTGTATGAATACAATAGACATGTTTGAAGGAAGTAAAAAGTCTATCTTATTTCGTGTTAAAGGAACAGTGGCAACTGCAATCACTGATGTTACGTATTATAAATTAAATCATTAAATCTCAATCAACATTTTCTGAAGCGACATGCTCACAGTTACTATAATAAATTTAGATGCATTAGAAAGGTGTAGCTCTTCCAGATCTGTTAGTTGTGATTTTGTAGGAACGGAGTGAAATGTGCTCGCAATTAATACTTCCGCGAAAACTGATCGGTGTGCAAGATTCTATCTCGGGCAAGACAATACCAAAAATATGCAAGCGCTGCAGGTATCTAAAAGCAAGGTCGGTAATTACCTGGTGGGATCTCACCAGACGGACATTAAAAGAATATTTCGCGGCTCACACAAAGATGCACGCACTCAATCGTAACTACCGCAAGCGCCCCGTGCATGCGATTCCATGGGCGCTCGCGAAAAATGTCCCCTCCAGGTGGCGCCGCAGCGGTGGTCCGGGAAACTACACCTGTCACGCCGGTTGGGGAGCACGCGGCGGGCCGTACCCGTGCAATCTTTCATCCAGCAGACGTGGTAGTAGTCACAATATTCACCACCTGTGTAGTAGCAGCGGGAGGTAACTACAAACTAAATGAGTAAACTTATTATTATGACACTGGTTATGTAGTTACAGCTACAGCCAAAAAGAAAATAGTGGCTCAAAGTAGCTTTACTACCTTGAAAGTCGTTACCTTGCTAGCATGGTTAACACCAGTGAGCCGTAGTTATCTGTCATTATGTGCATCATTGGCATTTTCTTATGACGGATTCATGACAAAAGCATAAGGCCAAATAAAGTAAGTGAAACGGTACTGTTGGTTGGCGTGTGGGCATTAAAATGGTCTTTAATGTATCAAGCTTTCCACTCAGACTATGAGATACGCCATAGTACAAACTCTACTACCTTTATACACTAATCAATAATCACTTCTTAATTCGTGTTGTTGCCGTAGTAAATATACACTAGAATTAGATCTTCAGATAACGATGTAGTAGAGATAAAAGGATGACTGAACCATAAAACAAAAGGCACACATGCGCACAGTCCGTAAGGCCTACATTATAAACTATAAATTCGCGGGTTCGATTTCGGCCGCGTTGTCGGAATTCGGTTGAGTCGAAATAGCAGAGGCCCGCATACTGTGTGATTTCAGTGCCCGTTGAACAACAGCAGAAGGTCAAAATTTTCGGAGCCTTCCACTATTGCACCGCAAAACGACTATGAGCTTAGGTATAGCATAAAATGTTCGCCCAAAGTTTTCATTCTTTACCACTTGCAAGTGCATGTGGCGGAACGATCCACAAAACTCCTTTTTCCACATAACCACATATATGATAGGTTGCGTAAATTTTTGTAAGCCAAACATCACACATAGTACCAGCGTTCGCTAGCACGTGACGTATGCATGTAGCGAGCTTTAATATCATGCTGAGCAGTTACGTCAACGTTTGCTACCTCTCACACGCTTCTCTAGTATCTGAACATTACCGACGCGTAGTAAAGATGACATGGTGAGAGTAAATGCTGTAGCTACTAACCTTTTTCTCTGGTGACCACGCTGGAGCCTCAATCAATTGAGAGCAGACACTTATAATGGTGTCGCGTCAGAGCGCTTCAATCTTGTCTCCCAACCACTCAATCAGAAGTGTCGCAGCTGACACCGGTGCAGTCTCTTTCTTTCCCTCCCCCTCTAACCGAAATCATGTAGCTTGACGGAATGTTTACGTCCTACAGCACCGTGTCAGTGTACTGCAGCACTGTACTTTCGAATACGAGGCATTTCTTAGAAATTCCCTTCTGCCGTTTTTCGCGTAAACCCGATTATGACTTCTTTATCTAAAAGAAAAGTATGAAAAAAGCTGGCAGAGGAAAGAGAAAAATCAGGAAAGGTTCTAAGAGGGCAAATGCTGCAACTCACAGAAAAAAAAATTGTTAGTGCTCGTGCTCCACAAAGATCCCGCATGTCTCATCCCACGAAATATTACCACTTTCCGCCTGTACATCAGTGCAAACTTTATTTCCTAATTTTGGTCGCTGTTGTGCCTGCACACGACGAAGTGCTCTGTAATCTACGATTGCTAGTACGCAACGACGGGGCATTATCTTTGTATGGGCATCGGCAAAGTGATAGGGCGAGAGTTGGCGGGGGAGACGTTACTGCCTCTAACGTAACGTCGCGTCGGTGGTGTCTGGTTAAACGAGACGCCCCGCGTCAAAGAAAAGGATGACAGCATGTATATGGGGCTGTCCGGCCCGCAGTCTAGACGCTATTGATTGATCAAGCAGACTGTGTGTCCAGCGTCGCAGACGTGTGGCGGCCACCGCTACACAATCCTTGCCGCGACCGTCTCGCCTGACCGTCTCGAGGACGTCTCGGGAAGTCGCGGACCCCGCGCGAGACTCGCCAAAGGAAGTCCGGACCGAGAAACAAGCGTCGTCGCCGCCTCCTACGTGACCTCACGCACACCGTTACAACTTCATCGTACTGCATCACTCGGTGCATAAACCGACAGACACGGTCTTATTCTTTGCATAATGCCACATTCTCGCTTCTTTCACCCACTCAAGCTGGGTTCTGAAAGAATTAAAGCGACGTAACAGTGAAGGCGTAGGCCTACACGGCTACATAGTGTGACCGCGCTCTTCATGGAGAATCGTTAGACTGCGTGTCTGAAGTCCACCCCTGAATAAACCGTATAGAAGCCGCCTTCGCATAAAATGGGCGGTGCTTAAAGGGTGTAAAGAGACGCCCGTCGCTCTTGTGCGGCACGGAACGAAGTGCAAATGCTTGCAAAGGAGCATAATGCACAAAATGTAAGCGAGAGTAGGCTTCAGGCTTGTTACTGTATGCAGCAGTGTGCATGACAAGGATAGAAGGGACTAAATATGCGAAACTTTTTGAAGGCAATGCGGTCCTGTGCCACCTCGACCCATTTCGTCTGGTGGTGTCTAGTATTCTCTCTGTTGACCGAATTCGACCATACCGTGTCTACGCCCACGTTATTAGCAGGGGCCTGAGTTGACTGAACGCCGGCTAATGTTAACAACAAAACAGCTAAAGTTAGCTGGTATTATAATAGACAGAAACATCGCTGAATGCTGGTTATCCACTGTTATACAGGACTGTCTTCATTAATTATGTCTAAATCCAAACGTATTTCTCTTTTCCTCCTACATTACATTCATCCTCCAGTTACCATCCTCCCTCTTGTAAATCATGTGCCTCTTCTGTGCCAAACATGACCGACATAACGTGGGGCTGCCTTAAGCACCATATTCTGCCTTTTCGGAAACATTCAAATTCGAGCGAAGAGCTGTGGGAGGCTGCCAAGCACAGCTACAGACCCGATATTCAGGAGACCACCTTATAGAGTGACCTGGAGAAGGGTAGAAAAGGCGTACTCCAAGAAGTACTTCCCCTCAACCTTTGTCCCATTGCCCCCTCTCTTTGGACAGAGAATGTATAGTTCATTCATTTAATCTGCGCTATTTGTAAGAGCTATTTCATCATAGGCCAATGATTAGTGGTGTGTGAACATTCGATGTTTCAAGCGTGAATGAAAAGTATTTCATACTTTTTTGTAGTATTTTTGCGATTCGTACAGGGTTCCAGTATCCATTATTTAGTTGGGAATCACCTGTGCTGGCATTAATGAACATTTCTAGGTTTGCTACACATTAGGAGGGTAGGATAGAACGCGCTATAGTTTCGCACGGACGATGCGAAACTAGAAAGAATAGTTAGTTATTTGACAGTTGTACAGTGAAATGTGCTAAACTGTTACGCCCGAGAACGGTACTAACAACCTGAAACAAGGCAATGATTGTCAATTTCCCAAGCACAATAATTAAAAAGCTTTGGCATATTAGCTCCTCAAAAAAATGCGCGAAAATAGGAGCAAACACAAATGTTAAGGGTGTGCGAAAAGTACACTCCCATGAAAAGCAAATGGAATAGTGCCCTATTTCGTTCGCTTTTCGAATCTAACAGTCATAGTTAATAAGCAAAACTATTTATCATATCGTTTTTGCAAACTTGACAATCTTCAATGCACTCAAATATACACAATATTCGCAGGGCAGTTCAAAAGTTTCATGCCCGCAGCGAAAGCAACAAAACACGAGAGCTCGGATAGTATAGCACTCTATACATCTCTCGAAGAGCAAGATGCTCTCAGCTAAACAAATATTTGAGTTCTGTGCATGCGAACATTATGCGTAACCTTGGTACATGCTCTTTATTTTTTTGGCCTTAATACTAATGTTGTTGAATATTTTTTCATTTCATTTCATTTTTTATACAGGGCAAAATCGTTACACTTTGCCTTGGCGGACTCGACTAAAAGCTAAATAAACGCCTGACTATAGGTCGTGCCACCCTGGCAGCAAAAGCATAGACACACCAACAAGCATTTGTTGTAAAAAATACACTGGAACGTAATCCTGCAGAATAATTACAGGAATAAAGAAAATTATAAGTCCACAAATATGTAAACACAGCTGTCTTAAAGTGATATTGATACAAGTGTGTACTCGTATTGATGCACAAACAAAAGAACATCGTTTGTGCAGATGCAAAATTAGCTGCCCAATAATCAAATAAAAAATATTCTCCGCTCAATCCGATTCTTTTGTGGTTCATTTGAATTTTTTTCAGTGTCGAACATCACTGTTCGCGCATCACTGGGCGTTAAGTGAAGAATTTCTCACGCATCAGTTACAGAAAATTGTCTGAGTCAGGTCTCATCCTTCTGAACACAGTTATCACGAACGAGAGGTATGTTTGGATGGACTTCACAAAGACTATGCACAGTATTTACTAAATCTTCGCCTGGCCCCGTGGTATCGCAGAGGCGGCCTTGCGAGTGAGCGTATCTGTGAGGCCTCTGCATCACGTGACGTGACGTCACGGTTGTCATAGTTGCGCTCCATCGATTCAGGTTCACTGCGACGCGACGAATGACCTCGTGAGACATGAGCTTTAGCTCTAACATAAAAAGCTTGAGTAGGGTGCCGTATACGAGACCTTCTGTGTGATGCAGCTGTAGATGATTTGCACTGACGTTACTGAAACAGCATTGTTGGTGCACCATATCTCAAACGGAAGGTTTGTGACGTAGTGTGCTAATGTTATCGTTACATCGCTTACATTTTATCGTGTTACTGACGTGCGGAAACCAATAACATTCTGACAGCATCGTTGTCATATTGAAGAAGGTGAAATGCTACGTGATTATGCTCTATTTACGCCATCAAATGACGTCTTTACGTCATCAATGCCGCTAGGTTCGTGACCCGGTACCTTACGAAGGTGTGACGATGACGTCACGTGCAGGAAATATTTTCACGCACCCATCTTAATTATATATAAGCTCAAAATGTATAGCAGATACCGCCAGCTTATTCTACGTAACGCTCAAGCAATATCTTCTTCTATCAGGTGATCGTTGCTATGTTGAGCTTGCATCAAACGACGAGCAATGAAGAACTTGAATATCGAATGATGACACTAGGCAGTTGGGATACCGTAGGCAACGAGCCAGCGCAGGTATTGAGAAACAAGCCAAAGACGTCGCCAGCATGTTGAAAGCGGCTCGAAAGCGCATGTTCTTTCACACGACCACAGGAGGACCTCGCACATCTACACCGGGTGCTTTAAATAGGCCTAGTGCCACATGCGATGACATAACGTCGCGCTCATCTCTCTCTTTATATGAGACGCCCTGCCAGCGATGAAACGATCCTGAAGTGCTGTTGCGTTCGCTTATTCTCGAAATGTACGGTTGCTAAATAAATTGGTGCCGAAAGGAAACGCGATCAGTTAGGCAAGGTTCTACGAGGCAAGTAATTCCTTCGATTGCAGGAGTTGAGACTAAAGCTGTCTGGCAAAGCGGCCGGAGCCAAAGAAGAAGATCGGGTGGCTTACGGAGGATAACTGTCCGTACCATATGCCCACGGTGACACATCATTTGTCTTACAGAGACATTGAGAGAAAAAAAAAAGGGGGAGGTATGATTCGTTACCTGCGGATTAGGCGAATGCTGTTTGGAGTTGTAGCGAAGGTAGGGAAATGGGAACGAGCAGGGCTGGACATTGCCACGATAAAGGAGTACCGCGACAGTATATTAGAAATACTTTCGAGTACTTGTGCTTCTGTATTGAGATACGCCGGCAAATGAATTTCTATCTTAGTAGCGAAACACTTTTGCGATGTATAGATTTGATCCCAGCAAGACACGGGTATTTCTTGACTTGGTTTGTTTAAAATGAGCTGACCTGTCTCTAAGCGGGAAAGGAAGACTTTTGTGCTACGCCAAGCAAAGACACGCCGCCGGTTGCATTCACAGTGGGGTGGCGAAGGGTCCCCCATGCCCAGTGTCATCCACGAAGTAAAGTACCGGATGATGTGATGGTAGAATGGCAGAGGCAGTCCTGCTCTGCCGACGGATGTCGCAGCCTCCCCATTCTTCCAAGGCAGGTGCCACGCCCCTACTTTTTTGGGACGCCAAGTCAATCGGGAAGTCTCGCGTAGAGACCGGTTCAGCTTTGTCTCAAGAACAGCCTGCTTGAGAAGCTGTTGATTCAGTGCAGCTATCGCAAAAACCATCTTAGCATCACAGGCCTTGTCTATATAGAATAAACGTATACTTTTTTGCTTAATTCACTGGTGATATTAGAGCGATACGTTGAAATGACAAGTTCCGAAGCGGTTAAATATTAATGTCGACATTGTCCTGCCCGTAAATAATGCTTTTAGGAGCGTCAGTATTTTCCGAAGTCAAGAAAGTATTCTATAATTTGTATTCTTGTGTCTCCATTTCTGTATCTGGATTCCAAAATACCTTTACATTCTTTTTGCAAAATTATTTCAGAAATTTTACGTCACGTTGATGACAAATTTACGGAAATATCTGTATTTAAGGTGTCCAGGGGATGTATTTCGATATCTGTATTTTCAAATTCTCTTCTGGATATCTATGCCGCGCCCTATCAATAAGGTGGCGACTTGCGAAGCTGAAAGGGACCGACAACTGGCCAGATCGTGTGATTAGATCCTAGTAGAAATGAAAAGACCTTGAAATATACTGGCAGAATCTAGCATTTTTTACGCATTGCGATTAGTATTTTAATTTCCTTCAGCGCCTAGCGGAAGAGCCTAGAAGCTGAATTATGGCATCATGGCCTCTGAGATGGCGGGCGCGCGGCGTTTTTCTCCCTGGCCGTCTCAATCACCGCGCTTCCCAGCAAAACCTGCGAGTTTCACCTCGTGCACCCGGCTACCGAAAGAGGGCGCATTCACTGTGGATTCTAGTGGCGTGGGAGACCACGGGGAAAAGCAGAGAGCACCGAATTTGAGCATGGGCGTGGTTTTATTAAATGCGAAGGATTTGTTGTGGACTGCAAGCACTTTTGGCGTCTATCGGCGCATCTATCTACCTATCCTATCTAGCCGCTTACGCCTGGGTGCTCTCATTATCACTCCCTTAACCTGGCGCGAACCGAAATTAGTTAGGGCGGGGGGGGGGGGTTAAGATGGTTTCACGAACATGACGTACTGGTCAAGACATGAATAATGTCAGAACCTCGTCGCGTACGTCGTCAAACACTCCCCGCCGGACAGTGGCACATACCCGTGGGTATGTATGTGCCACTGTCCGGCGTGCGGGTACGGCATGCGGGTACGGGCCACAGGTGATTGAAACTTAGTAACTATCAAGGAACGGCGATAGCACATACGGGTTATTATAACGCGCGAGCGTTAAGGAAAATCTGACATCGGCAGCGTTGACCCGATGAACGTAGTGAATACATGTCAGGACCTCAGCAGAAATCGAGCCCCAGCATTCTGCGTGCCAATTAATAATTTTACCACAGGGCCACGCCAGGTCTCAGAACTACTTTTCGAATGGGCCATTGTTTTGTGAAACATGAATTGTGGTTGCAGTGCTGTCTATTCAATTTTATTGCGGTAGCAATGATATGGACACTCTCGGCTGGATTTTGCCGCCGGCGTCGATGTCATGCACCGTATATGTATACGTATCTATATGTAACAAAACACAATAACGAACAAAATCCTAGAAAAAGAAGACTCCGGCGCGCGGAATCGAACGTGGGACCTTCGCGTCGGGAATACGAGGCGTTAACCCTGAGCCACTATGAGGTACCTCCTTCAACGTTCAAACTGTAAGCTATTCATATCTACCACTCACCGGGGGGGGGGGGGGGGGGGGACTATCAGCAAGATGGCGCAGGGAGAGCGCGGCGGCTCTCATCTGTCACGCTATGTGTCTCGCGCGTACTTTGGCCCGCGTAGAGAGTAAGAGGGTGTACGCTCGATCGCGCGCTCGTATCTTTCAGTGGGGATAATCTTACGTCTTGGCTAGCATTTGTGTTTCGTCGGAACTATTCTGTTCTAGTTACCGGGCGCACAAAGGTCACTGCACAGCCTCCATTTGCGAAAAAGGCGCGCTTTTCAGACACAGCAAAGTAACAACTGAGGCGCTTATTCGCGTTTATCTGTACCTGTGAGTACGCTTCGTGCGTTATTTGTGCGTGAGAATTGCGGGGCACGTTTCGATCTGCTTGCCATTTTGCGCGTGACCTTCAAATTTGTTGCTATTGCGTTCATTGCTTCCTCTTTGCGGCAAAGCTGTGACTTTTTTTATTGTTAAACATTTCATATGTACCCCTTCGATGCAGACGTCATGTCGAGTTAACGTCGATTGTATTTTGGTGCCATGCACTGAAATTGATTTATGTAGCAGTGTTCAGGTGTACCGTCCTCGCCAGCACCAGTACTTCATATCAGCTTATCACTTCTGGTGTTGCTAACACCCATGTTCTTGTTGGCATCATTGCGCAATGGCAAAGAACTGGGTATGTAAACATCTGCAACTGTTCAACGTATTTGGCATTTTTTCATAACGTGCCACTCATTTAACAAAATACAACACGGTCCCCATCAATCCGCATGCTTCGCATAACGCGAATTCCCATGGTACGTGGGATCTGCTGAATATTTTTTCCCCACGACCGAGCAAGAATCACCACCCGTATCTTCAGGCTGCACTGAAGGCAAGCAATTTTTTTTTGTTGCTGCATTTATTTTGTACCTGTTTACAAAGAAAAGCCTGGCAAATGCTCAATTTTTCTTATATAGATCGCCATAAGGAGGCATTCATTCATCTGTGGTATTATTACTTATTTTTTTTATTATGGTCCGTTTTGTCTTGGATCTGTTTTGTCTCGGAGCTAAATACTTTCCTTTAAGAAACATATTTCTTCGTTTTGTAGACGTGTATGGGTGATAATTGGGCTAATTACAGTCGCTGAATCATATTGATCTCCTACCGTGACACATCGTTTTATTGGGTTGCAGGAGTATTGTAGGAGGCTTTGATTAGGCGACCTAACTTCACTCCCTGTAGAATAATTATAAACAAAGAAGAGAACTAAGTGTGCGCACGAGGGGAAACCTCGTGTGTGGTTTGTCCGAACCAAACGTTCTCGTAGTATGGACGCGTTTCTTAAATGCCGAGTCATTAAACACTTCCTTTTGTCTCCACTCTATCGGCGAGGTCACTTTTACTCTATACTCCCCACGTCTTTCACTGCGAAAGTGCGTCAGTTGTCATGACCTCCTTTTTCGTAATATGTATTTTTATAGTGTTTGTGTAGCACAATGGCAACATCAGTATTGTGCTCATTTGCTGTACTCTCGACTGCGTCCAAATCAAAGCGTCGCACATGCATGAGAACTGCGTCTTTCTGAAGAGAACTAAGTGATCTCCGAGGTACACTACTGCAGATAGAAACATTAAGTTGGCACTGCTATAGAACGCGCCATATTTCATGCCAGGTACACCAAGCTCTGAACGCCCGTTGCATCATTTTAGATGCGGAGCATCTTATACTCGCGCCTTGTAGTGCGCCGTCCGCACCGCTTCTCGAACATTCGACAGCTGACGCGCGCGCATGCGCCGTCGCGCCGTCGCCCACTCTTCCACCATCTGTGCATCCCTTCCTCCTCTACACACCGCGCGCGCTTCACTCCTCCACCATCTGTGCACCCTTCCTCCTCTACACACCGCGTTCGACATCTACAATTCTCCTGATTCTCCAGTGGACGCGCATGTGGCGTCGCGCTTCGAGAACATTCAACAGCTAACAGTTGATGCGCCGTGGCGCTGTATATATACTCAAGGTCGGCGCTCGCTCGCTCAGTTGCCGCTCGTCGGTTGGTTTGTACGGCGCGTCGACGTCCAAGGTCGCGGTGAAATGAATTCCAACGAATCCACAAACACAATGATCGACGTCCCTTCGACCAGCGCCGCCCTTTCGCATACGTGTGTACGTGTTCACTCATTTAACACCCCCTCCTACAACCACGTTAACCAATTTAGCCATCGACCCAAGTAAGTCGCAATTTAACACCCCATTTCACAACCACGTTAACCAATTTAGCCATCGACCCAAGTAAGTCGCACTTTAACACCCCGTTAACCAATTATATGGTCCGCATCCTCCTCAGTGTTCCCCCGAGGGAAGCTGCGGGCAATTTTTTGAACACGCAAAATATTTCGACGTTCGTTCTCACATTGTCCGACGTACCCACTGAATACCGTAAAACACGCAGTGCGAATGTGCGATCACAGGTGACCAAAACGCGCCTGTAAGCAGCCCATGGTCGTTGCAGCACCAGTGACGTACTGCAGTCTAGACGTACTGTAAACGTATGGCGACCGCCTGCATCCTCCTCCCTGTCTCTCGCTCCTGCGGCGCGACTGGACGAAAGAGAAAATGGGGAAGCCTCGGGGGCTAGTGCGAAGAGTTGTGCGCTATGCGAGCTAATGCGAGTGCGGCTTTCGTGCCACCTGTAATTACATCAGCGTGTCCGCAACAATTCCTCAAATGGACTTGCAATGAAAACCAGTGCTAGTTCCGTAAAAGGAAAGAAAAGGGCATTTATTTTAGTGTAACCCGTGAGTGTAGAAGGCGACACTCCTTTGACTTCGCTTGCGAATCGGGCTGCCTTTTTTTTTTCGCCACTGCAACCCATATTATACACAGCCCGCAAACTTCATATTTAAGTTTTCAGCTCATGCGGATCTTTTACAGAGGCATCACGATTACAAGTGCTCCAACATGGGCAGCGCAAATCTAGGGCGAAAAAAAAAAACAATGCCAATTTCAAAAAATGTACGCCCCAGCATTGACTTTGTCTCTCGTACACCTTCAACCGGAACTTTCCAGTGATCGCGAGGATAGAGAAATGCGCAAAATCATTAAAATTACTACTTTTTTTATTTTTATCGCCACATGCAAGCTGCGCCAACCGCCCGGCAGCTTTTATAATCTCCTGTGGTAGCACCGCGGTGCGGAAAAAAACATTGGGCCTCACCCACCTCTAAAGACACGCTCTCTCCGTGCTATTGGGACTGTCGGAGAGAAACATGCCGCGCGCCCGCCATCTCGGAGGCCATCATGGAATATGGAATCGAACACTTTGCAGCAAGTAGTCGCGTATAGCCTCACGCTGTCGTGCGAGCCAGCCTCAGAATGAGTGTGTATTGATATCATCATGTGCCGTTCGATTCTGAGCTGTTTACAATGCAAAAGGAGTTGCACGGTGAGAAGCAGCGCTGCCATCACGGCCGCCGGTGGCCGAAGTCGAGCTGCGGCGCATGCGTGCGGAATTCACGCATGCGCAGCAAACCGAAGCGCTCGAACACGAACCGCCCTCGCGCTCACTGTTTGTAGCATAAGAGTTGATTTGATTGATTTGTGGGGTTTAACGTCCCAAAACCACCATATGATTATGAGAGACGCCGTAGTGGAGGACTCCGGAAATTTTGACCACCTGGGGTTCTTTAACGTGCACCCAAATCTGAGCACACGGGCCTAAAACATTTCCGCCTCCATCGGAAATGCAGCCGCCGCAGCCGGGATTTGAACCCGCGACCTGCGGGTCAGCAGCCGAGTACCTTAGCCACTAGACCACCACGGCGGGGCTGTAGCATGGGAGTCTAGCTTCATATTCGCTTCAGATAGAAAAATTCTGATTACGATTGTATCGCGGCGTTTTTCATTGTACTTTTTCGTGCTTAGAATCAGCGACCGGTAAGCTTTCAGTTGGGCTAAAAAAGTATGCACCAGAAAAATTGCTTATTGGTCCCTTTAACCCTAATTTCAAGGCCCAAAAAACTTGAAGCTCGAATCATTACATGGTCACAAATTTTATGCGGTGACGTCTGTCTCAAGCTCCTGGTGTCAGGTGCGAAGACATTGACCTAATTACGACAGCAGACCCCGTATAGGGCACAACTGCGCACTGCGCGGGGTATTTTTGCCACCGTAGCTAATCGCATCTTTCGCATATCGACGCCACGGTCGTTTTCTTCCTAGTCTGTGTACGCCTCTAGAAGCTCATTTACCCTAAAAGCTCATCTGCATAAACACCGTCTCTTTTGCTCCAACAACATGTTCCTAACACCGAAGACACGCATTTGTGCCAGACAGGCGGCAGCTATTGACCCGAATGAAAGGTAATAACAATAGCTGAGGTGTAACGTCCGAAAAATAAGATGTGATTATGAGGAACAACGTAGCGGAGAGCTCCGGACATTTTGATCATCATCTGTGGTGTTCTTTAGTACGCACAAAGATGGCACACAACACGGGCCTCTTTCACCGAAATGCCACCACCGCAGCTGGTATCAAACCGGTGACCTCCGGGTCGGCAGCCTATAGGACCACAGCTACTGCTCCACCACAACGGACCCGAAAGTAATAATTTCGTCTCTTTTTATAACCATGGGACTGGGAAAGGCCTTGTTGAAAGTTCGTTGGTCTATTTCTACTATGTCCTTCAAACAAAGGGGTAACAAAAAGAAGGTGCTCACAAAATCATGGAGTGTTTGAAGATGCGTTATTGCCAGGCACTCACTGTTGGCGTTAAACGCTTTTCAATAGAGCTAATCGCTTCATCAACTGCCACTATATACAGGCCGGCTTTATACATCGAGTCACGGGTTCCGGCCTCAATTCCCTCGCAACGTCTATTCAAAGACACTATTGCGAGCGACATGCTAAGCGCTATCGGTTTATCGCCAACCGCGAAAGGTGTACACGGCACTTGTTGCGTTTCAAGAAGTCCATATATATGAACATCTTGCGGCCGCCTCAAAAAGACAAACGATTCCCGACAGCGCACTGGGCTTTGAGCTATCTCGACCTATCTATATATATATATATATATATATATATATATATATATATATATATATATATATATATATATATATATATATATATATATATATATATATATATATATATATATACACTTCGAATGCTAGAACGAGCGAGTGACGCTCCTCATCTCTTGCGTGGAGCCCATCAAGCATTTGCCGGCGTCAGAGGAATTAGTAAGTGCGTTTCTCGCAGCTCTTGTGGTTACCGAGTCAATATGACGGACGCTCAAGAGGCCGAAGCTTCGGCCGTCGATGGACTCGGAGAAAATGTCCTGCACGTTGACGACGGCGTGTTAGGTGCAGCAAATATGCAGAGAGATGACGAGTACCCCGCACATCGTTATCGTAATAGTCGTTTAGACGGAACGGCTCGAATTTCCAAAGCACGCATACCTACTAGCTTCACGCAAAAAAGAAAAAGTTCGTTTGGCGTGTTTACGGCTTGTTGGCGTTGAAACGTGGATCTCCGCTGAAAAAAACACTTGGCAAACTATAATAACACTGCAAAAAGCTGCGTATGGGATTCATAGCTTTATTAGCACAGGCTGTTGCAGGCGGCGTTTTCAACTAGTACCGCGTAATTCTGGAAAGATGACCCAGGAGAGCTGAAAAGTTTGTTTCATTCGTTAACGTGCTCATCGAGTCGACGCCCATCAGCAAATTGCGATTGTGACAGTCGGAGATAAGAGCATATTATGAGACACAAACTATACGATGCAGCCAACAAGGTCTAAAAACCTGCCTGTGGTCGTTTTTATATACCAAGACAAGCGCTATAAATAGTCTAGACTCGAGACTCTATAGACCAAGATCTTGCTTTATTCATGAAACCGAGTGTGCTCCATTCGTGCACCACTTTTGCATGGAAGACCTCTTGGATTCCTGTTCCTGATAATATGAATAACTTTAATAGACATATCTAATAGTTTTGTTCTGTTAGTTGGGCTAATTAGTCATTTTTGTGAGTGTTAAACCACGACAAAGTGACGTATATGGCAGCAGAGGCTGATAGCGGCCTCTTGAGACGCCTTTTTCAGCTAAAGGCTCTATAGGCGTTCGTGCAAGGTGTCCTTATTATTAAAGGAGAACAAAAAATATGATAAACTCAGCGCTAGGTGTGTTTATACCACCGCCTTTGCTGTATAAAATATACGTGGAACATGTTCGTTGCCAGTGTAGTGTACATGCACTGCTATCTGTGGTTTTTGTCGACAGCATCTGAAGTGGTGCCCCCTGCGCACATCTGTATAACCATGGTTCCGCTCGCACGAAAACTGTATTAAACTTACGACAAGCTGAAGATTTCAACGGCTACGCAGCGTTCTAAACAATGCCACACTTTATTATATGCTCACATGTGCTTTGAGAGCACTGCACACAAATAAAGTGGCAAGACACACTCTCTGTTGGTCCTTGTTACACAACGGGGCTTTTGGTCATCTACCGTGGCAGCAACACACGTCGGCTTGTCTTCGTTTCCAGCTTTCTTGCAGAAACCTCGCCGACAACCTCTCCTTTACGGAGCCCCTATACGATAAAAGTGTGTGCGCATCGAACACTCAACCGTGGTCTTATCAGCAAACATCGCTGCGCCACTCCTCTCGGTAACCATCTCACTATCGGCCGCCCCTTGCTCGAGCTTTAGATAAAAAGTTTGCATTGCAGATAAGAGTACAAGCGCCACGCAATGGCTCCAAAATATGTCGGTCCTCGGTGAACAGAAAGACCAGACGGAGGCCATCCTTATCGCAGTCCCATTCAGATAGCGACAGTTTCGTGTGTGAGATTTGCGAGCAGTGTTGCGGGAGCTCCAGCTGTTGTGCACTCTTATGGCTCCAGGTGGCGCTGCTGGTCTCCCTCACAGCATGCGATAACGAAATCATGGCTACTGAAAGCGAATGTCGAGCTCTAACTTCAAGAGCGAAATGTCAAGTACGAGGCAACAACAATAAACGCCACCTCTTTTGATGCACGTAATTCGTAGTATACCTACGCTCAAATGTAAACACGACATCTTCCGAGGCGTATGCGAAGAGTAAGTCATCACAACGCCGCCTTGTTCTGAAAACTCGATCGGCGTCGTTGGAACATAAATATGACGTGTGGCGACAGATGCATTATTGTAGTTGCTCGTTTAAAATGCTCACTTTCTCTGCCAATTTACCCAAAATAATGCACATGTTTCATTCGATGGGAAACGCAGCTCATACTTATGTTGGGGCATAGTGCGCAAGCATTGCATGTCCGTGATTGTTGTTGGTGTTGTTCTTGTTTATAATGGTTGTAATTATGGTGGAGAAGGTGATGGTAACGATGGTTTGTATTGCGTGTGTGTAATGAGGGGTGCCATGAGGAATCCCCACTTTAATCCTGCATAGATTAAGGGGACCAAAACTTGACATTGGTGACGTAATTATGACTCCTCTCATTATCCATACGGCCGCATACAACAAGCATAACAAAGGGCTCAAGATCTGCCTGTTTTTATTCAGAGGGTGCTTTCACTGTTAATGGGTTTGAATATTCCCATCTTAAGATATTACTTGGGTCATGGTAGCGTTTAAAGGCATCTGCCGGTGGCGCCTTAGAATTCAAAACCAGTCGCTTCTGATTATTGGGGGAATTTTTTTTTCGCCCCGTTATTTCGAAAAGATACTTTGACAGCGAAGCATTAGCGAAAACTCGGCGCTCTTGCCAAGCTATACCTTTCCGGTTTCTCGGCCACCTGGACTGAACATAACCGACGTTATTAAGCGGGCGTGGCCTCTAAGATTTTACGACACTCGCGACAAGCCACGTGTGCTCTTCGAGCTCACAGACAATACATTTCTATTTGCTACATGCACACATTGCATCCCAATCACAGTGAACGATGTAGGTGCTACCGCTTACCAATCACTATAGTGTGCTGCTCCCTATAGGGGGCTGATATCTCTTATATTGTTTACACATAGTCTTCAAAATTATCACGTGACGCCTGATCCTACAGTAATTAGGATATCGAAGATGGGAATGGAATCGATGTGTTAGAAATGGGTTAGAAATGAAATAAAACGGTTTCACCACCGGTGAGTGGTTGCCGCTGCTGTGCCTCTGAGGAAAGTTAGAAAGGGACCTCGCTATCTGTCTACTCCTGTGCAATAGAGTTGTGATCCTAAATCGGCTGCCTAACATGATGCAACCTTATTTGTTTTGTTTTCTTTCTAATGATAACGCAATCTAACCATTGCCCTTACCCTGATTATAATGAATAACAACGCTTTTTGTCGCCTTTTATTTCGAGCATCATTGATGAGCGACGTCAGCAATCGGGCTTGCATCTGCCAGCAACGACGCCGAGTAGGAACAGTTGTATCCCGTGCAGTGTCAAAGTGACGCCCTTAACTTTTCAAGGATGTCCGCCGTGGTGGTGTAGCAGTTGCGGTGCTCGGATGTTGACCAGAAGGTCATGGCTTCAATCCTGCCCGCGAGAGTGTCATTTTGATGGAGGCGAATAACTAGTGGCCCGCGTACTGTGCGATATCAGTGCACGACACCAGGTGGTCGACATTTCCGAATCTTTCACTGTGGCAAGCCCCATAAAGTCATCGTGGTTTTGGGGTGTCGAACTTCTCATGTGTTTAGAAAAAAATCACAGCATATCCACGGAGTGAATGATGATGAGTGGGGCGAAGCGTCCGTCCGTCCGTGCATGCGTCCATGCGTCCAATCGTGTTGGAGAATGCAGACGGCGCGCGGGTAACACCGATGAGACGCTAGCCAAGGAATCCGAGCGCAAGCGTCTTCAACGCGCCCGCCGCTCTGCTTCGTCCATGCTCCACCAACGATCCGGCACGTATGGCGTCTCCGCGTACCCAGGCACAGCCTGTGCAGCAGCCAATCGGAGAGTAGCGGTACAGCGCCATCTAGAATATCCTCACTCAACTGAAGTTTGTATGTACGCTCTATAAGACAGCGCCGTCTATTATACTGTTCGGAAGATACTGTCTTTTTTTCCTTCTCGTCTCTCCTTTTTTCGGTTACGCGTGACGCGTGACAAGGTTAAACTAAGAGGAGCTTAGCCCCTAAAAGTGTTTAATGATTTCCAGTACACTATACTTAACTATGGGAGAGCTGTGAGCCACCCCTATACAAGCTGCCGTAGAGCCATGTGAGGATTAGGATGGCCTTATCATGTGTTTAGAAAAATCGCTAGACGATTTAGAGTACTTGGTACTATACTATGGGTGAGCTGAAAGCCGTGCCGTCCGCCTCGCATTTGACGAGGCCGCATCGGCAACATTTCAAGAAATATTCATCATTAAAGGGGATCTTCAACGCTTTTTGAGCATGCATTCGTCGTCGGTTCTTCTGCTGCTGTGTAACGCGTCGATATCATTGCGCACATGGCAATGCCAAAATCGATGAAGTTATAATTTTAGTTGACTGGACAAACTACCTCGCTTTCAGACTACGGTGGCACCCATCGGCTATTTTTGTTATAGAAAGTGACGTCATGTCATGTGACACAACGACAAACACCTTTCGCTTCTGATTGTCTCTACGCAAGAAATAGCGTGCAATACTCGTGTGTTAATAGATAAGTTATACGAGTGAATGCTAAAAAAAGCATAAAGCGTTTTTATACTTTCTCAGAAAGAGATCATTCCTGTTTCTAAATGATGTATCTTGAGAAGAACGAACGCAACGCTTACCTTGCGAACGAGGCTATGGTACGCCAGAGTAACGATATAAACGCATGCCGCGTTTTTTGCGAGCCAAAAATGCGACAGGCGGTGGGCGCCGGCGCTGCCGTAGAACGCGTCTTGCATGCGAGCCAAGAAGTGACCCCGCTTAATGCGTATGTGTGCATCTTACACAGTGTGACAATGGTTTATCGCCACCATAGTGTGACCGTGAAAGCGTCTGCCACCCTACGCACGTGGTTCATAGTAACCATGCTAACGACGCCGTCAAAAAAATTGCCCGCAGCTTCCCTCGGGGGAACACTGAGGAGGATGCGGAGCATATAATTGGTTAACGGGGTGTTAAAGTGCGACTTACTTGGGTCGATGGCTAAATTGGTTAACGTGGTTGTGAAATGGGGTGTTAAATTGCGACTTACTTGGGTCGATGGCTAAATTGGTTAACGTGGTTGTAGGAGGGGGTGTTAAATGAGTGAACACGTACACACGTATGCGAAAGGGCGGCGCTGGTCGAAGGGACGTCGATCATTGTGTTTGTGGATTCGTTGGAATTCATTTCACCGCGACCTTGGACGTCGACGCGCCGTACAAACCAACCGACGAGCGGCAACTGAGCGAGCGAGCGCCGACCTTGAGTATATATACAGCACTACGGCGCATGCACTGTCAGCTGTTGAATGTTCTCGAAGCGCGACGCCACATGCGCGTCCACTGGAGAATCAGGAGAATTGTAGATGTCGAACGCGGTGTGTAGAGGAGGAAGGGTGCACAGATGGTGGAGGAGTGAAGCGCGCGCGGTGTGTAGAGGAGGAAGGGATGCACAGATGGTGGAAGAGTGGGCGACGGCGCGACGGCGCATGCGCGCGCGTCAGCTGTCGAATGTTCGAGAAGCGGTGCGGACGGCGCACTACAAGGCGCGAGTATAAGATGCTCCGCATCTAAAAGAGCGGTACACGAATATAAATAGTTATTTGCATTACCACCACCAGCGGTAGCGAGGTATTGCGTGAAGACCACATTGAAGTGCCATTTCCGGAATGTCTTAGTAAGACGCGCGCTCTGACTGGAAGCGGTCTTTGACGTCAGTAGGCGAGTGAAATGCGAAAGAGAACCATTCTCGTCGTTATCTGCTCGAGTTTTAAGCTTTGAGAACTCTTAACTTCACTTTCCTTTCATCAATTTGCATCATTCTTGTTGCATTCGTCTACGTAATCATCGATACAGTGCTAAATAAGGTTGTCCCAAAAGTGTCGCAGCGCCCCTTTAACCGCAGTCCTCAAAGGACACAAGATGTGAATAAAAGCGCGTGTTACGCCTGGGAGTCCTGGCCGAACGTCATTGTTTCTGCAAAGGCAATCTTGGTCAAGGCCAGCGAGCGAGCCCACCTGACGCCATCACGTCAACGACGTCATCCAACCCGGCGGCACAGGTGTGTCTTACGCAACAGACGGTGAGCTCCCTGAACCATCGAGCCCGATAGCAGCCCGATGGTGCAATTGGCGTCAACCAGTCCGGCGAGTCTTACACAATGCGTGGCAACATCACTTGTCCATGGGTGCAACCCAGCGGTGGTTTTTTACTGGAGCATTCTGACACCACGGCCAGTGGCGCTTCTGATTGGACGTCGCTGACATAAGGAATCACCTGGGGCCTGTAAAAAAAGCCAAGCGGTGCGTCACCAGCAGCCGACCGATGCGTCAGAGAGAAGACGACAGCATTAGAGCGTCCGACGGCATCTCGGCTCTTCGAGTCCCTAAGCTGTCGGCCCGAGTGCCGAATATGTAACACCTCTATTTCTATGCTGCACATGAAAATTGCCTTAACTCACCGTCGTCTTGTCCGCTCGTCTATCAGCTCTGCGCAGAAGCAGCCGCGAGCTGAGAAACGCGCTACGGAACAACCTTGGCGGCCCGTGACCTCGGCGCACTGCGCAACAGCGAAGCGGCGGTGCGAGTCGTAACAGTGTTTAGAAAAAATCACAGAATATCCATGGAGTGCATAGTGATGAGTGGGGCGAAGCGTCTGTCCACTCATTCGTTCTTGCTTCTGTCTGTCCGTGCGTCCGTTCGTGCGTCCATCTGTGCGTTCATTCGTGCGTCCGTCCAACAATGCATGCATTCGTCCGTCCGTCCATTCATCCATGCGTAAGTCCGTGCACATGTATATCTGTTCGTCCATCCATCCATCCATCCATTTAGTGAACACTTCAAGTACCACCATCTGGCATCTTTTCATCATATGTTCAGCTATAGAAGTACCGTTATCCAGCGGACATTTCAAGGACTAAACAAGGGGTGGCACTCGCGCACTTTATTACGGCCTGCGCTCTATGCGGCGCTTCGTATCTACTTCCGATCTTTCATCACCTCTGGTTCATGGCCATCTACTAGTTACTATATTCATGGCACTGCGGCCCAACCCTCGCTAAACATGTTCAGAAAAATATGTTGTCCCAGACTTCAATACAATTTCAACAGAACAACTTCCTCTTAGACATACAGTAATAATGATGACAAAACAGATTTCATTTACATGAACATAGTTATGAGATGACGTGAACATAAGATGTACATTCCATGGTACACACATACACAGCTTCCTAACACCATGGAGGTTACACCCAGCGAGTATAACTTGGCAACCCTTTCTGGTCAGATAGTGCTCAAAGTGCATCCTTCTGATACTAGTCTTTTTTTAATAAGCATCAAATTCAAACCAAGTTTTATTAGACATTATGTCCCCAATACTCGTTTCCATTAGCTATTTTATGAGAAACAACAATCTTTTTATATATGATTAACGTGCGTGGGTTTAAGGGTGCACATGCCGCTTCTCTAGCCCGGCCGTGGAAGTGACTACCTATTACTACTACTACTGCTACTACTACTACTACTACCACTAATACTACTACTGCTACATACATCAGGGACACATGACCCACGGCATATGAGCTTCGCCCCCAAAAAGTGATTAACGATTTAGAGTGATTGGTGTGTTTAGAAAAAAATGTTCAACGATTTCGAGTACTTGGTGCTCAACTATGGGAGAGCAGTGAACCGTCCCTAAATAAGAAAAATTCTAAGCCACGTTATATGAAGACAGATTACTGGTCGATAAAAGCTGCTCGAGTCGAGACACTGATTTTGATATCAGGAGAGAGACTAGTGATCCTGGCACAAGTTGCATACTCTCATGTGCACTGTCGCGCCACATCACTTCTGAATATCACGCGAATAGAATCAACGAATCATAACCCAATGGGACAGAATCAACGAACTTTTGTGTTCGTAAGTGATTTGGTTTCCCGGTGGCTGACCGGCATGGATAGTGTTACACTTTGGATGGGTGGCATTTTCTCTTACAAACAAGTTTACGACGTTTCCACTTCTTCTCTCTCTTTGCTAGTGTTGTACGGTGGGTACTACGTGGAGAGTAAGGTCTATGTAGAAATACCTGTGGCTGCACGTTTTTGTTATGCTATGCAGGTTTCTCCAATAAAAATAATGATATACTAAAGTATCTTGATAAAAAAAAGTGAAACTAATAAATATAACACCGCAGTAGGAGGTTTTACTTCGCGCCCGTATTCCCGCTAGCTGTAAAGTACATGCCCTATGTGTATTCTGTCTGGCGGATTTCTGCCCTCGTCGTAATTGTTCCGTCTAGCACTGCATTTCCGGCGAACAACGACTTTAATGTCTTGCAGACAAGTTTGAAATCTCGATCTGTGGATTAGTGTCTCGCGCCTTGTCATTTTCTTGTGCGAAACGTCAAAGCTGGTCATTGCAAACAATAAGGCGAAACTTTTCGAACCTCCGTAAATGAAAGGAGTCAATGACCATGATTATATTTCTTCAGCTTATTTGTTCTTTCGCGATAAACTCGTACAGCGCTTGCGACCAAAGACCAAAGTTTGCCCGTTTTTTTACGCTGCAATAGATGTTACAATTCCTGTTATAGCCTACGAGTTCGCTGGACAAAAATAATTTCCCGCTATATATAAGAGAAGTTGATTTGTCGCAATTTCGCACTGAGGTCCGTCATCGCGTAATAAAACCGGGGTATTCCGGATACAAAATGACTAATAAAATGGTGTACGCTCTAATGATAGTTCTTCCTATGTTTAATGAAGGTCCGTATTAGAAAATACTATTTTCGGTGTAGTTCGTAGCAATAACGTATAGGAATTTAAGCTGGAGCCAATTATGCGATGACGGGAGAGTTTAGTCAGAAACTGCTTTACTCAATGTCCACATAAGAAGCTGAACTGGCGAGGTATTTTTTTATGTCGTTTTACATCGTCCTTGTCATTCTATGTTGCACCTGACGCAAGCAAGCGAACCTAAATCGAGGAAGGGGATTGGGGGAAATGTCGAACAGCTGGTCAAACAAGCTATGACTACGTCATTAAACAATCTTATTGATCCCATAAGCACCACTTTTTTCTTCCCGACAACGTCCGCTGATACCGTGGTCTTGTGACGGAGGAGAAGTTGACAGGGTTAGGATTGGCAGCAGTTTTCATGCTAGCTTTACGACTTGAGCATGGAAGTACCGGGGACAAGCAAACAAACAAGCAACCGAAGCAATAGACAAAGTACAAAACGATGTTTCACGATGATGACAAACCATCGGCAGATCACGCCCGGAATGTTTTTGCGAGTCGTAAAAGTAGGGGTTAAAAACATACATTGGAGTCGAGGACAGCGTTACAATATCCCGCGAATGCCCGCGATGTGCTGTTGTGAAACGTCAGCGCATGGTCGTCAGCAGTGGCGGACCGTAGCGCCAACTTTGTGCAGCGGTGACAAACGGCAGGCGGGTCGGATTACCCAATAGGAAGCGGCGAGTTGTCCGTAGCTGATCCAGTACAGCACGGTGACCATTGAGTGGAGGGATCACGGCTTGGATCGCTGTACTGCGTACGACCTTCTTTTTCCCTCACCATATTGCACGGAACTATCGTAACGGTTGTACAACGTGTGACTCGATCCGGGGGAATATCCCCCCCCCCCCTTAAACTTTATTGTGGGCTGCAAACTGCAGCGATACGGAGGTACTTCCTCGCAAAGCTACGGGTATGAGAATAACACCAAGGTGGGTGGAGGGAAAATGGAGGGGGTACGCTTGGGTGTGTCAGCGCCTGCGCGAGGGATAAAAAAAGAAAGAGAAAGAGATAACAAGCATGCAAAACGAGAATGTGACACCGCGCCAACAACCTCGTCGGGCCGCCCGAACACCTGCGGCGTGAAGTTGTGCTCGTCCCCGTCGGGGAGGCTTCTTATCTCGAAACTTGGTTCCGTTTTTTTTTTTTTTTTCGTCGCGAAAATAAGCCTCGACTGTATAGCGACGGCTTTTACATCTTCCCGGCGGATGTCAACACAATAATAACCGTAAAAGAGAGAAAATCTTCCCCGCTCGTAAAGACTCCGTAATGACTGGTGATGGCCAGTTATATAGTGCGTTAAAAAGTTTTACAAAGTTTTACAAAACAGACTCGACCGTTAGCTGTACGCAACTTCCTATCACTCCCTCTCCCCTCTCCTCTTTCATTACTTCTTGAATTTTGTTGTGATTCCGGAATGGCTTGTTTTCGTTATGTAGCTTATCCCGTAGCGTTGTTGCTCAGTTGGTTAAATCGAAAAGGAGCATGTACTATATGAGCCATAAAACGCTGGGTGCAGACTAAACGATGTATCCTAAAGATTGGCATCTGGAGTCGTAAATCGTGATTCACATACTGCCCGGAGTGAGAAGGAGATCCGTGAAACATGGCTGACACGCGTATTGCCTCATGGTTGGCTTCGGAAAATTGCGTGCTACTACGAGGCTCTTTAGCGTTCTGATTGTTCCATCCTTTTCTTTATGTTCGCTATGACGATTGGCCCCCACTTTCGCTTAAGCAACGACGTGTGCCAACTGCGTTACAAAATACAATGAAGTGATTGGAGCGAGCAATGATGACTCAACCATTGTTAAGACTGTTGACGTAAACGAAGCGTCGCAGTGATTTGTTAATGCGATTGTTGATTCGCTAAGCCTCCTAATATAATATTTTCGAATCGCACGAATTGTGTCACTTCTCGTTGGCTCCGCGGCTGTGCTCGTAGACCGTCATTTCAATACGCCAGCCATGTCGCGGTTGTGTATTGCATGAGACCAAGTCAAGCGATTATGAAAGTGAACGTCCGATATGTCGCAGCCGAAAGTACCCGGCGCGTACACTAAGGTACCGTAATTTTCTGTGTGGATGGAAATAATATCGCCGGTATAGTTTTTTAACGTACTTAACAATAATATAAATCACAACAACAAAATTGCCCAGAGCAATCCTGCTACGGTGTCATCCTGTTACAACATGTTAACTTTATGCTCTTTTTGACGGCTGTGATATCGAGGAGATATTACAAAACACATCTTCAGCGGCTGCCCGCGCAACCACGTGCAGACACGATCGCTTGCGACTGCTCCATAGCTCGCCTTTACTCAACACAGGAGGCAGCAGCAGCCATTCGAAAAATCGTTCAAAAGTCGTGGCGGACGAAGGCAATGAAGGTGCAGTTCAACATTTTTCAAACGATAAACTTTAACAGGCGGTTACACACTGATAGTGGTATCGTATACTGTCGCAGTCTGACACTCTACGACGTTGTTTGTGTGCGTTCTCTCCCTCATTTCCTCTCTCTCTCTCTTTCTTTGCACCTCTGTAGGCCTAACCACCCACATGCGTTACAAAGTGCCTGAACGTGGCCTGCCCTCTCCCTATGCTCGCCCTCTCCCTCCATAGGAGCGCGACGCGACGCCGAGCCTACACGCCACGCGCTCAGGTGCTGTAACGCGTACGGGTGAATGGGGCTTCACTTCCAAACTCCCTTATCCTTTTACACTCTTAGGGTAACGTACCGTCCTTTGTGAACTGCCTACAGCCGCGGCCACGTCTGTGTAGAGCACGCGAGAAGCCGGTTTTCGCTCTGAAGGTAGAAACCCTGAGGGAGTTTCGGGCTCCGAATCGGTGTAACAGGAGCATGCGCGACCTAGTTGTCAGGCTTAGCACGTCTGAGCCTGATACTGCCTCAAGGTTTCGCCCTGCAGAGTGAAAACTAGGTGCTCGCGCAGACGTGGCCGCGACTGTACTCCGATAGCCTCTCATCTCTCTCCTACTCCTGCTGTTCCTTGCTTAAGAAGAGACGTATGCATCATTATACTGCCATTCCATTTTAGCTATAAAAAGAGCAGTTTCACACTCCGCACTCGCGTCATTCGTGCATGACAGCACCACAAACTGAAGTGTTGTTCTCGCACAGGTACGACCATGAACGTACCATGGAAGTCTGCTTGTCTTCCACTTTCGTTCTCACATTTCCGTTACACACCAATTGAACTGTATTTTGGATTGGATAAACTTTTCTTCAGTCTTCCAAAACGCAGAACATTGTACCGCGGGCCGCTATCACGTCGGAGCCGAGAGTACCGGCTTCTCAGCCGCTTCGAGGGCGTGGTGCGAAGCTCAGAGTTCTTTTGCCAAGAAATGGCTGCTGATTGCCACCTCTCATCATTGGCTATGTTAGCTACATAAACGAGTTTGATAGACTACCAGAGAATGCAATACAGTGAGACTACTTCCACACAATGTGGGCAAAGATTGCTCGAACGTGGTTCATAGTAAATGAAGTCCAGCTAGGATGCCTTCGAGCTAGGGTATGTCTTGGTTTTCTATAACCTTAATCAAAGTGCTCGGGGCCTAGTTAGACTTTTGTGCGGGGGAGAGGAAATCCCCCTATAGAGTGATAATGTTGCTGAAACGCAAATTCTGAACATGTGGCGAAGGAAAAAAATTTGGTCACTTACTACGATGCTCGAATCTGTGGTAGAGTCTTCATCCTCTGGATTTGGAGATGCTTCCAGTCGCGCCAAGCCGCAGGACCAGAAGATTACCTGTTCAATCAAAAAGCTAAATTAGTCCATTTATGCATGAATCAATGGGCTAATCACTCACTCACTCACTCACTCACTCACTCAATCAATCAATCAATCAATCAATAAATCAATCAATCAATCAATAACGAATTTGATTGTGCACACGTACCGCGCATGTACTAGCGCACGAACAAAAAATGCTTCCGATGACTCTTTTGACAAGCCACGTACAAGGCCTGAACAAAACTTTATCGAACTGCTTCGACCTCAATCTCCAATTCACCTTATTTCCTTTTTTTTATTGTGAAACCAATGAAACATATATACGGGATGGCGAACAGCAGCCCTAAGACAAATAAACCTTCTGCATAGAGTAACACCGGAAAATATATACTAAGCGACAAAAGGAAGACGGGGATTACATCTTCATCGATGTTCACGGTACGAAAGTCTGCCATAATCCCGAAAGCACAGCTATAGACGCGTATAGAAGGAGATTATAACGGCTCGACGGATGTTTCGTTGTCGTTAAATAGTAGCAGGAAATACACGTCATACTGCGCTCCAGAAGCCGCGTACTGGAAGAACTGTGGGCATGAAGAATATATCGACGAGTACAGACGTGCGCGCTTAGAACAAAGCGTATGCGGCAGTGTGTTAATTCCCGTACCTCTCGCGCAAATCCATAACGGTGGCTCTGCCGTTTTTACCGTATAGGTCCCCATCCTTCGTCGCTCTGCGTATTTTTCTTTTGCGTTTTATTTACCGCTATTTTTTTTTCTCTGGCCGGCGTGTTGCCGCGGTAATAAAAGGTAAGATCTGAGTGTTACTTATTCTTGTCTTATTTTTCCTTTTTTCTTTGTTCTAAGCGGTTCAAAAAGAACAGTTTATGAGAGAGTTCACTTTTACGGCGTGAGGAAGGGAGCGTGTAATGTGCCTTGTACATAATCGTCGGATCAGACATTAAAAGATAATAATTTAAAATGAAAAGAAACCATTCCTGACAAAGAAAAGATCTAAATTCGGCGAGAATACATGTCGACGAAGCAAGTGAGTGCCGTTAATACCCCGTTAATTGTTTTTTTTTTTTTCAATTTTTCACTACAGTGCGTTTCCGCGCTTCTTGGGATGCCTCATAAAAATAAAAAAAAATTAACTTTTACGATAAAGTAATGGTGAACAGTTTTGAACTTGTGATAATACCAGAAGCGAGATTAAGGTACATACAACGAGCTTTGTTTCGTTTGTTTGGTTGTTTTTGTGTTGTTGGTTTTTATGTAAACGTAATCAACGTGCGCGCGTTCCAACTGTGAAACGTTGTACATAAGCTTTCATCAAACAAGAATTTTTTTTGTTTTTTTTAATGTGGACACGTGCGTATAGTGGTCCTTTTTTCCACCGCCGGTGTGCGACTCAGAGAGTATTGTTTTTTATGTATTTTTTCAGAGAACTTCTTGCTAGTAACGTATACTCTTTGAAATTTACCATGCGCTCGTCACAGCGTGCAGCGGTGTTTCTTCCCACGCTTATGAAGCTCTTCGCAACTCTACAATTCCTACGTGAGCCGTTGTGATTAACTAGAACACGACCATCGTGATGCCACTGTCTGTTTCGCAAAATGACGAACGCTGTGTCAGTTTGTTTTCAGAGAAACGCGCGTTGAATTAAAGCCTGTTGAAGTTTGGAAGCATCATAGACGCCCAAACAAACCGAAGCGCACGGTATTAATTTTCCACGCAGATTCGTTTACTTTAGGTGGTGCGTATAGGCTGTTATAACTCGGTAGAGAGACGAGCTGCTGTCGTGCAAATTATAGTCACTCGGCATCCCTGTTCTGTTTTTATTGTTTGTGTGTGTGTGTGTGTGTGTGTGTGTGTGTGTTTGTTCATGTGCATCAACGCATTCATCGCACAGATTGAATGCGCACCACAGGTAAACCTTTAGACACGCACCAACAGACCCATTAGCGTCGTTTCAGAGTATAGCAGTGAACGAAAGAAATTAGTGAATAAATATTGTGTTGAGAGTGGATTCGAAATGAAATGACAAGCTGGTAGCGGACGGGTGTACAAACTCAGACACCATGCTCGTTTGAAAGATTGGGTTGTAACACGAGCTCTGTGGATGAGAAAACAGTGGACTCTTTTCTCTTTCGAAAACTAATAAACGCGAAAAAAGACGTGGATGCAATATATAGCGCCTAAATATGAAAACGATGATGATTTTATGGGCGCAGTGCTTGGAAAGGAGCATTGAAAAGGGCATAAAAATGTAGGAGGCACCACAGTAAATCCGCCTGGGAAAAGACGCAGCCAGTGACGCCCGACGCAATCATTATTTCGTCATAATTCTGCTCTGGATCACTCTGTCATTTATTTAGCATTTAAGAGATTTCACTTCTGTAGAAGTTTTTTCACTTTATTTTTTTACTTTTTTATAAGATCACACGAGTACAGCACCTACGCTGTGACTCAGAGACGTCCGCCACTACGCAGAGAGACGCGTACTTCATGAAAGTTGGCTGCCTTTCCTAAATTTTCCCTAACTTTATTCTTTGTTTCTCCCTATATTCCCTTTCGGGAATCTCATCTTGCGGGACATCCTCTACACTAAGCCTCGCAAAGATTAAGGTAAAGAATGTGGTTGGTACGCGCCGTGTGTCGCTATATCTTTGTGTTTTCGCAAGTAACGACGTCAATGTCATGATGAGAAATTCGGGTTACTTTTTTTTTTTTGGCGGGAGGGATGAATATTACAAACTAGTAGTGCCAAACTCCCGTCTTGTGACGCATCGTAGCTCCGTTTTCTAGACTTAGTAAACATAGAATTATACGTGGGCAAGGTTTTATCTCCATTAAGGAAAGAAGAGGTTGGTGGGGAGCATTGCACAATGAGATCGAAGCCTACTCTGCCGTATACTTCGATGACAGGGTCAAGACGTCAGAACGTGTGGGATAGCTTAGGTACTTCCTGTTAAGCTATACTCTTCTAACCTCACCTGTGAGCCAACTATAAGTGCACCGAATAAGCAAGAACTACGAGACACCAAGCCCCGAAGTCTCGGCTAATCTCATTTCTTGTGTGACTTAGACGCAAAACGTGTCGTGCTGCACCGACAATGCTGACTACACGGGACGTTCGCCTACAAGGGCTGCTTGCAACAACGTTAGGCTGCAGGAACTAATGCTGCCTCCAAATTTTTACATATTTCATGTTTATTTCAATTCTGTACGATGTAGCTTATCCAGATGCGTGAACGACAAGATTAGGCGTGTAACCAGGGTTTTTTTTTTCTTTTTTTGCAGCGTAAGGGGAAGGGGGCAGGGTGTTTGAGAACCCTTTATGTTGGCTCGTGTATGTGTTCGTATGTGCGCATGTATGCATACACATGCACAACTAAAAAAATGTCGAGGGAAGAGGCTGAACTCCCTAGCTTCCCCCCCCCCCCCAAAAAAAAACACCCTGTGGTTATGCCAGTGGACAAGATAAACCCGTACAGCCCACCAGCGGTGCACATGGTCTAGTGGCTAAGGTACTCGGCTGCTGACCCGCAGGTCGCGGAATTGAATCCCGGCTGCGGCGGCTGCATTTCCTATAGAGGCAGAAATGTTGTAGGCCCGTGTGCTCAGCTTTGGGTGCACGTTAAAGAACCCTAGGTGGTCAAAATTTCCGGAGCTCTCCACTACGGCATCTCTCATAATCATGTGGTGGTTTTGGGACATTAAACCCCACATATCAATCAAGATAAACCAGTGCACTTTCAGTAAAACTTGTTGTTGGGCTAGTTATTGCATCTTATAAGAAAATTAGACGACTGTTTACATTGCGACTAGATAATATGGAACTGATTGCCAGAGATGAAAGCAGAAATCCAGCCCAACCAATGAGCCACGATGAAATGTCGAAGTGTCCAAAAGCAAAACACCAGAGCGCGATAAGAATATATTATTATGCGAAACTCAAGGTCGTCACGTCTGCGGTTGTCGAAAGCTAGCTGAAAATTACGTCGGTTCATATTTCCCGCAGCCTGTACTTGTGTTGCATGAAAAGAGTGGATTTCCACATCGACTGAGTCAACATTGACAAAAAGGAGCATTTTAACCAGTCGAAACTAGACGCGGGAGAAATGTACAGGTCGAGACGGGACAGAAAAAGCAACAACGATTCCTAGGCGTGCCACTGGCCTAGCCAGGGTGGGAAGGGTCTCAAATATTTCTCCCTCACAATTTGTCCATTTTGCATGTTTTTGCATACATGCACTCATACGAGCGCATGCACAAACATACAAAAGAATGGCTGCATCCCGTTCCTCTCTGGAATGACGTCATGGCTGCGCCACGGAGGCGTACTTATGTATTCGAGTAGGAAGATTAATACTGCACTCACAGTCCACACGGATGCTTCGTGAGGTACTTTTCAAACTCCCGCGTTCGGTGGCAACTGTAGTATGGTGCAAAACAAGGCGCAGCGCTATTTATTTCGATGTTAACTCGTTAGGAAAAAAGCGGTTCCACCTTGCGGAAGAAGGAAACAGCTGCCGACCCGTACATGCTAATAGTGCCGCACACCTGCGTATAAAGAAACCGCTTTAATAGGTATACCTGCGCGCGCGAGTTGTATAGTCTAGATCAGTCCACAGGTGCTATCTTTCCGTTTCTGTGCGACCCGCAACGTATGGTGCCCTAGCAGATCTAAATTAGCGCAACATTCTCCACGCATCCGCCTCCGTCGGAAAACCTACAACGCGCGTTTCGCCGTCTGCTAGTCTGTCTGTCTGTCCGTCCGTGCGTCCGTCCGTGCGTCCATCTAGAGAACACTCAAAGTACCGCCATCTCGCATACCCTGTGGCAAGAGACGAGCCCCGCTAGTTTCGTGCACGCTTCGCGACGCGTGACGACGATCCAGCACGTCGCTTCTCTGTGCTCTGTGGAGGTCGTTGCAATGCACTGACCTGCAGCGTCTTATATATTCTTGTGTATTGCAATGCGGCGCCGGTATCGGCTTTTGTCGCTAATTCGCTAATTCCGTGCAGTGGAACATGAATATAAGAGCTGTTGCTATAGCAAACTGGAAAGGTCAGTAAGGCGCGCTCGAGCATAACAAACCTTAACACCTCACTATGACATCATAAACAGACGGGTCCATTTTTAAAGGGAACACTTTCGTACAGAGCATGTCCGGATACCACTCTCTTGAAAAATCACAGGGGAATTAATTTGCATAAGACGGTTTATACAGTTTCGGCAGTTCAGATTTATTTTGACAGACTCATGATGTGAACAGTTTTCGGGGCTTACAATCTGGGAACAGCAATATATAAAGTTCTAATTGAAGTGCTCATTTTAGCAGTAGACCAGACCATCTAATTATTCATGCAGTAGTGACTACAACAAATGGCCGTGAGTTTTGTCAGACTTTATGCCTACATTCATGACCTGGTGGGAATGGTCTTCGCTGATGTTTAACAAGTAAGCAAACGAAGAACATATACATCGTTGCATCGCTAATGATGGCCACATTAACTTTAACCTGACCAGTCAGTTCGACTATGCCTGCTTCGTAACTGCGACATAAATATGGCGCCACAGAGATGGTAACTGAGTGACAGCACCCAATAAATTTACAAGATTCCAACTAGCGTAGTAAAAAAAAAGTATATAAAGCTTCCCTAAGCAATACATGCATACACGCACGGCTATTATAACCTCTAAAGCCTACCGAACAGTACATCATTTAATCCTTATTCCAACTTGGAAGGAATAGCTTTGAGAGAGACGGGTTTATTTACAGAAAGGCAGAGAGGTTGAACTGAGCGATAACAAGCTCTAGCTCACCACTGTACACTGGGGGAGGGAAAAGGGGAAGAGAAAGAATAATGAATGACGATGCTGAGTCAGAGAGGTGAGTATGCGTACAGTCCTGTTAGAGCCGCGCATGTAGTACAGTCACTTATAAGAAGGCTATGACCGTTCTTCTTACGACCACAGTTGCACTGTTGGTGTCAGACCAATGGCCCAACACAGTCTCAGCAGTTATTGATTTGTTGTTATATCTTTCACTACAAGAAATCAGTGTCTCTCGTTCATGTTAAACAAGCACACAAGCATTCGACCAAACACTTTCTGAGCAACAACGCCTATACGCTAAGTCAATGTGAACGTTACAAGAACGGCAACTAAACTACAACGAAAGTTTCATAGGATATATCGTCTACCCTCAAAACTTCCATGCCTTTCCTTACGAGGCATCGCTGTGGTGACCATGCCGTTGTCGCACATTATTTTCATGATGAGGTGGAAGGAGCTCGAACACTGGCCAAGGAAGCGTTAGCAGCGTGTGTGCTTCATTTAGATGAACACCAATCATTATGGTGTCACTGGGTCTCCATATAGTGAAGATAAAAGTCCATGTGGTTCGGCTGAAGTTTCGTTTCACTCCTGCCTTATTCGCACTGACCACAAGTACGCCCGGCCTATAACTCTGACGATTCGCCTTGTCCAGGCTATACAGCTCGTGTTGATGCAGCTCTTGCAACGGTGCACGGATTGCGTGACGTGTGGGGCTTAATTTGCAAGCACACGCACTAACCGCCATCTGGCGCTCGTCACGGGTTTCAGAGCGTGGTCGGTGGGGGAGTGTTGCGTGCATGCGTGTTGAACGAATCTCGGGCGAGTGTGACACGAGCCGCCCACCTGCAGATGCGCGCCGAAACGTCAGCACGGAGTGTGAGAGACGAATCCTCGCTGCTCTTATACACAGTGCGGGGTCGTACGTCGCTCACTCTTACGTTGCGATAGAAAACTGTGGTCGAATTCGCGAAGCGTTTTGTATACGGGGGTACGCTCTGCCGTGGGATGGCAGCCTTCGCTAATGGTACGATCTGCGTCGCAACTGGCTGACAATTTCTGTTACGATCCCAGAGTAAGACGTTTCTGTGAATGAATGCTACAGTGCTGCGCTTACTATTAGCAAAGGCCACCAACCAACCGTGAAGAGAACTCAAAATTGAGAAAGGTCTATTCCACCAGTTGCAACCGTTCACGCTGGAGTAAAGTTTTTCGGCGCAAACAGCCCCCCCCCCCCCCCCTTCACTGTTTCCCTGGTCCAGGTGTAAAAAAACAGAAGAGATGCCTAAACCAAATTGAATGAAACTTGTAACAAATTAAACACCATCACTGTATCATATAAAACTAATTTGCGAGTATGAAACGCTTTATTTATCAACTTCCAAGGTTCACTTCCTGATCAGCGATGGGTCATCAAAGCGCGGTTGACTTGATTCATTCCACTCAACGCACCTGCCATTATTGCCGTTTTTCCATCATCATTATAGGCACTTTCTTCTTCGTAACAACCATCATACCAGCGTCCTCACCGTTGCCGCGCCTTTAGCAGAGAGTTGCTTCCTTAGCAGTAATTCTGTTAAGTTGCCCTATACCCATTCTTCGTCTAATTGCCACCTCTCAGTGGTTAAGGTAAGCAAAGGCTCCTTTCCAGAAGGCGCGGACATAATCTTGAGGGAAGTGTCTCAACGGGGCTTCGTTTCGCGGTCTCCGCAGTTGTTCACCGACCGCGAGTCAGAGGCGTGGCTCGTACGTTTCCCCGAGTTTTAACCGGTAGAATGTCCTACACTTCAGCTGCCCTCCCTTCTTATTTTATACATACATTCTCTTCGTTTGAAGACTCTCTTCCCGTCTGTTTAGTCTGCCCGACTCGAGTGCTTCGTGGTCCACTAGATGTCGTTCAAGAACCCCAAGAATGCGTCCAGCCCCCACCAGCGGGAACTGTGGCAGCGGAAGGAAGAATGCAGGTGAAGAGAAGGGGCCATGTTCTGCGCCGCGGGGGCCCACGTTCTTGCGTCTCGGGACACCGAAGGAGGCCAGGAGAGCGGCTCGAAGGGGGTGGTGGGCGGTGCGGCAGGGGTACGGAGACGAGGTGCGTGTGAGAGCACATCGCGGCAACTATGCCAGAAAGCGGAATGCCCTCCGGGGTTTGCCCCCCAAGGTCAAGCGTGTGCCAGTAAAGTGTATTGTTTGGCCGCCAGGGAGCGCCTCCCAAAGGATAGTGTTCTGCCGCTCCTATCATTCGTGTTTTACACGGAGGTCATGCGCGACCCGCAAGGGGGGCCCCGTCTTAAACGCCGCGGTTTCCTTTGCGTTTGCAGCTCAGTGCGCACCGCTTTCACTTTGCGAAACTCGGGCCCTTTCGGTGACGTCTTTGCATTGGCTTCAACCTTTGAAGCAGCGCATGGCTACTCTTGGTAGGCTGTTCTGCAACAGAATTATCCATACTGTTGCTCTGAACAGAGCTTGCTATACTTTATTTAACACATCTCGTGCAACGCTATGGAAGCTAGCGAGATTGCTTGCAGTAGATGCGTTTGCACCAAAAAAATAGTTCAGTAAACTTATGACATTTGTTTTTCGTTGTTGTCTTTGTTTTTAGACTGAGCAATAAATTATGTTTTGTGTTTAGAAATGAACGAAACCCATTATGTACACGCTTGTCAACATCATGCTTGTTGCTCTGGATCGCTTAGCGCATCTTTCTTTTCGCATTGTTTCCTCCGCCACTATTACCGGTAGTGCACAGCCGGAGCCAATCGCGGAGGCCTTACAACTACGAAATCCAAGCGTGGGACGTGCCGATTCATACATTTTACTGCCGAGCTTCTTCCATCACTTTCACAGCGTTTCACCGGATGTCTGAAACGAGGTATAGTTACCGTATATATATTTCTTTATTTATTTGCGACTGCAAATTGACTCTGTCATTTTGGCGTACCGGAGCTCCTCGACACAAATCAGAGGAGCGGATCGCACTTGCGAGATTCGGTCTTGGAAGCGCACACTCTCATTTTGTGACCGAATAAATCCCACGAATTACGTGTGACGCGGCGTCCCCTTTGACACCCCTGAATTATTGCGTCATAGCTCGCCGCTCCTTGCAGCGAATGATCGCACTACGGTAACGTCGGGCCGAAGTGGACAGAATCGTTAGATGTTCAGTTCCGGGATTAGACCACGGGATATCTATCTTTGAAACAGTACATGAACGTACCACGTGGCTAGCTCTTACGTGATGTGATTAAAGTCGCTTGACTGGTATCTTACGTAACGCTACGTGATTTTAGTCACGTGAGTAGCGATGTGATGTTGCGAGATTTTGTGACGTGGCTACAGTTGGTATATTGATGTTGCGCTATTTTCAGACACACAACAGACATTCTTGCCATACTTAATATTATTCCAAGATGGACGAATCGGCACCCGTCTTATGCGAGCGATGCAGCAGTTTAAAAGGACGGCACGCATCGGTTCATTGTGATGAAAATTCCTGCTCGTACTACATGGTGCAACGAGAAGAAGGGCTCTGCTCTTAAAACAACAAATATTGACTCGTATGCTTTCCTTGATTTAATTGTCTGTCGGATTCATTTAGTTCTGAAATACATAAAACTTTTTAACGAGCCTAGCCGTGCAACGACGCTGTAGTTATTAGTGATCCAATCGACGACTTGCGAATTTCAAAGTAAAGTGCTATTTACGCCCACAGATTGTTGAGGTGCACTACCCGGAGACGAAGGTCCGCTTCTGTCGGCGCACGCGCAAAACTCAGAATGACAAAGCGTTCCGAGAACCGCTTCTTTCTTGCAAAACAGGCCCGTAAAGCAGCAAACCATAACGATGTTTTGCGGTCTCTTCGCACGCGAGCGACTGCGCGAACAAAAATGAAGGCAGAAAAGCCGCTCCGCAAAACAAAAATAAATATTACTAATACTAAGGAGAAACCTGCTGTGTTAACAGCATTAACTTGTTAGCGTTCTCCTCGTAGCCGCTCGTTATACCACCACCCTTGTCCCGTGCATGCGCTTAGGCGTCTCGGCGCATGCAAATACAAAGATCCAGGAAGAATAGATGACGTATGGAAGGAGGAGTGGGAGATTCGTTGGCAGATAAATGGAAAAAAAATATAATAAACGGTGTTGCGTGCGCCTATCGATTTTTGTTCGGCGAGTTGTTAAGAGCAAAAAGGCGAAGAGCTTTTCTAGGAGCTTAGTTGCTGACAGGGGGAACCCGACGTCACTTACGTAAGTCCGAGAGAGCACGCACTTCAGTAAGTAGTTCACAATACGCAGTTTAATTTTCCCGCGCTACCACATGGCAGCAAAATGTTCCCAAATGGGCGAAAATAGCGGCAAAAAGAACTTCAACACAACGTGTGCGGTTGATTGTGACGGCGATTCCCTCGAACCGCGTCATTCGGGGGCTGTGTTTCGGCTCGATGTCGTTTGAATGGCATAAGTATATAGTTGCTTACAACTTGAAAATAAATAAAACATCCACCCACGGAGAACACTCCCAAATAATCATACTAGCTCGTGACGTCAAGCTCTTATCGCGTGTCAGATAGTTTTTGTTCCCAAGCAGACATATGTTCGCATTGCTGCTTTTATTCTGGAAACTTGAACGCCCCGGCAATATTTCGTCACAGATTCTAACGTAACTGACTTGACCAAAGTTTAGGTGGAAAGGACGAACCTTTGGCTTTTGGTGTGCGTGGCATTTGCATTAGCACAGAAAAGGTGTGTTATAGGTTCGACAGAAATCCAGTTTGCACGACACTACTACATACGTAATCGACAATTCGCTGCAGTTTTTGTGAGCGGGACGTATAGGGTGCAAACGACTGTTCGCGGTGAGACCGCTACAGGTGGCAGCACCGACGCCTCGTTAGTGAGGACCTAATCAGCCACGGAACAGTGAAGAAAGTCGAAAAAGGGGTGCGGAAGGGGGGGTGGAGGAGTCGTACTTTAAAAAAGTGTCGCCTAAGGTTGCCATTTCAATCGGTGACATTTCCAGATTTCATGTAAGAGTCAAAGAATTTGAAGTAGGTTTCGAGAGAGATATCGGTACCGATCTTCAAAATGACTGACATTCTGAAATAATATTTTTGTTCTACGGTGATGATCTGAACTCACAATGAACCGCATGAGTTTCCTTAGGGGAAAAATTCTTGAGACCAGTCCCATTTCTGCAGCTCCCCCTCATAAGGTGTCATTAATCGCAATGGGGGAGAAAATAATGCGAACACCATTTCACAAAGTACAAAGGCTCATTTTTTGTGAAAGCGCGGGATGCGAGCAAAAGAATCGGGGGCCGCGAGTTTGAGATTCCTGATGTATACGTTGTCCATGCGCGAAGTTTCGCCAGAAGCCCGTCTAACATTGATATATTGCTTGTGAAAGAAGCGCTACCTGCCAATGATTGGGGAGCTGGCAGTCTGTGAATGTCGTGCGTCTTAACACAGCGCCATTTGTGTTCTTTTTTTTTTGTTTTACCTCTTCGTCTACTACGACAGCAATGCGGTTGAGTGAATGAATATTTCTCTGTGATGGGACACAGACCGTACAATTAAGTCATCTTAACCGCCACTAAAGCTCGTGGACATTCGATAAAATTAGCAAAGAGGAAACCGGGCGGGGAAATTGCCTGCAAACTATGCAAGGCTAGATCCGCCGGCTACCTACATCCTAACCTAACCTAACCTAACCTCACTGAACGACATTCAGGAACTTAAACCACGGATCGACACACTTATATAGGTGTGCCGCCATAGATTCACACGACTTCGAGTCATTGTTTTGTTGTGTTTACCCCTAACCGGCTTTTGCAGACGCTAGTTCATGTTTCACGATATCCAAACGATTCCCGAATTGCCAATACTTCACAAGTTGGTGTCGCTAAAATTTTCCCTTCCTGCCCCGGTATTTAATGCCTCCTTTGTTTATATAGAACGATGACACGCGCACTACGTGATGTGCTTTAACGGCAAAGTGGCACCGTTTGCTACGGTGGTGTAGCAATTACTGTGATTGGCTCGTGACCCGGACGTCTCGGGTTCGATCCCAGTCGCGGCGGTTGCTTTATTGGTGGAGGCGAAATGCCAGAGGCCCGTCTACGACGCGAGGTCAGTGAACGATAAATAACACCAGGTAGCCGAAATTTCTGAAGTCCTCCGCTACGGCGTGCCTTAAAACCATATCATGGCTTTGGCACATAAGATCCCAGATAATATATAAGCAAAGTATCATCATCATAGAAACTGTTTCGGCGTTAGCGCTTTCAACCCGTGGGTGTACTCATTTTTTCTTGTTAGAGCGCATACAAGCCTCGGAAGGCGAAATTCTCGGATACATATACTGTGCTAACACAGCGAAATAAACTGCCTATGAGGACGTGGATTACGTTCGCACGCATGCGAGAGCGTTGACGCTAGCACACAGTGCAAGGAATCATTCACACTCTAGGGTTTTGGCCTCCCGCTGCTATAGGTACCAACTCTGCTCGACCTGGAGGCCAACAGAAAAGTGAAAAAGAAATGTGTGCGCAGCAAGCGAAAACCTTTATGTTGTTATTTTAACTTGTCAGCGAGTCAATCACAAGGTTCTTGGCCCACTGTGCTAACGTTCTGACTAAATGTACGTATCCTAGCAGCTGTCGATGCGAGGTGACCCTACGTGTATTATCTACAGACCTGTATTATCGTCAGCTATCAGCGGGGTTTCGCACGGCCGAGTATACCTTACACAATGCGGCTTTACGTAACATTCACTCAGTGTAACTTTATGTGACATCATGCGTTAGCGTTAAAGAGCTGCAGGAAATTCAAATGCGGTCTACTGCATGGGAAGGAAAGAAGGAAGGAGGTAGAGAAAAGAAAGGCAGGAAGGTCAAGCAGGCTGGCGTCCAGTTTGATATATCTTACACCGGGGGAAGGTAATTGAGAGATGAAAAGAGAGAGATAGAGAGAAGCGAACATAAAAAATTCACCCGTGAGACTAAACTAGACTGCTGCGCTCGATAGTAGTAGTGGACGCAGGACTTCAGGCGTATCACGTTTCACTGTAGATCATCGATTCATGGTGGCTACTGAAAGCTTCCAAGCACTGGACGTAGAATGTCCAGTACCTGTTGTGTGAAGTGTTTTTCCGCCTGCCGACGAGCACTCGAAGTGTGTCTTACAGTGATTGAAGAATGATTATGATAGTCTTGTCTTCTTCTGGCAATGACGAGGTGTGCTGTGAGTCCGCATGTCACTGCGACTTCAGCAACAGAGGCCAAACTGCGTCAGTTCTGTCCATGGTGGTCTTGTTGGTACCGACCGTCGCTGATTCATGTGGCTGCGACTTTGGCAATGTAGACCAAGTGAAATCCACAGAAACCACGTTTTTCGTTGCATCCTGCTCATACCAGCTCTCTACAATGCGAGCGTAGAAGGAGATAGTGAAGCAAGGCATCGAATGGGCGCTGCGGGTGCAGAGACATCGGATTTTTCTGACGAACTTTGCCACCAACGGCGCCGCGCTTTCTGGCGGTAGCAGTGGCCTCGTAATTCGATGTATGGTCTCTCGCCATTTGCCTCGCTACAGCCATCTCTTTTTTTTTTCTTTTTCAGGCAATCATTTGAAGAAGCTTCGAACACTTGGACACTAGAAAACTCTGGCTCTACGACTGTGCACGCAATCAATTTTAGCGCAACGAGAACATATACTCGCTTGCTTTCGTATACGCTTCTCACGAGACAGAGCTTCATGCAGTTGAGACATTGCATCCGCTTCGGCACAAACGGTCTTGCAAAGGGCCGGAAATGGCCCAGCTTTATACGTGCGAAGGTAGAGAGTTGCCCTAAATTATATTTTCACGCAGCATGCGGTACCCAAACGAAGCAACCTTGACGCCGACACTAGCTTCATTAGCTGGTTTCGCCAGGCCACTCAAGTCGGAGCTAAGAATGGCAGCGTCGACGTTGTAGATGACATCAGTGACTACGTTGGAGCCCATCGGTATATATAGGAGTGGACTTTGCTAGCACCCACTATACTGCCTGAGAAGAAACACATGAAACAAACGTCGCGTTTTCTTAAGACTTATTTCCCGTCCATTACCGATTGCCGCACTAAGTAGTGCGTCAGTGATTCTACGTTGACTAGCAAGCACGTTCCTAATATCGTCCTGATTTCGCTCACGGGAATGGCTAGAATCTGTGGACAAGGCAGTATGCCCCGAGTAGAGGAGGAGTGTTTATTACTCCTTTTGAGTCCAGGAGTAATTGAGAAAACTCTTTCGCAAGTGCGTTTTGCCATTGGCCAGCCAACTTCACGCGGTCAGCTGCATTTTGATTGAGTGCAAGAGTCTGTTCTGACCTTTTTATTTTTCTTTCTTGCTCAGACGTTTTTTTTTTTTTTTAGTACGAGACCTGTTTTTTTTTTCCCTCTTGGACGCTGTGGAGGCATCTTTGGTGTCTATCAATGTTTTGCACATTTCATTGGGGAATTTATGAGCATATTCCGGTTGGATGCTTGCGATGCACGCGCGTTCATCTGATGCAATTAGGTCGCATCCGCAACCTAATTCACTGTGCCTGTTTTGAAGACCATCAAATCGTCGTTGCACGACTCGTGCGCGTGGGTTGACATTGGGAAATAACGGACTTTGGCAGTGCTTTTACACTTTGCTGTCGCGTGTTATACTCCGCACCCCCTCCTCTATATATACTCAAGGGGAACAGATGATAGGTACTATCGGCGTCAAATGAAGCAGCGCAAAACGCTCGCAATGGTCTAATTCATGCTGTCCAGTGATCACCTTTGACAGGAGCACGCATTCGTTTCGACAACACTGCGCATAAGCATAGTGATTACTGGACGGCACTCACTCGAATGTTTGACGCGGCTCGGTTTTCACTTTACGCCGATAGTACACACTTACTGCTTAATATATAATCGCCCTTTTATTAGCTTTCACTCCTCGATTACGCGCGAAGTCTTCAAGTTTGCTTTCCATATTTCGTTATCTGTGCACACAAATACATAATTTAGGACCATTACCCATTGTGCGTGCTTGCGATGTATTGCATTATCATCGTGCTGACTTTGTACATTCATCTTCGCTCTCCCATCATCTTCTGAATTCACAAAGATTTCAGTTCTGAACGATTCATTTCCAGTCGGTTATGCTAATGATAGGCAGCATCACTGTTAGCTTGTGTTGCCTCTTAGGAACACTCATACCTTAACGTGCTTTTGAGTATACGGGCTGACCTTTTAAACTGAATGAGAGAGCACTCAATAACAGACACGCCAAGTTTCATCGCTGTCTCGTTCGACATGCCAACTCGGCGAGGGGATCAACCTCCGTCGGCCCATTGTGGAGAAAAAAAAGGGACATCGCGCCTCCAACCAATCGCCGCCTCCACCGAGGAGTATACGTGCTTCATCGTTTCCGGCAATACGTCAGCGGAGAGGCCATTCCTTCACCGCGCGTGCTTACTTACCTCGGCAACCCGCCGCACCCCCCCCCCCCCCCCCGGTTACAGACGCTCACGTCTTTCTCTTCCGCCCAACAATAAGAGGCGTCGGCAGCGGATGACGGACACAAACTACTTTTGCATCATCTTGTGCTTCCTCTAACTGCGCCACGAATCCAAACTTGAGACGACCGAGAGAGAGAAAAAAAAAGAGAGAGGAAATGTGCACCTGCATGCGAAGGAAAAGAATAACGCGAAAACAAAGAAACAAAGCTGGTGGGTGGTTGGAGGGGGGAGAGATTGAGGGGAGACGAAAGAGGGGTGCTTTTCTACTAGGGCGGTGCGTCCCGTTTAGTGTGCAGTCCCAAATTACAGAGCGCTCGATCTCTTTGATTCCTCGTTCATGGCCTTTCTGCATAGATCTGAAGGGGGGAGGGGGGGGGGCGTACAGAACAAGTCTTGAGCATGGTTCGCCAGTCGTGAGTACGCCGAATTCTTGCCCTGTTTTGCGTGTGGGTGTGCGGAGTACTGCTGAGTTCCAGCACGAAGCTCCGTACGACGCCGCAGACACTTTTCTGCGTTTTCGAGTGCGTTTCGAGAAGGCGCCGACGCCAATTCTTCACTCTCTCCCCACAGCGTCGGTCTCTCTCTTTCACTCTGCGAGTGTCTGTCTGCGAGTGTTCATTTCGGCGTCCCTATCGGCCACTGCGTCGTGCCGCCAGAGTTCCGCGCACGGTTTGACCTCCGGCGATGACCATGGAGGGTGGTGCCGCGCAACGAAGAGAAAGAACCGGCGTTCAACATCGTTCCGTAATGTGGAGTGTTTAGGTGGCCCAAAATGATTCTCACCCGAGAGTGAACGAAAGACGATAAAGACAAGCCTTGTTCTGTACTATCCTGCCGGGTTAATAATAGATTTAGCGTGCGGATACGTGGGTCCCGTAGATCTCTGCTCCCCCGTCTATGTACCTTTCGATTGCCCGTATAATACCAATTAGTTTACCGGGGTGTCGTGGGCACGAAATGCTTGTAAATCGGCAGTTCATGAGTTTTTCGTTCATGCTGTTTCTTGTTGGTTCGTCACCATTTCCTTCACTTGTGCGCGCAATGGATTTAAGTGGTCACCGGAGGTGCTCCGGTCAACCACGTTTAAACGGAAGCGGGCAAAATCTACACGCAGCGCGCTATGCGTAATGATCTTCGAGGCTGCGAACGAAGTTCACACATTATGGCATCGTGGATTCTCGGTGTTCCTGTTGGGCAGAAAAATTTGTGAAAGATAAGTGAGAGCTTTTGTGCTGGGGCCACAAGACAGCTTGCGTATGCAAGCCCTTGCGTTTCTTTGTATATCTCACGGGTGTGGCTGGGTGTACAAAAGAAAGCAAGAGCTTGCCTACTCAACCAGCTTAGAGTTTTATGCTGTAAAACTCCCGAGTAGAGGCTGTGCAGTGGGTCTTTATCACCATTATTTTTCAACGCTGGTATCAAAATAGACAGAGCCGTTACGGGATTCAAGTAGCGTACTCAAGTTAGCTAATACCGACATATGTAAAACCTGTTGAATTCATTGCCCTGATCTTAAACAATACAATTAATATATCAGCTGGACATTTCTTTTTGTACTTAAGTTTACCTTGTGTTACTTGCCCAAACAATGGCAATTAGGCACTAGTTGTAGAACATTTCTGATAAATATAGGTGATAGAGGTCCCAAAGCGTGACATTGTGATTAAAACCTAACGTTTACATCAGCCATAGCAAACTTTTGGAGCACGTAATTGTGACGTCAACTGTACATTGCAGAATATGTATTGCGACACCGGGTGCTAAAATATCCATACCCACAAATGTGCTGCTATCATGTATGCATGGATGTAGCACGTATACATCCATGTGAAACGTGGATACGTGCATACACATGGAAGCCCATTTTCTTTGTGGTTTTCATACATTCCTCGCATTCAATGTCCGCAATAAGCCACATCATCAATCTATAGACGCATACAGTTGTACACTTGCGAATCTATCCTTTTACTTTAAAGAAAGGACCCCTTCAGTTCATGCTGCGTCTGCTTATTGCATTTGAGGCTGCGGCCATTTTGCACAAAACTCACCAGTCGTTTGACCTTTGCGTTCCTTTACAACACATGTGTCTACGCGATTCATAAAATCATTTGCTGGGAGGCCTTTCGCGTATGAATATTCTAGCTGGTTCGATGCCGTATATTCGCTTGTATCGAGCAATGGTTTCATCATTCAAACTTGCCAAAATCAACGTGTCAGGCAACGCGCGAAGCCTCCTACGCCCAAGTGTAGGGGCAAGCCATGTCCCTATCTCGAAGACGTAGTCAATTCTTATTTAAAGTCTTTGTATTATTAACTTAGTTCATGACTAAGTAGTTAATATTGCTTGTTCTTCCAGGAACTACCATTGCAGTGGAAGCTCCAGGAAGTCCGAGCAAACTGATCTCAAGCTAACAGCACTGCGTCTGCTAGAAATGCAATACTCTGTGCTTCACTGAAACATCGCCGTCAGTAGCTGTTCTTTAAAAGCAGAGAACTAAGCAACAGGAAGCAGCCTCACCGCCGTGAGAGTAGCGAGGGTAAAGCGCTTTTCAGACGCACCAACACAGACGAGTCAAAAAGGAAAAGCCACATATCCACGAGTAAAAAACATGTGAAACTTCAGAGAGCATGTCGCAGCTCTGGCGGATAAACTAACGATTGAAACCGCCTTGGAGACGACGACTGTTTCTATATGAGCATGCATGCAGTACCGAGTACAGCGCGCTCAAAGTTTCCAAGGCGCGGTGTCTCAATACATCAGCATATTGCGCCATCTCTGACCGTGCATAGCGGCCAACAAGACCCGCTTCATTTGCTTGTATCACGTACAGAGCCGCAAGGAGCGCAGTCTTCTAAAGCGTTGCCAAGCAAGAAAAATAAGAAATGCAACGCTACTCGTACGGGAGAAAGCTAAGGCAAACTACAGGCAGGGAAATGATAGGACGGAAGTGGCACGAAAGCCTTTCTTGGAAATCGCTCGTCCCGGACCTGGAAATCAGCGAGCTTGTGTGTACGTAGCAGCCCGAGGAATCGAGAAGGGAAATAGGAAGAGGCATTCAATCGGCCGAAACAAAGCGCGGCGCAAGATGGATGGCCCAATGAATTGTCGATAGCCGTTTGCGCACGACGATACCGGCTGCGTGTTTGTGTGTGTTGCGAGCATCCACCTCGGCCTCCTTTTACTGGGAAAGGTCTGTATGCCCAGGGAAAGAAGGATGCTCTGTTTGGCGTTATCTGGCCCAGTTCGAACGTCGTACGTATAGCGGTGCAGCACTTTGAACACTATGCTTCTCCCTAGGGTCAACACGGTGTCGTCAGGCTTCAGCTAATATGGGGGCTGCTGTGAAGTCGCTCCGAATTTAGCGGTACGTTAAGGAGAGCAGCGGTTGGATATTAGGTGTTGAACTAATGGGGACGCAGTGATTCAGGTACTGGAACAAGTGCATATAGATGAAAGGGTGGCGGAACGCGATTCTTCGATCGTTTTGAATCAATTACATGCGTGCTTTCCCTCTTGATGTATTCCATGGCAGTAAAAACACAGTGTCCAGGTACTTTGTCGGAGAGAAGCCGGATGAGAGAGGTGTGCATATATATATTCAAATTTAGGCTCGTGGTATATACGTTCGATCAGGTTCTAGCGTTTTGGAGTGGAAGGAGTACGGTTAAGTTCAGCAGGAAAGGGAATGCTCACATTTTAAATATACGCACGTGCATATATCACACCGAAGGCTATGAGTTACAAATCTTTATTTCACAATCGTTAAGCGATATCTCCAGGTATATATCGCAAGCATGTATTCCAGCGCAGTGGTATTATACATACCTTCAGCGTCTACAAACAAGACGAATTGCCCGCGCAAGTTGTGGTTTTTCAATACCGAAGGGCGCATCAAGTGAACGCAGTCGCAATTCAAATGATAAGCGTTTGGAGCGTGGCTCACAACAGCTATATCTTTCAGCGACAACCACTGCATTTCACAGCGGTGGATGGTCGTGAAGGCAGCTAGAAAGCGAAGGACTGTGGTGTAGAAAACAGCAGACGTCTGGCTGTAATGACAGATCTAAAAACGGAAAACGGTTCGAGGAGAGACGATGGGCACATACATTCTATCAATGATGCCGAAGAAGAGTGAGTGAGTGAGTGAAAAGCACATGAAACAATGCAAGACTAAATCACTGCAAAGCCTAAATGACTGTAGCCTGAAATTTTTAGCAAAGTCGCCAAGCGTCAACCACTGTGCATGGTCGATCATATTGCGGTCACCCTATAACTACGCCTCACGAAGTGAGAGGCTATGCTACTCAGCGAGTGCCCGGAGGACGAACTCTGGGTATCCCGGCTGGCTGAAGACACTGCCAAGACTCAAGATCTGGCCTGACGAAGGGAGGCTCCAGTCTCCTGGTCCCTGCCTCCCTGGGCTATAAGTAGTCTCCTGGTCCCTGGTAGTCTCCTGGTCCCTGCCTCCCTTAAGGTAGTCTCCTCGTGCCTGCCTCCCTTAACCTATAAGCTAGGGCACAAAATACAGTTTGGTCTCTTTCTCACTCACATGCACTTCATTCTATTAGTTTTTACACTGCCTTCCGTTTATTTCTCGCTGATTCTCTGTATGTCCTACCAACCGCAACAGCCACCTCCTTTCAAGAGAGACCACAGAATTCTGCAATCACACGTGCCATTTCCATAGGAGGTGGCAGCTTCGTGTACCCGATCCCCGTTTAGCTGGTGTAAACAACACAGCTTACTGCACGGCTTTGATCAGCGCTCGCGCCGCCAACTCACACGCTTCCACCTGTTCCTCTCCCGCTCCACGTGGTATGTTCGGCTTCCAATAGCGCCACTCGAATGCATGACCACCCGTCATCACGTCACGAAAGCCACCCGTTGATTTCGGGCTGAAAATCTCAATATTTACGAGAATGAGCGCGGCCACGACCCTCGTCGTGTTATTTTCTCGTCGTAGTTCAATCCTTCCCATTTCGCACCTGTCCCGGTTATCTTTATTTTCATGCATATATGCTTGCTCAACCCGCAGGTATATGTGTATTGTTTGCTTCCCGCCACCTCTATTCCAGTCTTTGCCGACTTCGTGATGGGCTCGGTGAGGAACCCGTGGCGTTAGACGTTTGGCCGCAACGCACGAGTCCTCTGATTGGAGGCGAGGTACCACCGATCAACGTTGTGGAAGTGAGCAAGGAATAAGAAGAGAAGGAAGCACGGTTGCACCGCAATCTGTCTTGCCTTGTCCTCCGGATTGACTTTGTACTTCGTTTTCGTATTCTTCTGGCGCGTGGCGTCGTTCATTCATTGTCTGGCGATCGATCAGCTCCTCAATGAGAGTTGCAGCTGGTGCTGAGAGGTATGGAGCGATGATGTGATGAAAGAATACAAGACTTCTGTTTCCGCTAGAGGAGCGTGCTACGTGTGGCGCTATGCAGAAACGATGTGGTATGGCAATTACGTTTTTCTCGTCGTGTAGCGCTTGTCGGCGGGAAACGCGCAGCACGCTTCCTTGATAAATGTTTGCACGTGCGCTTATACACGTTCCGACGTGTACTATGATAAAACAACACTCTGTCGGGCGCTGTTGCGTACGATTTCGCGCACCTAATTATCAACCATGACAAGGCTTCACACCACATCCTTCATTATTTCACTCGCCCAACCAAAGCCTAACCAATTAACGCGTTGGTTTCGAGAGATGTGTTGTGTTACGACGGCATGCGCCAGCCCCGGCGTAGCACATGTTTCGCGGAAATTGGGGCAACGATGCAAGGAAGGGCCGCGTTGAGAATCGGGGACTCGTATAACGCGCTTGTTATCGCTCTACATGTGCACAGCTGCATTCTCGTAAACACCATACGTGCCACCACTTATGCGAACGCGTACATGCGACAACCAGACAAACTTGCACGGTCTTCCAAAGAGAGAAATCGAGAAACTTTGGCGCTTCAATGTTGAGCATCTTGCTTGTACAGCCGCACCCACGTCTGTGTGCAGCGCGAGTGCAGCCGGCCTTGATCAGGGGGGAGACACATTGCGGTTGTTGCGGCCTCTCATATGGGGTGCCCAGGGACATGCGCAGCCTAATAGACATGCTGACCTGCTTTGCACGAGTGAAAACGTTGAAAGGTGTGCTTGTTTAACCAAAGATTCGCACTCTATCGGGGCGCTTTCAGCCTCTCGATTCCTAAAGATTATGCCTGACAGATCATGCTTCTTAGGTTAACTATAAGTGCACCTTTCAACGTTTTTCCTCGTTCAAAGCAGAGAGAGAGAGAGAGAGATAAATAGAGAGGAAAGGCAGGGAGGTTAACCAAGCTTGGCTCGGTTGGCTACCCTACACTTGGGGTGGGGGAAAAGGAGAATAATAGAACAGAAAGAGACAGAAAAGAAGAGGAGTAAGGAAGAGAAGCATAAATAGTCAGCTCGAAACTACACAGCACGGCCTCGCACAGTTCTTTCACAAGCGGTCGTGAAGTTTGGTGTTCCTTAAAAAGTACAAGAGGGCTTTCGTGGCTTTGCGCGTATGGGAAGCTGTTGGCCAAGGTCCCAGGATCTTCTCTTCTGTAAGCGGCAGTGAATCCAGCTGACAGAGCTTGGCTTCCATAATACGTCGTTCGGTCTGGTATACTGGGCAAAGACATAGAATGTGCTCAAGCGTTTCCTTGCAGGCGCAGATGTTGCATGCCGAAGTGCTCGCCATTCCAAGGAGACGAGAGTACGAATTCGTAAATGCCACGCCCAACCTCATACGACACAGTAAAGTTTCAGCGCATCGTGGGAACCCGGATGGCAAACGAAGTTGCAAGTTTGGGTCGATCGAATACAGGTGCGTGTTGGAGAAACCCTGCGTATTCCATTGTAGAAGAGATATACGGCGAGCAAGTGATTGTAGTAGCCTTGCAGCGTCCGTTCTCAAGAGTGGTATGGGCGTGCGCTGGTCTTGGTCATGGGCCGATCGAGCAGCTTCATCTGCGCGGTCATTGCCAACGATTCCGCAATGACTCGGCAACCACTGAAATACAATATCGTGACCTTCCGTGAGCGCTTCGTGGTAGTCGTGCCTTATCTGATATACTGATTGTTCATGTAGCCCGTGCTGCAGAACAAACCGTAGTGACTGTAAGGCTGACCTGGAGTCGCAAAAGATGGCCCATTGGTTAGGTTCCTGGTGAAGAATGTACTTTACTGCACCTTGAAGTGCTGCGAGCTCTGCTGCTGTCGACGTCGTGGTGTGAGAAAACTTGTACTGAAGCAACACATTTTCAGATGGAACAACCACTGCTCCTGTGGAGCTGTTGGAATTAGTGGAGCCATCGGTGTAAACATGTATGCGGTCGAAGTACCTTTCGTCCAACAGATGCAAAGTCAGTTGCTTCAGGGCTAGCGTTGACATGCGTGCCTTCTTAAAGATACCAGGAACTGATAAGCGCACGTCAGGTTGACGAAGACTCCATGGCGCAGTTGCTGGATGCATGGCAAGTTTGAAGCCAGGCGGTAGTATGTCCTGATGTTTTGTCACGATACCGCAGTACGAAGAATGGGGCCTCCGAGCTGTCAAACACGCTAAATGATGTGACGGTAGCCGTGATAAATGCCGAATGTGCGCTCTCAGCGTCTCGACAATGATGTGCGTTGTGACCGGTTGTTCTTGTGCAATAGCAATAGTTGACACTGTCGATGAGCATCTTGGAAGACCAAGGCATGTCCGAAGTGCTTGGGCTTGTACGCTTTGCAGTGCACGGATGTTAGTCTTGCACGTGTTGGACAGGACCGGAAGGCTGTACCGGAGAGTTCCGAGAAAGAGGGCTGTATAAAGCTGCAACATGGAGTGCACGGATAGGCCCCATGATTTTCCGGCGACGAACTTGAATACATTCTCAATGCCAATGAGCTTTTTCTTCAGGTATGTGACATGCGGGCTCCAGGTTAGGTCACGATCTACGATGACGCCTAAGAATCTATGAGTGCTCTTATATGGGATTGATCTGCCATCGATGCACAATGAGTAGAAAGACATCGGTTTGCGTGTAAACGCCACCGCTGCGCATTTTTCTGTGGCGATAGTCAAACCTTGCTGGCGAAGGTATGTCGATGTCATTGTTGCCGCTTTCTGTATTCTTGCGCGCACTTGAGGTCGTGTCACGCCGGACGCCCAAATGCAGATATCGTCAGCGTAGAGAGATACATAAGCCGTCTGTGGCAGCATTTCAGTGAGCCTCACGAGAACCAGGTTGAAAAGTGTAGGACTCAAAACACCGCCTTGTGGTACCCCACGACTTGTGAAATACTTATTCGTAGACCCATCTTCAGTCAAAACGAACATAGATCTCTTTGTGAGGTAGCTTCTTACCCATCGAAAGACACGACCTCCAAGTTCAGCTGCTTCAAGAGCATTGAGAACAGCCTCGTGGGTCATGTTGTCATAGGCACCCTTCACGTCTAAGAACAGAGCTACCGTCAGCCGCTTCTGAGCTTTCTGATGCTGAACAGAGGTCACTAAGTCAATAACGCTATCAACTGAGGACCGACCTCGTCGAAAACCAGCCATAGCATCAGGATAGATGTTATAATGTTCCAGGTACCATTCCATGCGTGTAAGCAGCATCCTCTCCATGACCTTGCCAACGCAGCTTGCTAGTGCTATAGGCCGGTATGATGCCAAATCGAATGGAGACTTTCCGGGCTTCAGCAAAGGCACCAGGCGACTACACTTCCCCTCATCAGGCACCATTCCATCATGCCAAGACTTATTGAAAATGTCCAGGAGACAGCGCTGTGCCTTCGGGCCTAGGTGACGTAGGGCAGTATAGGTCACTCCATCCGGACCTGGGGACGATGAGCGTCTGCATGTGTTCAATGCCGCATGAAGTTCTTCCATGGTGAACGCAACCTCCATTTGCTGATCTCGTGCGACTGGAACATCCTGTGGCATTAGGTCGATCGGTATAGAGATGTCGCCGGCGATCTTTGCACAAAATTCCCCAGAAACATCAAGCTGTGAGCGACGTTGATGTAGCGCCAGAGCGGCGAAGGGGTGACGCTGTTGCGGATGCGAGTGAATACCTCGAAGAGTCCTCCATACGGGAGACATGGGCTTTCGAGGGTCTAGCGAGTCACAAAAATTCTTCCACCGTTGTTCATGAAGTTTGTGCATTCGACGCTGGATTTTTTTCTGAATGCGTCTGGATTCTCTGAGGTCAGAGATAGATTTCGTGCGTCTGTATCGTCTTTCGGCACGTCGGCGGACCGCTCTAAGTTGTTCCAACTCTTGGTCGAGTGCCGTGCGTCTCGATTCTTTCGAACATATCTTCGTGGAAGTCTCCATTGCACAACTAATCACTTCTTCAATGGATTCCGGTGGTCCGTGCATGCACTTGCTCTCCACTGATATCTGAAACTCTTCCCAGTCAATAAGTCTTGAGTGTCCAGGGGAAGGAGAATCGTCCAAACCTCTGACTGTCACGTACGTGGGGATATGGTCGCTGCCACGTGTTTCAATATCTGTGAACCATTGGACTTTCGTGACAATGCTATGCGACACTAATGTCAAGTCCAGGCAACTGCTGTAAGTTACTCCTCGGAGATAAGTAGGGCTGCCGTCGTTCAGCACCTGAAGCCCGTGCTCTGATGCGAGATCAACTAGGTCCGTGCCTTTTCGATTTGTCCTGATGCTTCCCCACAATGGATGATGGGCGTTGAAGTCACCCATGAATATCCAAGGCGCTGGAGTCGTTGCAAATATACCATTCAAGTTTTGTTGATCTAGTCGACCTGACGGCGTTATATATGCGCCTATCAGTGTAAACGACAACTTCTTCTTTTTAACATATAGACACACGTAGTGATTTCCATTGTGAGAATCTACTCTTTGGAGAACATAAGTGAGTTCTTTACGGATGTACACAGCAACTTGACTTCGCTCAATGCACGTTGAAGAAATGAACGATTCATAGCCCGACAGACGAGGTAGTTTTGAAAAATGCGGTTCACAAATGATGATGATGGGAAACTTATTTTCGAAAATGAATTGTCGGAACTCAGGCATTCTTGACTGTAGACCTCTTGCGTTCCACTGAATTATGGAAGCACGCTTGACTTTTTCTCGGAAAGGCTGATGCGGTCTATGGTGCGCCATCTTGTTACTGAAGTCCGGCAAGAACTGGTTCTAGTGTGTCCAAGATTTGCAGCGCGCATTTAGCGGCAGGCATCTGTAGACTATCCAATAGAGTGCGAATAACACTCATGAACGACTTCAGTACAGAAAAGACTTCTACCTCTTGGGCGGACAGACTGCCTGCTGGGGGCATATTCGTTGTTGACTGTCGATATTGCGGTTCCGTAGACACGTGTAACCGCGGTAAAGTGGGCCAGTCAGAGCCGGATGTTCTCTGTAGCGCCACAGTGTCTTCCGGTACCTCTGGACGTACCCCACCTGGTGGCGGGGGCGGTGGAGGTCTCTGTGGTCGTGGCGGCGGTGGTGGTGGCGGTGGCGGCGTTAGTGAAGGCGCCTTCGGCACAGGACTGCTTTTTCTTTTCTTCGAGCACCGCCGTCGACGGGAACGCCGTCGTTGAACAACCGTTACCGCTTCCTTTCATGAGGATCCGTCTTTAACCATTTGTCTCAGAATGCTCCTCTCTTTCTTCAGTACTGGGCAGTCTTTGGACGAGGTCTCATGGTTGCCGTTGCAGTTGCTGCATTTTAGGAGAGTTGCTTGGCAAGCCTCTGCTTTGTGGGGTCCGGCACAACGTGGGCATGCTTGCTTGTTGTTGCACACAGCACTAACATGACCCAGTTTTAGACAGTTGTGGCACTGTAGTGGTCTTGGGATGTATGGTCGGACAACGTGACGAAAATGACCAACCTTTACATGTGATGGGATGCAATCACCTTTGAAGGTCACCTTGATGCAACGGGATTTGCCAAGCCGGCATACTTGCAATATGTCCGTTGCCCCAGTAGCTGGCTTTATCAGAACAGGAAGGTCTGCGTTCGGTATGGAAACATCAACGTCATAAATGACGCCTGTCGTCGTGTCACTATCCTGCGGAATGTAAGTCCTGAGATAGATGCCTCCAAGCTCAGTGACAGTTCGCAGGGTATGTAGCGCAGCCGGGTGCTCAACGTCTATGGCTAGGATATTCTTCCGTGGGTTGAGTCTAATATCCTTTATCTCATTAGGCACGATAGCTTCGAGACGCGCTGATATCACTTGCCTGTTCATGTTCTTCAGGTTGATCGAAGAGTCGACAGGAACAAAAAGTATGGTATGGCGTTCAGAACTGCACGCCGCCTTCACGGTAGAGACGCTAGCTGGTGAAGACGCGCCGACCATTCTTCTTTTAGCTTTACGCTTCACTGCAGGGATGAAATCTTCGTCGCTGTCTTCACTACTCGCCGTGTACAGTTCAGTGCTGTCACTGGTGCTGTCGTCCTCCCGGCTGTTACGCTTCCTTGAGGTTGACGTCGAAGGTGACGCCAAGTCCGGATTGCGTACGGTGGGGCCTGGATCCATCGCTGCCCGCAGGAGAGCGATGATCCTCGGATAAAACGTAAATTCACACAAAAAACACCAAACGAAATAGGCAGCGTTCGGTAGAAATACACTTCGTCGTCGTCCCAGACGAGCATCCCGTTCAAAGCAGGCTATATAGCTTGCTTATTAGGCAACGTATGTTCCTGGACATCCCATATCTGAACCCGCAATAGCCGCATGGTGTCGCCCGCTGTGCAAGGCCGTGGCTGCTCATACGCTCTAGACAGACATGAACGCGGCCGTACGTTTCTTTATCGTAGCAATGATAGATCAATTCCTTCTGGCTTAGTTTACCATACGTGGGATATTGACATATGACGTTCCAATTCCAAGTAGGTCGCAAGAAGGCCACCAGGCTACCTAATTACTGTTTTCACAATTGGTACAGGTGCTAAATGGATGGACGGGACGGGGAATGCGAAACACGCTACGTATAAATAAAAGGGTAAAGCAGCAGGTCGCGAGGTCTAATGTTTAAATATATGACTTTTGCTATTACGGCTGGCGGGCTTGCCTTGATAAGAACATTCGAGAAAAAAGTGATGCTCAATTATTTCAGAAAGCAAAACAAAGGAGGGTTGATAAACGGCAAATAGCCAGTGGTTCGAGTAGCTCAGTAAATTGCACACTAGATAATGTATACGGCATCAAATTATAGGGTCTCCTATAGGAACGCGTTATTCAATGAAAACGTAGTCTCAGTGGCTTGAATTAGATATTTTCTTCGTCACCAGCCTCATTTGCATGGTGAAAAGCTATATGCTTAATGTAGTAGCACCACCTATGAAGATGTGTCGGGAATTCAAGTAAAAAAAGCTGATATACCACATGAACTAGCCAATTAATAAATTTCGACAAAAGCTACGCCTTTCTTGACACGCGGTTTCCGTTCTTTGGCGCTTTACGAAAGACGGCGTCGTGATCCGCAGTATATATACGTGAAGGGTCGCGTTTGGGTGAGCATGCAGCAGCGCCAGTGACATTGGTTTCAGTCAAGAGTTTCTCTCAGGACGCCACTGACATAACGCTTCTGAGTGCATCTTGGGAGGTCTAAAATGAACGTTTCTCTTTACATCGAAATATTTATTTGTCTAGGAGAAACGAAAAACTGTCCGGCGTCGGTGTCCCGAGCATTATCAGTTACGTCGTTATTAGGGTAGTGCCCAAACACGCGTGCCATTGGCTGCGTTGTGAGTGACGTCGTCCATCCCGTCGCAGTCGGGGCGCCGAGCACACCAGTTTCTGCTGAGACCTTCCACAGGGGTAATCCACGGACCGCTTTGTAGGAGAGCGCCGACAGTGGAAACGTGCGAGAGCACGCATTCGCCAGTCCAACTCGTGCAGACCGAGCCTAAAAGCAGGCCCAGGGAGACCGAGTGCCGACAGGAACTTCTTAGCGATGATCCGGCAGTCTTCCAGGCAGGGCTAAATCGCGAACGGGAATTCAATCGCCGGTGGCGGGCGGATCCCGCAAACCACGCCGCCGAGTAAACTCGCGGTGTGAAACGCTTGCGACAACGCCGCGCCGAACTATTGACGTTGCGGACACGACTGAGCGTCAACGTGATGATTGCGGGAGCGTGTTTGCCGGGGCGAACGCCCTCTTTCGTTGGCAGTTTCTCCAGCGGCACTTTGGCTTCGGCTGCGACGTCTGTGACCGCCTGTAGTTCGAGTACAACCATAGTGATTAACACATTGCTAAATGTATTTAACCACTCATTACACTCTTCCATGTCCGAGATCAAGCGAGGCACAATGCGTGGCATGTGAAATAAACACTGTGGTAAATCCATGCCAAACTTGTACCTAACCTCATTAAGAAGCACGAATATTCAACTAATAATCGTGAAATGCTTCAGCGCAGCGTCGTGTTGAACCCACTGCTAAACAACGAGCCCCACGTTTCAGCTTCCACTGGTTAACCATTTGTATGTTGTGCCTGGGTGTGGATTCCGTAGTGACCAAATGCACCACGGAAAAAGAAATAAACAAACGGAGGACATGAACCTGACAACGCATATACGTCGGATGTCCATGTCGGAATTTCTGCTCGTTTGTTGCATCTGAGTACGCTAACTAACAAGGTATGAAGAAAGCGATAATCTAAAAGAACGTCCCGATGCAGGATAAAAACACATTCTCTAGTTTCTTACAACAGATTCGAGCCCGTTGGCTAAACGTCCGAGCAGAGAGGTACCATGCGTGAGCCAGTCAAAGAAATTAGATACCTTGTAGATCTAACTGAGAAACGCTATTGAACATTGTCAATCGCCTTAAAACGAAACGATGTTGCACTTGCTCAGCACGATACATGCCAACATATCACCGGCTTCGGACACGCTCCTCTGCATAGGATCTTCTTTCATTTCCCGAAACACTTTAGATAAATTGGCACATAAGGATACGTGACAGCCGCTTTGATGAGGCTTGGATGCTTCGCTATGGTGGCGATAAATACGCACCAACGGCACGCAACCTCGCTGCAGTACCACGGGGCTATATTTACTAAACTCTGCAAACGACAATCTAGAACCATGAGAGAGTGCATTGGCAGTGCACACGTAATTCGAAAGCGCTTCGGAAATAACTGAAATCGACAAATATCGGTGGCCACCTGTAGCCTGGATGTGTTCCCCCGACTATGCTTGTGATTTCCTCCGTCACTACTTCTTCGTCTGATTCTCTTTTCGCCTCATTTATCCCTTCTTCCAGCGCAGGGTAGAAAACCGTACGTGCGTTCGGTTAAAGGGGCACTGAAGAGTAAAAGAATTTTCAGCGTATTAGTAATGTACGATTTCATAATCACCAAAACGCCACTGTCTATAATTAGCGCGAAACACCGCTTGGTAAACAAGAAAACACGCGGTAAGAAACTGCTGGGGGAGACGCCATCTCGAGAGTCCTGCACTAAACACCATGACGACATAGATTTTCAATGTGTATACTGGGTCCTACGTAGCTGCCGATGGCTAAAAATGAAGTAAATTGTCCTCTGTGGGCGTCGTAAACTTTGCACACGAAATTTTCAAAATTTTTATTGATCCAATGTCGGGATAATGAAAAATTCATTTTGATTTTTTTTTACTTCACACTAGAAAATTTCGGCACGGAATTTCAGAATGCGACTTGAACATTGATTATGTCCGCTATAGTAATGAACTCACGACAATGAAGCATGTGGCATTAGAGTTCTCAAAGTGCACTTTGTCAATCGAAACCAAGTCATTTTTTTTTCTTGAATGTCCCTTTAACCTCCATGCCTTTCTCTATCCCCCCCTCTCTCTTGTCAGATATCATCATCTGCAGCACTGTATCCTGCTGTGCTTGCAAAAGTGCAGCCCAACGCGCCACGCTAACGCCTAGTATACCTTGACGATGCGGATTTGGATCAGGCGATGTCTTTATGGAGACAAGGCGAGCAGTTCCCGACTAATGTCCTAGCAGTTACCGGTGCCTGTACAACGTAGACAATGGCGAAAGTAGAATGAACCCGTTATTGATAACATGCGAGGACGTATAACAAACTCAAAAAATAGAAAAATAAACTTCATTGAGCCGCCAAATAAAGAACCTCTAGGCAGGCATAACACTTGCGGCTCCAAATATAACGCTGACTGAACCAAATGGTAATTCTCAACTCTACGCAGTGGGTGCTCATGGTGAGGTGTAGCCTGTAAAAAGCTATGTGTCAAATACATAGGCCGAAATAAATGTTTGTAACAAAAGCCTGATGGTTCCGCTGACTTAGGCCTGTTAAAGTGTGTAGCCCATCCGCATTCGTCTATGCACATATGTGAGACACGCACCTACTTTCGCTTGTATACACTGCCTATTGTCACGTGGCACCGCCAATTCATTCCAAATGAGACCGAAACAAAGCGATAGACGTGAACCAAAAACAAATCTAAGAATACTTCGATATAAAAGACACCGCTTTGCACGGGTATCGATTGCACAGCAGCCTTTCCGCGTCCTTGTTTCTGCAATCGTTCGCTCTTTCGTTCTCCACCTCTGTGCTGTACAGTTGAGTAGGCACATACCCGAAAGAAACGTTCCTGTTTATTGCTCAGGGTGTCTCTTTTTTATACTTTACATCACCCATATTACGTCTTGCACATCGCGCAATGGATATCCGGAGGACACCGGCTGTCACCATGCGGGCGCAATGTACGCACTTATACGCACGAGCTCATTGTCGAGTGAAACAAAATTTTATAAAGGAGAAAAATGGAGCGATGAACGTACGGTGTTAAAAGCAGTGGCCCGAAACGAATAACACAAAAAGCAAAAACACGGTTGCGGGCTCATTACGCAAACGCACTCGCACACACGTGCGCTCTGACGCTGCATCTAACACAGTCCCCTTTTAAGTGTGGCAGCTTGGGCTAGTTGGTATGGCATGACGATAGTTATAGCGCGAGGACAATACGACGACACAGAGACGTGTCTTTCGTGTCCTTCTTGTCTCTGTGTCGTCGTGTTGTTCTCGCGCTATAACTATCGTCTCTCTTAAGCTTGCGTTCTCTGCGATAGTGCTTATTTCTTCTTTTTGTCAAGACTACTTTTCCTTCTATTATAAGTGGATTGTTCACTTTGTATGTATGTATGTATGTATGTATGTATGTATGTATGTATGTATGTATGTATGTATGTATGTATGTATGTATGTATGTATGTATGTATGTATGTATGTATGTATGTATGTATGTATGTATGTATGTATGTATGCATGCATGCATGCCTCCTAGAAAATAAAATTTGGGGACCCTTATGCTTCGCCATTAAGAGTTGAACGCGATAGCGATATCCAGCCCCTAGTGCGTCCTTAACCGCTAAGTGCATACTTATTAATATGTTTTGTTACACACACACAAACTTTCTCTCATACACACACACGCACGCATGCACGTGCACGAATGGTACATAAAGCTTTTTGATCTAAAGCAAGAGTCGCGTGGCCTCCAAGATACACGCTGCGCACTTGCCTTAGGCAATAAAGAGTCGCACAAGGCCTCACAGATGGCAGCACATGATCTAGCGTTTGCTGTTTGCTTGATCAACGCGTCTGGAAAGCCATGATATGTTTTCCGCTAGATGGACGTAGTTTTCCATTTTTAGAGCTGTTTGAAAGTTCGTGTGTGCGTTTAGCGGCGATGGCTGCACTATCCCGGTCTTTTTCGACGTAGTTTGATGCCCTCCCAAATGCATCTACAAATCGCCGAATGGGCTCGTTTTCGTTGGGACACCTGTCGAACTAAATGCGTTAAAGAGACTCCTTCCACTACATGGCATTTATGTAGTGTTTTTTCTCGTAGCACCCGCAAGTAACATCGTGTCTTTGTGGTAGGACACCTGCTTGCCACGTGAACGGCCCCGGTTCTATCCTCGATGGGACCGAAAATGTTATTGTCTATTTTATTTGCTTCTTTCTCGATCTTTCGCTCACGGACAATTTTTCGCTCACAACCAACGGTGCCGACGCCGACGGCAGAATTTCTGCGAAACGAGCTCTCTAGCGCTATCGCAGTAAGGCTATATGCCTGCAACGTGAACCGCGAACGTGCTGCCCTACCGTGCTGACCAGATAGGTATCGACTAGCCGGCTGGTTGCACGCATTCCTGTTTTGTAGGCATTACACACTGTGTGCAAACCACATGAACCAATATCCAGGCACTGAACTTGAAAGTCACCCTTCCTGTGCTGCTGTAAGTTGTTGAAGCGACTTCATTTAACATTCGGGCCATACATCGAGCTCAGAGGAAAGGGCGCGACTGTTTCCGTCAGCTTCTGCAAGAGGTGTTCTTCTGGCATGTGACTCACGAATGTCCAAGTCAGATATCTGGTTGTCACCTAACAGTTGTTCCACAGTCTGACGTGAACATCAAGTTGGTTCCTTTGCAGGCAATAATTCAAGGTTTCCTCAAAAATTACTATATAATGCTCAGATATTGTCATCATTTTTCGTACTTTTGTTGTAGTAAAAAATGGGCACAGACCATGGCATGCGATGTAGGCGCATTTTTTTTTTCTAGAACAGGTGAAGCTCCACGCAATATCACTGTATGGAAACATCTTTTGAAATAGTTGTGAAATGAATGCACTGGAGCTATAGGAGTAGTGTGAGGGCACAATTTTCGTTATCCAAAATATTCCTGCTTCAATTACGGAATCGCGCTTTTTGCGTCTTCGTCAAGCGTCGCAGTTCGATAGGAAGTTGCCGTGCTTTCACGCTGACAGGTCATCTCGGACGTCAGGTTTTCCGTTTGCATAAAAACTTGCGAAAGATGAACAGCCCTATCCCGTTGCCGCTTCGGATTGGTGCTTCGCGCCTTTCTTGTTGCTCTTCAAAGCACATTCCTCCATCGTTGCGATGGCGACCCCCTTCTGACATTTATTGCGCACTTGGCTTGATAAGGATCGCTAGGTTTCGGTCGCACCCACTTACGATATTCCGCATGATGCAGCCATGCTGGCTGAAACCTGTCATTTTAACCTGAAACCCTTTTCAAAGCATGTTTCCAAGTGAACATATAATGCAGTGGGCTCAATGGAGCGCACGAACCCATCGGACAAAAGACAGCTCACTAGTGATCCTAGCGCGGGTGTCGCGGTAGCGCGACGAGTGATGCCTGCCGTCGTCAGCCGCTTGGTGCGCTGTGCTACAAAACCACACCGGACAATGACTAGTAGGCACTCCACGGCATGCGTCTCCACTTTTGCCCAGTCGCAGCTGGGATCGCGTCCTGCACGTACCAGTCGCAGCCCGTGGGAACAGAAAGGAAATGAGTCTTCCACGCGGGAGCCTAATATTAAGAGCAAAGACACGATCCGCCACTGATTTCAACCGCGCGGATTTCGCCGCACCCGCTCCGATGGATCGCAGCGCCGCCTGCGCATGCATAACGCCGCTGTCATGGCCTAGCATGGCACGGTGTGGAGATGGCAGACTAGTGAGATTTAGGGACCGTAGCACGACCGAGCTATGCATTTTAGATTGAATGCATTTTCAATCGATATTACTGACCAGATGCTGTAACGGACGTACGATTTATAACCAAAACGCACTGACCCCTTTTACTCAACACAGGTTGTTTTCTTGGTTATTCGTAAGCAGAAGGGCCTTTGAAATAAGCTTGACTTACAGAGATACGTCAATAATGTTCTTTAGTGGAACAAATCTCATGGTACTGTCAAATATTACTAGAAGCCCTTGAACTTACATTGTCAATATATGGGTGTTCAAGGATGTCAAGGGCTTGTGCGAACCATGAGTAAAAGAATAGTCTTGCGAACAGCCCACGTTCTGTTCCATGCGGGTTTCGTTTAGAAAAAGTAGTTAACAATTTAGAGTACTTGGTACTCTACTAAGGGAGAGCATAGAGCCGTCCCGTGCGCCTCACATTTGATGAGGCCCTATACAAAAGCCAGAGCACAATTTGTGTTTTTTTTTAAATTGTTAACGATTCAGAGTACTTGGTAATCTATGAGAGAGCGAAAAGCCGTCTCCTGTGCCTGACATCTACCTCTTAAAGATGTGCTTAGAACAAATGTTTAATGATTTCAAGTACTTCATACTCAACTATGGGAGAGCACTGAGCCGTCCCACTAAAAGCTTCACACCAAAAAGATATTTTGTTTCCGATGTGGGCTGTTACATTGCATGCGGAAAGGTGTGCGCTGACGAGTCTACAAAAATACAGTCGTAAAAGGTGTACTATGGCGTGCGTATTTATATGCGTTGTTTTTCGGAGATTAATATCTTTCAGATTGTGGGCTTGTTTGCGATCGGTCGATTTTGATATAAAAAACCGGTCTTTTATCGAAGTGACTTGTAGTGCGTTGCCTTCATTTTAGTGTTGCCTGGATATGAACGCACAATCGTAGTTTTTGTGTGTAGCAAATTAACTGTTGCGCTAGTAAGCGCGTGAATTAAGGCCCCATTCCCGGCATGCAGGGAGGAAACAGTTAAGACGGATAATTGCGCCATGCCTTCAGAAAAAAAGAAAGAAAGGAAAAGGAAGAAAAGGAAATAAAAAGAAATAAAAAGAAAGAAAGAAAGAAAGAAAGAAAGAAAGAAAGAAAGAAAGAAAGAAAGAAAGAAAGAAAGAAAGAAAGAAAGAAAGAAAGAAAGAAAATAGTAGTAGTACGTCGGGCCAGCGCCTCGGGTGCCAAACTTCGCTCGTCCCACTTTTCTCAATATGACAAGGAATTCTGAGTTCTGTGTTTGTTCGTTGGTCCACTGCTTAATTTTGCAAATATTCCTGGTCACACTCAACGTCTCAATGTTCGATCATTTACTTCTCGCTGCTGGCCCCGAATGCTAATGGATTTTGCTCCTCGAATTAGCTGCTTATGTGATTAGAGCGGAACTGCTTTCTGGACAGCCTGGGAACATACGTTATTCATACCCCACTTATGTTCCCTTACTCTCCACCCCTCACCTCTCTCCTCCCCCCGACAATGCCATAGAACGTTGTTCATATAGGCGTCGAGTCGGCCCTGTTTTCTCGTCAATTTAAAGTCGCTAATAAAGTTACGCTTCACTCTCGGTGCGTTTGTTTGGGACACGAACATGGTATTGCGAGTTCATTTGGAAATCCATTCGTTTTCTCCAGATTGAAACACGCTGGTATTTGTCAGCCATTCTTTTCGCTTTATTGCTTTAGTTTTAAAAGAAATATCCATAGGTTTTTCGATAATTAATACAAGGCAGAGTTATGTTCACAGTTTTTTGTGCAGCTGTAGAGAATGTATAGCGCAGTAAATACTATATATCTTCTCATAATCAAGCCGGATGTACGTGGTGTTATTTCGCAGGACTTACGGGTGTGTCTCTCAGCCTTCGGCCTACAATAATTCGAATGGCCATTTAGAGATAGCTCCGCATTGAAGGAGACTGCTTTATACCTGTATGGAAAGCTTGATTTCTAAAAAAAAAAACCTCTTCGTTCAATCAGTGGGCAATTGATGATCGACGCGATCGAGACTGGGCGCCAGAGCTGTAGCCAGAAATATTTCGTGAAGGGTGGGTGATGAGTAAAGGTTTTTTTTTTAAATATTATTTATGTTCCTGCAAGAGTTTGCGTACGGATGGATGTTTACGCCCGCGCACTGCGTGCCTGGAAAACAGCCTCCCAGAAGGTGACGCCGCATAGGTCCACGAACTCACTCACTCATACCAACTCAGACTCAGACCGAGCCTTGAGTCTGAGTCCGAGTGAGCCCTTTGCACGAACTATATCCTGTTTGTGAGTCAGGGTGAGGTCTAAAATGTTTCCCGACCTATTGTGACGCGTCATTCAGCTGACCCATCACATCAGATCAGGAATAGTGCAGTCCTGATCTGAGGCGATCACTCGGTGAGTCTGGCCTTGGTGCAGATTCCTTGCTGTTCCCGCAGCTCAAGAGTAGTCTGAAACGTCATCGTTTGGAGGCTGTTCCCGCCGTCCAGCGGGCTGTCACAGAGTCTCAAAAATAGGTCAGGTCAGTTGATTTTCGGGGAGCCTTTGCGATATGGGAGTCATGTTGTAATTGGTGTATCGATTCCAAAGAAAAGTATGCTAAGTCATGTAGTTGTATATCTACAGATCGAACAGATAAGCTCGTTCTATTTGTTTGCAGAGTACATGAACTATTTAACCCACACGTATAAAGAAATGCATCGTTAGACCTAAGGTTCATACATACATACATACATACATACATACATACATACATACATACATACATACATACATACATACATACATACATACATACATACATACATACATACATACATGCATGCATGCATGCATGCATGCATGCATGCATGCATGCATGCATGCATACATACATACATACATACATACATACATACCCACATACATACATACATACATACATACATACATACATACATACATACATACATACATACATACATACATACATACATACATACATACATACATACATACATACATACATACATACATACATACATAAGCTTCAAACGCTAAAACAACGGCAGGAAGCTTCACAATTGAATAAGGACGGGCGTGCCATTGTCTATAGCAACATCACTAGTAACATTGGTCTATAGGACATATACTCGATCCTTGTTGATGTCGTAGGTCTCATCGAAGTTTGAGTTTAGCGAGTCAGCCGCGAGGACACATGGGACAATTTTTCGGCCCTGTAGACAAAGGACGCAGTGCGTGCCGGCGTTACAATGGCCTCAGTCGTAGCTGCATGCTACGTGCAGGCAGGAACGAGTCATGACAAGGTTGATTGATGGATTTGTGGGGTTTAACGTCCCAAAACCACCATTTGATTATGAGAGACGCCGTAGTGGAGGGCTCCGGGAATTTTGACCACCTGGGGTTCTTTAACGTGCACCCAAATCTGAGTACACGGGCCTACAACATTTCCGCCTCCATCGGAAATGCAGCCGCCGCAGCCGGGAATCGAACCCGCGACCTACGGGTCAGCAGCCGAGTACCTTAGCCACTAGACCACCGCGGCGGGGCTCATGACAAGGTAGATGTGTGCACAATACGCCTTTTGTTTGACTGTATGCTTTGTTGCCTCCTTGTTTGCCTACTTGGCTTGGCCATCCCGTTACCATGCTTTGTTCCTGATGGACCAGACTAGCCCACTTCAGTTCCTTGACAGCGATTGTTTCATGTGTTCTTTTGTTTTGTCTTCAGAATTCTGGGTATGTACGATATACTTTTAATTGATCCAGTCACGAAAGCACCGTACCACTGCATTTTTTTTTATTTTCGCCGTCGTGGACACGTTTCTTGTGCCTCCCGTGTTTGTTTAGACGGTGAAAGTGAATTCTGCATCGCGTCTTTTCATGTGGTGATGAACTCTAGAAAACGTGCGCAGGACGAAACAGGTCGTTGAACAACGCACCAGGCATCGTAACGCTTACAACCGCGCAATTTAGCCGTGCAGTGATGCCTGTGGGTGTGATTATGGGAATAGCCCTGACAGTTGACGATGCACACAGAGAGAAACAAAAATGAAGTTTACACTAGCGGTCTAATGCGTGAAAAAAAAAATCACAGCATATCCACGGAATGAATGATGATTGGTGGGGCGAAGCGTTCGTCAGTCCGTCCGTGCTTCCATCCATCCATTCGTTCTTGCTTGCGTGCGTCCATGCGTTTGTCTGTGTGTCCGTCCATCTCTGTGGTCATCGTTGCGTCCGTCCGTCCACTAGTCCGTCCGTACGTCTATTCATGCGGCCGCCCCTGTCTGTTCATTCGTCCGTATGTCCGTGCGTCCGCCCCATATGCCTGTCTGTCTGTCCGTCCATCAGTCCGTCCGTCCATCTGTACGTCCATCAGTCCGTCCGTCCATCTGTACGTCCATCCGTCCGTCCGTCTATTTAGTGAACACTTCAAGTACCACCATATCACATATTTTTCATCATGTATTCATCATATACAAGTATTGCCACACAGCGGGCATTCTAAGAACAGCTCTTTCGGGTATGCGCCACCGGTGGTTACGCACTACAACGAGGGACGCACAAGCCACGCCATAAGGAGCTTCGCCGTGGCAGCATATCCACGAGGTATTTCTAGCTCTCATAAACGCACTGTTGGCGTATTTTTGGCGTACACAACTGTTTGGCATAGTCGGCATTACCTACTTGCGGTTTGATGCTGACTAGTCTGTTACTGTTACAAAGAAACAATCCTTATTCTGCCATTTTGGCAGCATAAGGATTGGCAGCATATCCGTGGGGCGAATGATGGAAAGTGGGGCGAAGCATCCGTTCGTCCATGCGTTCGTCTGTGTGACCGTTCATGCGTCCATCCGCCCGTCCATGCGTGCGTCTGTTCGTGCATCCACACGTCCATCCATGCGTCCATCCTTGATTTCGTCCATGCATCCGCCCCTGCGTCCGTCCATGCACCCATCCGTCCGTGCAGCCATCCGTACGTTCGTCCATGCATCTCTCTGTGTGTCCGTTCGTCCATCTAGTCAACACTCCAAGTACCACCATCTCACATCATTTCATCATATATTCCGCATATAGAAGCACCGTCATCCAGCGGACATTCCAAGGACTAAAGGAGAGGTGGCACACGCACACTTTCTTACGGCTTGCGCTTCGTGCCTACTTCCCACCTTTAACCACCTCGAGTTCATGGTATATACTAGTTCACTGTATTGATGGCACTGCGGCCCAACGCTCGCTAAACCTTTCTAAAACAAAGGAGGTTACGGCCAGCGAGTATACCGTAGCAATCCTTTTTTATCCGATAGTGCTCAATGTACATGCCAATGGCTGCTAATGGGTAATGAGAGACAGGAGAATTCGGCTTTTAGTTAACGCGCACGCTGCGAATTTTTTCTTGTTTAACAACGCACAGGAGAAATCTCCCACCAGCACCACCTTGCAGGTCAAAGCGAAAGACATATCACGCACTACTACGAGGGACGAACGGGTGCCGCTTTAAGGGTGCCCCTAAAAATAATGGAACAGTTCTATCTTAGGGGCTTGACGTATAGCCTTCATGGGTGATGCTATAGGTGCTTTATTGGCGTAGACAGAGTAGAGTCTAACCGCAGCCTGCCACAAACCTAGCAAGAATGTCCAACCTCGTGCACCAGCAGCACACGTGCAATACTGGCTGTCGCTCCTCCGGCAAGAGCGCGGGCCCTTCGTCACTCGTACTGAGCGGGCGCCACGCCGGACATACTCGGCGTGGCGGCTGCGCGGACGACTGCCTCCGTCCTTGAGCGTAGTGGCTGCTCCATGGAACATGCGCGGCTAGTGTGATTCGCAGCTGTGTCTTAGATGTTGCTAGGCGAAGGCGTGGTGGGTCTTTTGCGGATGGACACATGGATATTTAGCTCGACATTTAACAGCTCCGTTGCTGAATTCAGTGTGCTTCGGTACAGGTAATCCAGTTCCTCAATTGTGAGTCTAACGCCACTCCTCGAAGCTGCTGTTATGCTATAGTGTCGTAGGGTCAGTTTTTTCTATTATATCGAATATTCTTCAAAGGCCAGTCTGCGAAGATTACCAAACCAGGACAATGTCCATGTTGAAAGTATACTGATGGTAGTGACGTCACCCTGGTAAGCGACCGTGATGACTTGATTTGATGGCTTTGATTTTTAGTATTGTCGCGGTACAACGCGAACAAAACACAGGTATGCCTCGAGACAGCGAAAACAGCGTGTTCTCAACAGCTGAGCCGATGTTGATTATGATGATGATGATGATGATTCCACAGCCATGGCTTGTACCCACTCAGTGGGATCGGCCAAGAATCCATGGCTTAATTCAGGGAGATTTATTTTTTATATTCAATAACGAAACCACTCACTAAAGAAAAAAAGAAAAACAAAAGCACCCTATAAAAAATGAAAGGAGTGCAATAATTGTTTGTCACTCGTTAAGATCAGACAATCATTCATTACCTTGAACAGTAATTAGCGTGCTTAAACAAGGTTCCTGTTTATGCCGCAAGATTATCTTCTTCGTTCTCGAGTAAAGCCAGAGGCCCACTACCTGGTGTCCGCTAAATCCCCCCATTATCGTTTTCGTTCACATTATTTGCCTCCCTCTCGAAGAGCATCAGCCCGATGCGAAGTCACTAATGTAGTTTTATTTAAGAAAAGTCTCACGCAATCACTCGCTGTCGTAAGGCTTCATGTGCACTACGTGAACGAGCTCAGGATGGTGCTGGCGACGCCTCGTACTATACGAATTGTCGGGAACGCCTTCGTAAGTGACATCACTCAGTTGTCGCAGCACTCGGTATGGTCCAAAGTATCTTCTTAAGAGCTTTTCGGAAAGTCGTCGTTTCCGTACGGGCGTCCAAACGAATACTTTGTCACCAGTTTGGTGGACGAGTGTTCTGCGATGATCATTGTAGCGGCCTGCATCGTACTCTTGCTGCTAGCAGACCCATAAACGTGCAAGTTGCCTAGCTTCTTCTGCGCGTTCCATAAACGTGTCGGCGTCTGCGTCGATGTCGTCACCTTCGTGCGGTAATATCGCATCTAACATGGTTCGTACTTCTCGTTTATGAACGAGGCTGAACGGGGTCAAGTGGGTCGTTTCTTGCTTGGCCGTGTTGTACGCAATCGATAAGGCAGGATTTCAACCCAATTTTTGTGTTCGACGACTACGTACATCGAAAGCATGTCTTCAATGGTTTTGTTTATGCGCACTGTCTGCCCGTTTGTTTGTGGGTGGTAGGCGGTGGTCTTACGATGCGTTGTTTCACTCAGCATCAGGGCATTATCCAAAAGAGCTGCTGTAAATGCGTTTCCTCTGTCTGTGATCACGACGGTTGGTGCACCATGCCTCAGTGCAATATTCTCGATGAAAAACTTTGCCACCTCCACTGCTGTACATCTCGGGATAGCCTTTGTCTCGCCATAACGGGTCAGATAATCTGTCGCGACGATAACCGAGCGGTTCCCTGCAGTAGAAGTAGGTAGTGGGCCGGAAATTTCCATGCCAATCTAGTCGAATGGAGTCGTTGAGACCTGCACGGGTTGCAGGAGGCCAGCTGGTTCAGTCGGTGGTGACTTACATCGCTGGCAGTCGAGACAGTACGAGCGTGGTGCTTCACGGCTGTGGCTAGCCTTGCCGTTCTCGTGTAACCCAAATGGCCAGAGGTCACCTTGTTGTTGCATGATTTGAGTACTTTGGTGGAAAGGGCTGCTGGGATGACGAGCAGATAGGCGGATCCCGTCGACAAAAAGTTTCTTTTGTAGGGTACTCCACCCCGTAAACAAAATGATGGCAACACTCTTGCGAAAACTCTTGGCGCCTTCTCAGATCTGTTATCCAAGTAGTTAATTAAGCCAAGCAACTCAGCGTCGTCACGTTGTTGCTGCGCAATGGCGGTCGTGTCGAGGACACCGAGAAATGCTGTTTACTCCTTCTCAGGTAGGGTTGCCGACTCATTGGGTGAGCGGGATAGACAGTCCGTGTATATATGTCACTTCCCTGACTTATGTACGACTGCCATATTGAACTCTTGCAGCCTGAGACTCCAACACGCCAATCGGTCGGTAGGGTCTTTAAGATTTGTTAACCAACACAGTGAGTGGTGGTCGCTGATTACTTTGAAGGGGCGGCCATATAAGCACGGGCGAAATTTTGTAATTACTGTACCACGGCGAGACATTCCTTCTCATTCAGGGAGCAATTAGCCTCAGCGCGTGTTAGCGTTCTGCTGGCGCCTATAGTGAGGCCAGTGCTGATCAACTGCTGGAATGATGGCCGTAGCGGCGGTGACGTATTCGCGATGGCAATTATTCTGAAAAAAAAAGTCACAGCTTTCTCGCGAAGGCGAAGCAATTAACGCGATAGGAACAGATTCGAAGGTCACGCGCAGAACGGCAAGCCGATCGAAACGTGCCCCGCGTGTCTCATGCAGAAATAACGCACGAAATATACTCACACGTACAGATGAACGCGAATAAGTGTATCAGTTGTTACTTCGCTGTGTCTGAAAAGCGCGCCCTTTTCGCAAACGGAGACAGTGCAATGATTGCAGTGAATTTTGTGCGCCCGGTAACTACAACATAATTGTTCCGGTGAAAACCCAAGGCCAGCCAAGACGTACGACTCTCCCCACCACGAGATAAGTGCATGCGTGAGCATTCACTCTGGCCCCTCTCCGCTGGTCATAGTACGTGTGGTAGATGAGAGCACGCGCCACCGCGTGGTGACGATGTGGTGACGCGCGTTAAGAATCTCGTGCTATACGATAGTTTCCGCGAGATGCCCGTCACCAGCGGTAAGTGGCAGATATAAATAGCTTACCGTTTGAACGTTAAAAGAGGTGCTCCTTCGTGGCTCAGTGGCTAACGCCTCGCACTCACAGTTCAGAGGTCCCACGTCTGATCTCGCGCGCTGGAGTCTTTTAAGTGTGAATACACTTTATAAGCGACCCCAAACCATCCACCGCCGTCGGCGGCGTCTGCAGTCTTCTCTCTATCTTTAAAAGAAAGAGAACTTGGCGGGCCGCAGCGCGACGCTCTACCGAATAAGCCACGGACGCGACGCTGATATCGGTGTCAGTAACGCGCTTTATACCCCTCCCCCTTCGCTCGCTCCTCTGCTCTCCTCGCTCGCTGCAGCTGCGCGCGCACCCCTCTGTCTCGCGTGCCCGCCTTTTCTCTCAGTCTCCCGACGAGAGCGGGTCGTGAGGGGGAGTAAAGTTAAAATCCGTTGGCATTCGCCAGTGAGTTAATGTAAACTCCCCCGTGTGATCAAATTGCGATTCCCAGGAACCATTACACCATAAAGGCACCATAGTGTGAATAATAAATATAATAGTGCGAATTAATAAATACCCCTCATAGCATCACCCCGTGTATTTGCACTTAACCATGTTCACCCTCGGGGAAATGCTTGGGAGTTTTTTCTGGATTACTTTTCTTTCTTGTGTTTTATACAGATGCGTATACTTATATGGTGATTGACGGCCACGCCGACGCCAGCGGGAAAATCTAGCCGAAAGTGTCCATATAATTGCAGCCAAGAGTGTCCAGCCGAGAGTGTCGAGCCGTGAGTGTCCATGTATTTGCTATTGCAAAAAATGAATCATGAAAGAGATGTAGGGAGAAAAAAAATTGGCAGCATATCTACGGAGTGAATGATGGAGAGTGGGGCGAAGCAATCGTCCGTCCATTCGTTCTTGCTTCCTTCCGTCTGTGCGACCGTCCATGCGTCCATCCGCCCGTCCGTGCGTGCGTCCGTTCCTGCGTTCGTCCATGAATCCGCCCCTGCGTCCGTTCAGGCGTCCATTCATGCATCTGTCTGTGTGTCCGTTCATCCATCTATTCAACACTCCAAGTACCACCATCTCGCATCTTTTCATCATATATTCCCCATATAGAAACACCGCCATCCAGCGGACATTCCAAGAACTAAACGAGAGGTGGCACACGCACACTTTCTAACAGCTTGCACTTCGGGTCTACTTCCAACCTATAACCACCTCGAGTTCATGGTATATACTAGTTCACTGTATTCATGGCACTGCTGCTCAACACTCGCTAAACTTTTCTAAAACCAAGGAGGTTACGCCCAGCGAGGATAACGTAGCAACCTTTTCCTGGCAGATAGAGCTCAATGTACATGCCAATGGCTGCATGGGAAATGAGAGACAGGAGACAGGAGAATGAGAAGCCGTAAAAAAGTAAAAGCGAGAATCCGGCTTTTACTTTTTTACGGCTTGCACTTCATACCTACTTCCCACCTTTAACTACCTCGAGTTCATTCATGGTATATACTAGTTTATTGTATTCATGGCACTGCGGCTCAACGCTCACTAAACCTTTCTAAAACTAAGGTGGTTACACCCAGCGGGTATAACGTAGCAACCCTTTCCCTTCAGATAGTGCTCAATGTACATGCCATGGCTGCTAATGGGGATCGCAGCGTGCACGTTAACTAAAAGCCGAATGCTCCTGTCTCTCATACCCCATTATCAGCTATTGGCATGTACATTGAGCACTATTTTTTGTTGTTCAACAGCGCACAGAAGGAATCTCTCACCGGCACCACATTGGAGGTCAAAATGTTTGCACGTCAAAGCGTACGACTGGTTACATACTACGCGGGACAAACGGGTGCCGCGATAAGGAGCTTAAAGCTGGACACGGAAATCAGAGTTAAGCTCTGTTGGCTACCTAATGTTCAATATTCTAGATAGGGGCAGAATTACAGAGGTGGCAGAAGCAATCGTAGCTAACTAGCGAGACGTGAAATAATTGCAGCAAATGTGGAGACATAAAGAAAATGTGATAGTGCTTGAAGAACGACACAATGTCTAATAGAACAGCGGGCAAAAACATAGTATTCGTCTGTAGAAACGCCCTAAGCAAGCCATAGCCTGTTATAGAAATGCCGTAGGTGGACTAATGTGCGAAACTGCTCTGTGTTCACCGAGGGGGCACAACGCAGGCACATGATGAAGTGATGAAGCGCGCAGAAAACTAGTTGTTAGATATGTACAGAGTAGTACGTTTCAAGTGCGACAGCCGAATATCAACACTACAGAATCCCGACTAAGAAACTCATTGAACTGAAGCATTAAATTCATGCAAGACGTACTCTCCACCTCCCGGGCATGAGTTGCTAATATTCCACAAAATGAAACGCCGCCGCCCCCGATTGGTCTTTCGACCGGTGCTTCTTAACGCGATAGTGTTAAAGAGCTCATTTTTGCAGAAATCCCGGCGTCGGCGTCGTTGGTTGTGAGCAAGAAATCATCATCTTATGCATGGCCGAAAAATCGATATTGATGCCAATAAAATAAATGATAAAAGATACGGGAGCAGAGTGGGGACTGAACCAGGGTTGTTTGAGTCCAAGTGGGGATAAAACCCAGGTCGCTTGCGTGGCAAGCGGGTGTTTTACCACGCGGCCATGCCTCTGCTTATGAAAACAATGAAAGGGACATTCTCTGCTTGAAAATGCCCTGAAAGTAGCGTTCATGCTTCCCAAACACATGCGTCCTGTACACATGCTTCACAAGCGTCCATTGCAAACGGGCGTCAGAATATGCGATTAGCATAATGGCTCCGTGCATGGTTGAAAGCCAGCACCCAACTTAAAACACACACGCTACTGTGTACATTCCCTTAAGGTGACGTAGTAGGTTCATAGCAAAATAAGGTTTCATGCACTAAGTGTTTAAAGTACACACTAGCAACAGGATGTCGCTATCACGTTCAACTCCTAAAGGCGAAGCTTTAGGGTCCCCTAATGATTTAAGAGTGAATACACTTTATAAGCGACCCCAAACCATCCACCGCCATCGGCGGCGTCCGCAGTCTTCTCTCTATCTTTAAAAGAAAGAGGACTTGGCGGGCCGCAGCGCGACGCTCTACCGAATAAGCCACGGACGCGACGCTGATAGTCCCCCTCCCCCTTCGCTCGCTCCTCCGCTCTCCTCGCTCGCTGCAGCTGCGCGCGCATCCCTCTCTCTCGCGCGCCCGCCTTCTTTCTTAGTCTCCCGTCGAGAGCGGGTCGAGAGGGGGAGTAAAGTTAAACTCCGTTGGCATTTGCCAGTGAGTTAACGTAAACTCCCCCGTGTGATCAAATTGCGATTCCCAGGAACCATTACACCATAAAGGCACCACAGTGTGATTAATAAATATAATTGTGCGAATTAATAAATACCCCTCATAGCATCACCCCGTGTATTCGCACTTAACCATGTTCACCCTCGGGGAAATGCTTGGGAGTTTTTTTAGGGGTGAAGCTCTTTAAGCCGTGGGTCGCAATGTCTGTAGTAGTCGTCGCCGTAGCAATAGTAGTAGTAGTAGTAGTAGTAGTCGTAGTATTAGTAGGTAGCCACCTTCACGGCCGGACTAGAGAAGCAGCACGCGCGCACTCTTTTGATTTGAGGAGGAAACCCACACACGTTAATCATAATTAAAAATTGTTTCTGATGAACTATCCTACAGAGGCGAGTACCGGTGACTTCATCTCCGATAAAATTTGGCTTGAATTTGATGCTTACTAAAAAAAATGGTAACAGAAGGAAGCACTTTGAGCACTATCTGAAGATTGCCACGTTAAACTCACTGGGCGTAACCTTCTTGGTTTTAGCAAGGTTTATCGAGGTTGGGCCACAGTGCCATGAACTAGGGGTAGTGTAAGGTGGGAAGTATAGTCACTAAGCGCAGGCCGTAAGAGAGTGCGCGCGTGCCGCTCCTTTAGTCCGGCCGTGCCACCTCTGGTTTAGTCTTTGTAGTGTCCGCTGGATGGCGGTACTTCTATGTGATGAATATATGATGAAAAGATGCGAGATGGTGGTACATGGAGTGTTCACTTGATGGACGGACGGACGGACGGACGGACGGATGGGCAAACAGACAGACATAAGCCGGGCGGATGAATGGACGTGCAGACGTGTGGGCGGACACACAGACGGATGCACGGATGGACGCACAGACGGATGAACGCTCGGAAGGACGGACGGGTGCATGAACACACGGATGGATGGACTGATGCACGCTTCGCCCAACTCATCATTATGCACTCCGTGGATATGCTGTGATTTGTTTTTCTTTTTCTACTGCTAAGCGGCCTCAGTTTCTATTGTAAAAAGGCACGTTTCCTCAAAGAAACGCAGAGTACCTCGCGTGGCGTGAAATCCGCATAAGAAGCGGAAAGTGAGCGCGGAGGAAGTGACATAGGAAGGAAATCACGCCTGATGAAGTAAACAGAACCGAACGTCGTCGAGGCCCCTATACAAACAAGTATAGAAGTAAGGTCTCCGCGAAAGAATTAATTTAGCCACGTCTACCGGAAACACGCGATCGATGTTAGGGCAGCGGCGACGGTTGCGTGTGCGAGCGGCAGGGGCCTCTGCTTCCCTTTCTTTACATCTTTTTCCTTTAGGTACTCTTCCTCCTTATTATCCCACCACTCCTTCACAGCGTCTGCCCGTATTGGGCTTTAAGGCATTTTCTCGTGCTATAAGCGAAGTGCGTCTCTGCTTAGGACGCGAGTAAGCAACCTTCGCCTCCTAGGATGCTTCAACGTCTCTGCGAGGATTAGAAAGAAGGTGAGTAGACTGGTAGAGTATTGACAACCGATGCGGGCGTCGTGGGTTCGCTTACCGCTCACTCAAGTCATAATGGGTTGACTATACTCGCCTTCCACTACGTCCCCCTTCCTACGCCCCGTCGCTTTGCCTCCGTGATCCCGCATGTCACTGCCTCCCTTCCAAACTTTGCGCTCATTTATTCGTCCCCCGGTTAAACAGACTGCCTCTCCCCACTTCCCCTGTCAGCTGCGCACCACGAAGGCGACAATAATTTCTCGTCTCATCTCACCAGCGCTGAATCGCGAAGAAGAGGAGATGGTCGTGTCTCCGTGGCCGAAGGCGACAACGCGAGTTCTATTTGCGAAAGAAATAAACGAGCTGAAAAGGCATAAGATAAAGGTAGTAGCTGAGGAAACCACGTCTGGGGATGAGTATAAGTCGAGAAATGGGAAGGGTACTGGTAAAGGGAGGGGGGTCTTTTTCCATCCTCACCTTTTTCTGCATGGGAAATTAAACGGCGTGTGGGAACTGAATCGGACGCGGTTTCGACACGAGAGAAAAGCGGTCTCGTCTCTGTGTAGCCGTTCTCTTCACGAGCTGATTGAAATGGACGCGGTGGTGGCGGCGACGTCTTTCCATTACGAGTGCTGCTTTGAAAAGGTTTCTCTCCTGTCCAGTGGACGAGAAATCTTGAGTTGCAAAGTGCGCCCACCGTGAGCGAGAAGGTTGTTTAATTTCAACTTGCCCGATCGAGAGGTGGGCGCGTAGAAAGGAAAGCAGGCATCGGAGAATCCCGCGTGGGGGGCTTTTGCGAAAACAGGCGCCTCTTAAAGCGATGGTAGATCCTGTTTCGATTCTCGAATAGCTGAATGAGAATCTGTAGGAGGCATCTCGCAGCACGCGAATACCTATCGCACGCATACGCACACGCGCACATGCACAAAGACAGATACATATATATATGTTGACAGCATACCATGTAACAAGCGAACATGCGAAACACGGAACCAGTTGTAGTGACTGTTGCTACCTCGATACAGCACTCGAAATGGGCTGGTGCTGTGCCACATATATTCGTTTCGCAGATATCTGAGAAATGTTTTCGTACTGAGAAACAAATTTTGTGACTGTCAGCCCATTGTCTATCGTTTTTCACTGATGATCTCACAAAAATCAGATTACGAGGGTAAAAACGCAGGCACGAGAAAATCTCGCACTTACGGAAACCCCTAAAGCATCCTACGTGTTTGTTTTTCATCTTTGTCTTCTTAGCGTCTAGTTGTTTTTACAAGTACGTATGTATAACTAATTGGCTTGGATCAAAGTCTTGCTGCAAGAAACTCTCCTGAGCTTGCTCGTGCTGATTCTGTGGCAGTCAAACACCCCAAAGAGACCTCTAGCCATTCCGATCGCACAGAGCGAAGTGCTATCTATGTCCATCTTGTGTACCTCGCAAACGGTTGCACCCCGGCTTCAACTACCGTCGGTCATCTCATGGGCCTCAGACAGCGGCGTGGTGACGCTATCTGGTGCGGGTCGGTGTTGTTTGTTCCTCGTTGTAGCAGAAAAGACCCCGAGGTCAGCGCCACTCAGATAACGAATTCGCAGGAGGTCCCCAAGAAGTGGCTTGGACTCCCGAGGACGTCCACTTTCGAGCAGCTGTTCTCCGGCGCCGTGACCGATCCGTCAACCAGCGCCATTACAAGGCCCCATGGACGCTTCGACGTGCGTTGGCGAGCTGCCTGACTTCAGTGAACATCGTGCTAGAATACAGCTCGTGAAGCTCAAGTCACAACACCTCTCGTCCGTGTTAATTTGCCAAGGACAGCCGGCTCGCTATTGAGGCAAATAAAAATAATCTACGCATTTCTATGGAAGACAATGATGACGAATGGGCGAAGCCAGGTCTAAAGGTCCACAATGTCTACGTTGAAGTCTCTAGCAAGTATAAAAGGTCTGTGCTTGTAGATGTATTACAGTGTTCGGTCACAATTCAGATTGTTGTTAATGTATTGCTAAACTTTTTATGTGAAATATATTACGCGAGCGTTGTCCCATATAACTGTTTTAAAAAAGTATTTAACGATTAAGAGCACTTCGTACTCTACTCTGGGAGAGCACTAAGCTGTCCCTAGACAGGAAAATTCTTGCTCAACTTGCAGAACTGCAAAAGCGATCATAAAACTTTTGTACTTAAATTGAGTGACATTATGTTACATTCAACTTCGACGACAAAGCTATCTATTAAGGGCCATAATGTCTACATTGAAGTCGCCAACTATAACGAGTTCGTGATTCCGGGTGTTATTTTAATTGTTTTATGTCTACTGTAAACTTTTTTATTATTCACATGCGCACGTTTTGACTATAGCAGTGATTTTCTAATCACCATGACAGCGAACAATGAGCTTCAATGACAAAATTACAGGCTTTAAGGTCCAAATTGTGTACGTTGAAATCACTGACTAGTATAAAGAGTTTGTGCTTCCTAGTAGGTGGTTTGTATTATTTTATTACAATTATGATTGGTAGTAATCTATCGTGAAACATTTTTTCTGTCTCACATCTGCACCTCACCTCCACGAATCTCCGCGTGACGTACGCGGACGCCGACAAGGCCTGTCCCTGAGGAGCTTCTCCCTCAAACATGCGCCACGAGCGCAAGTGTAGGCGAATAAAGGGGTGCAACATGTAGTTTTCAACACTTTGTGTATCATCAACCTAATCACCACGAACGTGAGGCTGCCAATTCAAGTGGGCCCAGCTACACTTTTTCAAGTAGACGTGAAATGTATTCACTGAAAGAGATTATTGCCTCAGGAATGCACCGCGGCAAAAATTTCTTTAATCTGTCCAGCACGGGCGGTGTTACGAAGATTTGGCGCACCCGCTGAAATTACATTCTTTCTTCCCTCGTCCTGACGCAGGCGCTGGAAGCTAAGCAGAGAAGAATGGCACGGGGAAAGAAAATACGTCATGCGCGTCAACGTTACGATCTGAAAGACTTTTTTCTTTTTTCTTCAAATATGCGGCTTTTCAGTGCGATCACGCGCGCACGCGTAGACAAATCGCGGCCTCCCGCGGCGGCTCCAGTAACGACCGACCACGTCATGCTCAAATCAGCAAATGGCAGATACAACGGCTGCGAAGAGTAATTTTTGAGCCTGTGGCATCATTCGTCGAGAGAAAGGAAAGCGATTTTGAAATGACTGTGGATATATATAATATATGGCTCGCGTGTTCTTGGTAACCTCGACTACCTATCGGCAGCGTTTTCTGACCATGCTCAAAACGTGTTGCAGGGCCCCTTTAGGACAGTCCTCACCGTGGATATATACACAATATTGTTTTTTTTTCTGAAGCTTGTATTCTCTTATATTGAAGATGTGCACAGGCATGTATAGTACCCCCAAGTTGACTTTCTTGAGCGCGCACAGAACACAAATACAAGGAAGAGAAAGATACATGAGTGCTATCAGTTTTAATGAAATACGTACAATAATAGTAAAAATAATACTTAGAGTGTTACGTCCCAAAATCGCGACATGATTATAAGGCACGTCAAGTGGATGCTTCCGGTAATTTCGATCATATGGCGTTCCTTTAACGTGCAATGGCATCGCACAGCATATGAGGCTCTACCGTTGTGCCTACATTTGGAATGCAACCGCCGCCGGTAGGGATCGAACTTTCGACCTTCGGATCAGCAGCCGAGTACCGTAATCACTAAACTTCCGGGGTGGACGCGAAAGCAGCACGTGATCGGCGCTGCTTTACCATTAGGTAATTATCAGCGAGGATGGGGAAGCCGCAAGACCTCGAAAGCATTCACGGCCAAGCCGCTTACTTGGACGCAAGATTTCTTCAGGCAATTCGTGAAGTGCAACAAGCGACCTAAGAGGTTCAGGCCACACGGCGCTGAAATTGTCTTTGTTTCCCGGGCCTTTATTTTGCACTTGAAAGGAGATTGAGATAGCTAGCTCTTGGAAAAAAGTAATTTATTCGGTGTCCGACTATATTAGAACCCTATTCTATTCTTTCGAGCACATAAAATAAGCGTTAAGCGTAGAGTTTCCGACGAAACCATGCGCTCCCTGTGATGCATGCTGACGGTTCATGCAAGCACAACTGCTGCCTTTACAGAACTTGCTAACGTATCTTCACACTAACACTTGTAGTTCTAGCAACTTGACCTAAATATAACTTGGTCGCGGATTGTTGCTTCACAGTGACATCACGCTGTTGAAGGAGTAGCCCGTGTGTGTAGAAAGAACGTATACCACTATTTATCGTAACATGGAATGAATAATCATTTAGCAATTCAACTAATAGCAACGACGAACATGGATGCCTATTCATTTTTGCGTATTTAGTCTGCAAATGATTACGTGCTTCCACTAATGTTCTATTCTGGTAGGCGAAAACTTCTGTATTCAGCTGCGCTCAATTCCAAGCGGACATCTCCAGCTCAAAACTCGCCATTGGTCACCGACAAAGTGCTCTGAAACGTCGGCAAGATCCGTAGTTAGTAGCACGCCTTTAAATCACAGCAACCCCCCCCCCCCCCCCCCAAGCATTCTTCTTTCTACTTCTCTGCAGAACAGTAACATATCGCGGCAAAGCGAGCCGCCAGAGGCAATAAGGAACGCTCGGTTGAGCCCAGGGGATCGAGAAAGGGGAGCCGAATTGGCCGCAATTATAAATGACCTCTCCCAACAGCAGCACCGCTCTCTGTCGGTCAGCCTACGAGAAGTACAAGGGGACCTGCAGGGGTTAAGGGTGCGCCCGCCGTGCCAATAGGGGGCGTCGTCAATACCACTGCCTGTCGCCTGCCACCGTTCAAATTCTTTCGCGCTTTATTAAGAAGAGGGACGAACCGCGGCAGAGCCGCTCCTTTGTTTCTCCAAAACTTTCCCTCCTCGAAGTTTTCGTTGACGCCGCTTGACGAGATTGCCTACACGCCCTCGACTGGGCACCCCGCTGCCCCGCACCGGGAGAACAGCAGCAGACGGCGGGCCCTTAATGACCAATGCCAGAGCGGTGAGAAAAAAAGGTCGTTTGTCTCGGGCGAACCCATGGGGCGTCACGGGAAACGCCTCGGGCCTCCGAGATGGGTGACCGAATCCCTTCGCGGGTGCGCGATGCTACCTCCGCCTGCAGGGCCTTGATTAGATCTTAACAATCTACCATTGATAAGCCAAAGAAAACGGTTGATGCGAGATACTTTTGCATTTTTCGATGGGCGCAGAGCCGCATCGAACTCTGGTGAGTGGCAACGAAAAATTGTTGACTGCATTCAACTTCTTCAAGGTCTTGGAAGTATATCACTATATCATACATTACTTACGCGTATAATATAAAACATTCACTTTATTGCATTTTCTTTGTGGGTACTACCCAAGTTCTGTATTTAGCATGGTACTTCCTCTTTTTTTCTTTTTTTATTCGTAATAATTTCATAATTCATAACAATAATAATAATAACTAATTACGCCTACGACCGTTATATCAAATAGTTGCATGTCTTCCAAAGTTTTCCAAAGTTCCGAAGTGGTTCGCTTATTCAAACATATCGTTTCGTTGAGAACGGGTATCGTATCATTCGGAGCAGAAACCTACGGAGCAGAAACATGGAGACTTACAAAAAGGGTTCAGCTTAAATTGAGGAAGACGCAGCGAGCAATGGAAAGAAAGATGGTAGGTGTAACCTTAAGAGACAAAAAGAGAGCAGAGTGGATTAGGGGACAAAAGGAGGTTAAGGATATCATAGTGGAAATAAAGAAGAGGAAATGGACATGGGCCGGGCATGTAGCACGTAGACAGGATAACCGCTGGTCATTAAGGGTAACTAACTGGATTCCCAGAGAAGGGAAGCGGGTTAGGGGGAGACAGAAGGTTAGGTGGGCAGATGAGATTAAGAAGTTTGCGGGTATAAATTGGCAGCAGCAAGCACAGGACCGGGTTAACTGGCGCAACATGAGAGAGGCCTTTGTCCTGCAGTGTACGTAGTCAGGCTGATGATGATGATGATGATGATGATGATGATGATGATGATCGTATCATTCTTAGCAGCCATACAGTTGGGATCTAATTAGCAGCATCATAATCAACAGCATAAGCAGCACAAATAACAGCGGCATCAAGAAGTGCATCTCTCCTAGAATATCGCTCTAGTGCCCCGTAGTGGCCCACGAGTCGATTCTAGTCGCAGGACTACCGGGGAAACATTTTCTTACACTACTTGAATACTAACAAATAAAAGTGCGTGTTTTCACGCTGCGTGATTCGTATCCTCATCGTTAACGTCATCGCCTTTCTCTCCAGTGCTCTTACCTATATGCATGGCGTACCTTGACTGTATTGCAGCAAAAATGCCGGCTTATGAAATTCTCATCTATCATCGACCCTCACTTGCTAGTCATTTCACTAACGAACACTCTCTTTTCCCTTATGGGCGAAGCAATGCACTCACCGTTACTGCATGGAAAGTGGAAAGACTAGAAAAAAAGGAAAACAAAAACAAACAAAAAACACAATCACTGCTTTCCGCCATGTCCTGGTCAGTGCACTGCTTCTCCTACAAGGTACGATGATTAATCACCAACTCAACCTATTTATCACCATTCTCTCTTTACTTCTATCTTCTGTTACACTGACCAGATCCCAGGAACCGTGGCCAGTACTGTTACGTGTGTGATGCTGCTACCGTTCACTATTTTCTGGTTCACTGGGCAGTAAAGCAGCAGAACGCTCAGCGATTCACAAGAGTACCATCATTTGGGCTGGAAATAATATGAAAAACAAGGAAAGCAATAAAATGAAATGAACAATATTGTGCATGACGCTAAACTGTGGGAATCTCTTTTAATTGATGCATTTCTCCGTGCTTACGCATATTTCACGCTAGTCTTGGTGCAGGTAACGGAAATGAGACGCGTGTAATAATATAACATAATTAGACGAAGTATTGGAGACCTCCTCGACTCGGCGCAAGCCTTCTTTATCGTTATTGAGAATAATCAGCACGTATAACTGCATCTGTCCTCTACTTCTCAACTGTTCTTGTTCTTGTTCACCTTTAACTGTTGCTCACACCCACTGTGGTGGTAACGGCCAAGACTTAAGTGATATTTTATAAAATGTTGTAGAACTTTCGAACGAGAGATGCAATAGAATAGAAGCATCACAAATCGTGGAGAAAATTCTGGTGGCTGATCATATGCATTAAATAAAGCTTTCTTTTATATTAGTATTACATAATAAAAGATCAATACCCTAATTTTTTTAAATATATCTGTCGACACAAAAGGATAACATTACAGGTTAGCTAGCTAAGCGATTGGTTTCATTGAGGTGATTCCGCACGTCCACGCGAACCTTCGCATTGGAGAACCCTGAAACAGAGGCTTCGAACTGCTCTGTCGTTATCAATGAATAAATGTTGAAAACGCGAAAAAATTCAATATAATTTATTCTTGACCAATCCCTCTGAGTGGATTTGAGCCATGGTAGAGACATTATCATCACCACCACCACCACCATACCTTCACTTTTTTTAACATTGTTCATTTGAGTCAGATGAACAATGTTGAAAAAGAGAATGATATGGAGGTGATGATCATGATGTTTTGGAACGCTGGAACAAAATCTACCCCTGTGATCGACTACATTTAGAGGACAGCTACGGTAGCCAAGCATCGATCACAGTCATTATTACTTGGTGGGGGCCTATTAAGTAGCGGATAACTGACTATAGCATATCAACTAACGGTAGAAGGAAAAGTTTTCATTAATGCAGTAAGGCAGCGGGCAGCACCCTTAGAGTGCAGATAGCGGCAATCAAAGGTTTATTGACAAAGAAAAAGAAAACTCTCTGGTTTCTTTATCCATTCGCTTAAGACAATTTGGAAGGCAAAAGGCAACCAGTGAGGGGTATTTTGCCACGTACCTTCATTCACTGTCACAAATCGGCTCTCACGCACGTCGATTTCTGTATTTCTCTCAAACTAACTTTCACTAATGAACTTACTGCTCACTTAGTTTGCGTTGCTTGCCGTCGTATATATGCAAAGTCCTATTATCGCTCAAGTTTTCTGTAGCTTTCGCTTTTCAGTGAGCCAGTAAGCCGCATCACACGAACGTCGATCTGTTTACACCCTTTCGGAGGCCGGCGACACTCCGCGTTTAGCTGCTGCTGCTGATGATGATGATGTGTGGCATTATTGGCACCTATCCACTCTGTGAGATCTTAGGGAATCATCGTCTTTATCACTGTGATCTGGTGCTTTCGCAAAGCGAGAGCCACGAAAGCGCTGCCAAGTCGAACTCACACTAAACGCGCAGCTCAGCGCACACTTATTTCGCTTTGTGTGTGTGTTTACTCAAGTGCTATTGCGTACAACTCGTCGACTTTTCGTGACGCGACCCTCCTCGTGACGTATATAAAGCATTTTTTCTTGATGATAGATATGACATTGTTCACGCAGTGGTTGAATATATTGAGCAATTATCAGCAATAATTTGGCGTGAGGTTTCCGATCCCAAACAACTTTCAACACACATCTGCTTTCTGCTTATTCACCACGGACTTCCGATACTGTATTTCATCGGAGCGACGTCCGACTTCATGCCGTAGACAGCACTGACATTTGCCCTCCAGCTTCGCTTGTGATCTGCTTGCCATAATTCCCTCACGCAGACCTGCTGAATATGTGATCAAGCATTCAGCGTGAGTCTGGATCATTTCACGCAGGTTAAAAGCAGATTCTTTTCGGCTGCTGTTCTTCCGATTTATGTCCTCCTAATTCAATAACGAATTCACCATGCAACGGTTAAACAATGTTATAGCAATGTTTACCGTTCCTCGCTAACTTATTTCCAATGTGCTTGTTATCTTTAGAACGCAAATGGGCTTCTCCCGAGAGATCCTCTTGATGTGGAAAAGCCAATTTATGGGAAGTGAAACATGTTGTGTCTGTGTTGTTGTTGTTTATTGATTGATTGATTGATTGATTGATTGGCTGGTTGATTGATTGATTGATTGATTGATTGATTGATTGATTGATTGATTGATATGTGTGGTTTAACGTCCCAAACCACCACATGGTTATGAGAGACGCCATAGTAGAGGGCTCCGAAAATTTCGACCACCTGGGGTTTTTTAACGTAATCTCAAATCTGAGCACACGGGCCTACATCATTTCCGCCTACATCGAAAATGCAGCCGCCGCAGCCGGGATTCTAACCCGCAACCTGCGGGTCAGCAGCCGAATACCTTAGCCACTAGACCACCGCGGCGGTGTGTGTGTGTGTGCGTGAGTGAGTGAGTGAGTGAGTGAGGTGCAGGTCAAAGCGAAGAAGGAAATGCAGGGCTATTAACTAGGCAAGTTTTTATTTACTACCGGCCACTAAAATCATCACACGTGCAGCATGTGCAGGCGAAGAATTTGCGGCATGGCAGCGTGCGATACTGCAAGGACCCTCAAGGAAGTGTGGTGTTAGCGTGTGCGTTCCACGGGCACATTAGCAAGAGGCCATGTTATTTCATGGATCGCAAAAAATGAAGCTGCGTTGTGACGCATTTTCACATCATCGACGCATGACGCAACGAACACGCAAGCATGTAGAGCCAAATTCTCAAAGCTTCACATTCTTAACTGACTGTTTTCCATTCGCTAGCGACTTTTGTTGATATGTCCACATTCAGAACTGGCTGACATCTTACATGCTCTCAAACCATCGTATTGCACGAGATCTTTTTTTAAAGTTTTATTACGAGTTTGCTTCTACATCTACCACATTTTTTTAGATGCTCGCCGTCTAATCTGCATCAGATATCTGCTTCAATACTTCAATGTGTACAGTATAATAAATAATACAGCCGATGTCCCAAGTTTCAATGTGACTGACTACTGAGCATCGACTCGAAGTGACCCACGTTCACGCCGGCAAATGCGACCAGCTCGTGGTCAAAACAAAATTTTGTGCTTTGCCCATCTTTCTTCGCTGCGAACACATAATAAAGTAGGTTAGTCTCCTCTTCCGGCGCATCTGATGGGTCCACAAGCATTGCGGCTGGAGTCTCGGGCGTGAGAAATCCAGCACTGAGCCACTTACCAAATGCAGTTTTTTTTTTCGACCGAAATGACAGTTTGTCAGAGGTCGCTTTGATGAAAAATGTCACAAACTCTTAAAGCCACCGGTATTAATGAACCCTTAATAATTGCTCATTGTGTGCTACGTGTGCAACATAGGCCAATGTCAACCATTTCAAGCAAAAACGAGTATTTACGCATTCGTAACGAACAAAGTGGCATGCATTGAAGGTATTCACCTATACGAGTTATGTGGAAAACGCAACAGCACAGTTAATTTCAGCAGTTAGTGGCTACATAATATGCGCATACATGACATCGATTCCACTTGAGGATTGCAGATGCCATTGGACAAAAGAAATTGTCTTAGTGAAGAAGGCGCGTCAATTAAAAAAATAAATAATGCACCTGAGATAGACTCTCAATAACATCTCGGCTGCCGTGAATAATTTTTCTAAATAAAGTTGGCCATTACAATAGGACACACCGTGGCCCGCGTTCTTTCAGTCCCTAAATTGTGTTAGTACATTGACAACGTAGCAAATATAACATCTCTTTTTTGTGCCTTAGTTTACTTAAATGGAAGCCGATTTACATACGTAGCGAGCCTGAAAATGGTAATATAGAGGAAGGAATTCCTGTTAGAAACTGATCCGATGGTGTTCGAAAAAAAAAAAAGCATTGTCAATTTCATTTTCATTCTTGAGAGAGAGAGAGAGAGAGAGAGAGAGAGAGATAAATAAACGGTTGTTTCTAAACAGTGCTCTGAGCGAAGCCCGGTATCACCCTAAGGTGGGAGAGTTCCCTAGTCCAGGAACCCGCTGGCTTCGACTGCCCTCTTGGCCCTGGCGAAAAAGAAAACCAAACGTAGTACAAAAATTATGTTTTTTTTTTGTGCTTGCAGTATAATGCATCAGAAGCAGGCAACATCAAATGTTCTATTATAAAACGCAGTCAAAGCTATGCTGCCGCATATAGCTTCGGTTTCCTTTCTAACTTTGGCCTGAACTAATACCAAGCAGTAATTTGAAATCGCCTTTCATGTTGCGTCATCCCTCCTTACAAATTTCTTTCGTTTCCGAAGTGCTGTAAAAAAAAATTCTGCGTTTCTATCAGCTCGCCATTCTTCTATGTAGCTACGGTTCTTCGCAACTGCTAAATCAGGTTGTCGGTAACCGCGCCGAGCCTATATATATAAACGTGACCTATATCCTCTGCTTTCCAAATACGAGGTCATTTTTCAAAGAACCGAGTTTCTCCTCGGATTTGAATGTTTGCGCTTGCTGTGTTCATTCCACATTGTGTTTTGTCATCTCATCTCTCGCACAATAGCGGGAACGGTATGTCAAGTACATCTATCCAGTCTACAGCATCTCTTATTTCGCATTCTCTTCAGGCGGACTACTGTCTTCGTAAAACTCGTTCTGCTGTGAAAGTCTGTGCAGGTAGTCTATGGTGAGTTTGTTTACATAAGTGCGGCCGTTCATCGAGCTCTTAATATTTCGCAACTGGAGGCATTGTCTGATCCAAATTACTTATTCTTAGCCGCCTCAGCAGCGTTCTGCAGAACGGGACACTCTACTGTGACTCCAGGGACATCGTTAAAATATAGCTTGTACAGGCTTAAAGTTGATGTCAATCCGTTCAACCGAAAACGTCACGTTGTTTTTTTGTGTTGATATCTTTTCTGTTTTTCCTCAAATTTTGTTTACAGCCAGACAGATTTTATTAGGCTTTAGTAGCGGCACAACTACTCGCCCATTATACAACCAACGTTAAACCAAACCTTACGTACCGAATTTACAGTCCACTTATGCATGACTAGGCAGAACCGAAATTCGTCGGTCCTCTGTATTCGAAGAGACTAGCACTTATGTACCACGGAAATTGGGCATAATCTACTATTCTCAAATGGTTCACTAAATATTAAGAAAGGCACGGGCGAGGGGCAAACACTATGATTTCTGCACAAATGTACCCGATAGTTGAGACATTAATGCACTGTTTGGCATAGGTTGACAAAACTTGTAGAGCTCACTCAGGCTCAATTATGAAATCTATTTTGAGTTTTGCACTCGCTCACAGACTCACTAAATTTTTCCTGAGCCGGAATCACTCGGACTGAAACTCGTGAAAACATTACTCCCGCGGACTCACGTAGACTCAGAATCATGGCTTGATATAAGTGTGAGTGAGTCCTATTGAGTCTATTGAGTCTGTCAGCTAAAAATTAGCTTCTTTCACCATGGTGTCAATGGTCTTTAACACCAATATCTCACGTAATCATTGCTTTTCGTGGTGCCATTTGACATAGTATCTACGAAAACGAGTGCTCTGTGCTTCCAAACCAGTAAGGACAATTTTCATGGAATAGATGACAACATAAAATAACATAATCAAGAAATTATCTGGAAGACTTAGTAAGGGGAGATAAAGGCACCCCCCTACGTAATTGACGCCTCTAATTGCTAAATATTGACATGGTGTATGAAGGACACTGCTATGAATACCTGTGAGTAGACGTGAGTATCAGCGAGAATTCAGGTAAGGCTGATAGTAATGCTGAGGATGACTAGGTAGGTCCTTAGGTCAGCAAAAGAAATCGGAACTCATCCAGACTCACTCAAGAAGTATATCTTGTGCTTTTGACTCATTCGCACTCAGATTCACTAAAGCTTTCCTGAGTTAAACTAACTCGGACTCACTCACAAATATATTCTTCTACCGGACTCATTTGGACTCAGACTCACTAAAATTTATCTCAACTGGACTCACTCAGACACAGACCCACGGCTCGATCTGAGTTTGAGTGAATCTGAGTGAATCTGAGTGAGTCGACTCATGAGTCAGTTCGCCGACCTATGCTGTCCGGACAAACCCAGTGATAAATAGCGGACTCGCACGTTTCAGCTTCGCTGAACTTAATTACCTGCACAAAGCACTTAGGCAGAAATAGTAAATTCGAATCATTACTTTGCGCACTGCAGGCACTTTGACCATCCGTCCGTCCGTCCGTCCGTCCCTCTGTCTGTCTGTCTGTCTGTCTGTGTGTAAGAGATATCTATCTATCTATCTATCTATCTATCTATCTATCTATCTATCTATCTATCTATCTATCTATCTATCTATCTATCTATCTATCTATCTATCTATCTATCCGCCTACGTCTGGGTGCTCTCGTTATCGCCCCCTTTACTTGAGGTAAACCAAAATTAGTATGGGAGGGTAAGATGGCTTGACGAATATGTCTCGCCAGTCATGATATGACGAAATTCGGCAGATCATACGTGCTTTCGGAATCGACGTTATGCGAAGCATGCGGAGGGAAGGTGACCGTGTTGTATTTTTTTTATTGAGCAACAGGTCATGAAATGACGCTAAATATATGTATAAAGGTAGCATGCACAGATATATGTTGAAGATTTACAGATATTTATATAACCAGTTGTTTGCATTTGCTCAAAGATGCCAACTGGAACATCCGTATTAGCAACACGAGAAGCTGATATCAAGCGCTGATGCTCGCGAGGATGCTGGCCCTGGACACTGCTACATAAATCAACTTCAGGGCATGGACTAACCACAATTGACGTTAATTAACCCGACGTGATGATTCTATCAAAGGGGTACATATGTAATGTATATAAAATTAAGTAGGCAGCACTACAACTACTATTGATGTTTCACGAAGATTAGCGTCTACAAATGTTCCGAGGCCTGCCGTGGCTCTGTGGTAGAATGCTTGGTTGCCACGCAGAATGCTTGGGTTCGATTCCTGCTGTGTCCCTGGCATTATTCACGCGTTAAAATTGCTCATGCGTGTTATCGTCGTTCCTGGGTTGATGCTAAGTTTCAAACACCTGTGGCCCATACCCGTATACAAGTGGCATGTCTGCCCGCGGTTATGTGCCACTGTTTGGCGGAAAGTGTTTGGTGACGTACGTGACGGGATTCTGACATTATTGATCTGTTGAAGAGCGCATCGAATTCGTACGTTGTCATACTTTTTCCGCCAGACGTGCGGCACCTACCCGCGGTTGGGTATATGCCACTGTTATGCGGGTATATGCCACAGGTGATTGAGAGTTTAAAACTACTCAGGAATGGCGAGAATATGCATGTGTGTTTTAACACGTGACCATTAAAAACTGATGTCGACAGCGTTGATCCGATTAATCCAAAGAATAAATTTCAGGGCCTCAGGAATCAAACGCAAGTATTCTGCGTGGCAATCAAGTATTCTACAACAGAGCAAGGCCAGGTCTCGAAACCACTTTTCAAATAAGCCCCAATATTCGTGAAACGTCAATAGGGGTGGCAGTGCTGGCTGTTCAATATTAAAAACATTACATACGTGCTACCATTACACAGCCGTCACGTAGGGTGAGCGTCAATTGTAGTTAGGCGTCATTTGCTGAAGTTCATTGATGTAGCCGTGTCTCGGCCTAGCATCCTTGTGAGAAGTAGCGCGTTATATCAGCTTACCGCTTGTAGTGTTGCTAATATCCATGTTGCTGTTAGCATCGTTATGCAACTGTAAACAACCGGTTATATAAAACACACGCGGCTGCTTAACGTATGTCTGTACGTGATTTTGTACATATCTATAGCAGCACATCACAACGTCTCGCCCAATAAAAAAATTACAACACAGCCACCTTCCATCCGCATGGTTCGCGTTACACCGATTCGCGTAACACCGATGTACGTGGTATCTGCGGTATTTTTTCCTATTTTCTTTTTCGACTGCTGATTACTTTAGAGCTCCGGGCACTTGTGTGCCGTCATTGACGTTTCATGCCGCTAGGCGTAACGTCTGCAAAACCGTGTGAAACAGCCATGTATAGCAAGGATGCGGATAAAGCAAGTCAGGCTGAGGAGCAGTGACATGAGGGTGAACGGAGAGAAAGGAGGTCTAGGGTATCACGAGGGGGCGGAAAAGGGATGTGGGAAGGGTTCTGAGGAGGATGAAATAAAAAAAGAAAGTAAGGCATAGCATAGTCACGCGTGGCATCACGCAGGCAAGAACCATGTATATTTTATCTATGTATAGTATTGCATTATGTGAGAAAGTGAAATGAGGGTGAAGAAAAAATAGAGAGGAGAGGGTAAAATAATATAGCCATTTCTGTCACCACGCATACAAAAAACATGTACAGCACATTCATCGATCTCGTACTCATGTATTGTGAAAGACGGGGAAGGGAAGAGTGGTGAGTAAGCTCGAAAACGAAACAGCATTCAAAAAAAAAAAGATCATTGAATTGAGCGGATGCAGTATGCTGAAGACGCGACCGAAGCCGGCTGCGCAACCACGTGTCTCCGAATGAAAAATTTCGACATACGTGATTTCGGAATCTCTCACTTTCTCTCCTCTTAAACTTTTCGCGCTTTCACGAGGATTGCGTTACCACGCTATAGTGGACAGAGCGACCCTTACGGTCTTTCCGCACAAAAGGAGTCCGCCCACACGAACACCGAGAGCACGCAAGATGCAGTCGCAGACATCGTGGTCCGCTTTTGTACGTCTCTGGGCATCGTCGCCTCACGACGACCACGCAAAGGAGGAAGAGGGGAATGAGGAGGAGGGTGAGGAGTGGGGAGAGTAGAGCAGAGCTTAAGCAGGAGGCTCATCGGCGACGAGAGAAGGACGACCGTCCCAAGCAGATACTGACCGATTACCCGGCCAGTTGTGCGGCTCTCTTTGACCGGGGCGTGAGCTTCCTTCGCTTTTGCTTCACTCCGCGTAGCGCCTGGGACGCTTGAACTAGTCCATTTCCCCATATGGCGATCTTTCTCTCTGTCTCACATTTGCAGATGTACCACATTTGTAGATTCCGAGCGTCTCTTTCTTTCCCTTACTCTTTTCCACTTCAACTTTCTATATACGGCGCCTCCTCGTCTGCCAGCGGCTTCCGGAAATTCTATCGATCACGGAAACGAATCTCGAACTTTTTTTTTTTTTGACGACGCGAACGCCGACGATGACTGGTAGGCACGAGAGACCACGCCGTATGAAGACTCGCAACTGCTAGTCAAACTGCGAAGGAGATTGTGGACAGCGGAGAAGGAAGTGGGTGGGAGCGGAAGAGAATCGTCACAGCACAACCTCCTTCGCTTCAGACCACTGTGTCTTTTTTTTTTTTAGCTATCTAGATAGTGTTCGGTTCACTCCCTACGCCTCCTCGCGACCAGCGATGAGCCCTTGCGACCGAGTCGTACATTGTAAGCGCTTGACGTTGCCCTGGCGAGGCGGGCGGACGGGTCATTACAGAAATGAAATTTCTCTCCCTTTTATGCTTCCACTTTCGGAAAATTAGCCCCGGGAAAAGCGAAGGAAAAGGGGGGAGTTGTGGGCGAGTGAGAGCAAGAAACGCTACTCGCGGAGCGGGCGAACGCCTGGCAGCCCTGGACAAACCGCGTGAACTTGAAGGCAGGAGAAAGAAAGAAAAAATCAAGGAATGAAAGAAGTGAGCCTTGGGAGAGAGAGACTCCAACATTGGGCGAAAGAGAAAAAGGCTTCCGATTGTCTAGTGCTGCAAACGAAAGAGTCTACAGCAGCGCTCCCCCACCTTCCTCTCGAAATACCGCTCCGGTCGGGTAACTAATGTTTGTAGCCCAATAGCGCTCGTAGCCGTATTTTCTCGTCGTACCCTCCTACAGATCTTTTAGACTGCAAGATTTGTCGTTGCTTAACGTTCAATCTCAGTCTCACAGCCCTAACGCTACACTTTTCTCCCCCATTCCTCCTTGTCTCTTTCTCCTCTGCAAGATTCCTCGCAATTACGTCTTAAACTTTTTGTTGGCCCCCATCCTCCCCCAATCTTGATCACAGGCGACCTGGGTGATGAAGAGTGAGAGACGAGAAGATGTCGATGTTGCAAAAGATACCACAATGTCCTCAATTTGGTCTTGCCGATTTTAACTCAGGTTCCCATTCAGCAGCAGAAATGCCTATTCTGTCGAGCTGCAGATGGAAATAAAGCCACTGCCCACTGGGTGGACGTTCAGGAGAAGTACTACGTGGTCCACCAAACGACTTTCGGACGTTTCAATTTCAGTAAGTTGAATGGGGCGGTTCGCTTTTTTTTTTCCGGTACCAAGTCAGTTCGTTCGTTCGGATTGCGAAGGCCACAATGCAGTTGTCCGTTACTTGCGGTTTTTGTGTTTCTTTTTCCACCGCGCGCACCATCTCCATTTGCCGGGACAAAGCCAGCTACTGAAGTAGTCACTCAGACAGCGGACGCTACGTTTAAAGCCGGGATACTAATTGGGATGTTTCATCTGTAGCACGACTCAGTATAATGGGGAATATGATGGCTTCGAAGAGGTTCGCCTAATGCACGAAGTAGAGTAGGATTTCCGGTTCGCAATAAATGAACTTATAGCTAGGGCGCATTTTTGTTTTGCGAGGTAAAGTTCGTCGCACTTTTAGCTAAATTGATCATAAGTACGCCCAACTCTTCACCAAGCCACCCCGTTAATAAATATCACTCACACTTTTTCTCCAGGATGAGGAAAGCTTCAATGTCATGAACAGGAAGACGATAGTAATGAATACGGGGAAAGCTATAGATAGAGTCCTCAATTATTTACCTATTAAATCCCTCGAATAAAGCAAATCCATTGGGTAAAACGGAAACTTAGCTATAACTAAGCTTACCTTATTATTAGAGGAATTTTCTGCATGACATATATGCATCAAATATTGCACACACACACACTAAATACGCACACGCAGCCATGTTTGAGCGAGTGACTGAAATAACGAATCAGGGAACTTTTTATTGAGGCGAAATCCTCAGATCGCTCACCGAACGCGAAAGGTGACCAGCGCCCCCCCCCCCCCCCCCGCGATAGTGTCCACACGATTCATGCAAAAAAATTGTCATCACGTGATGACGTTTCCTTATGACGTCATTATAAGGTGATATCATCGTTACATGTCGTGCATAATAACGCGATCCCACGGCATCCGTGCTTGATCAAAAGTGGACCAATGACGGAGGCTGTTGAAAGCCAGCCGAGGCGTGGCATTCTTGGAGGCAATAGAAAAGTAGCATTAGGTGCATAAAGGTTTTGGAGGTTGTGATATCAACTGAGAAGAAAAATAAGGTGTCTTTCACCTTCGAGTTGGCTTACGTGAATGCGTAGAGGACCCTGGGAGTTTGTAGTTGTCCAATGAGAAAGCTCCTCTGCAATCGCAGTAATGGGACAAGCCGGGCTTGTCGGAAAGGGTGCATATTTTCTGGTCAGGGCGGAAACAAACAAAAGTTCCGTGCCCTTGGCCACTTTTTGATTCCGTCGCTGCTTTTTACGCTGTACCAGCCGTGCTGCTTTTTGAGGAAACTAGCCTTCCCCCACACGAATCGCGAGCGTCGAGACTAGGCTGTTTGATATCGATGTGGGAATAAAATTACATTGACAGAAACTCGAAGTTGGTTGCGAAGATCTGCGACATGTTTTGTTAAGAGACACGCATTTCCAAACATTATGTACCACGCTGATTAATTGCGCCGCTACATGAATATTTCAAAGCTAAACGTTGCCACTGTTCTGTCACAGGGCGGCAGCTGTCTCCCTGCGGAGAAGACAACGCAAAACATTAAGAACAAATTTCTAATATTCTTCTCAACGAAGCACGCAGAATGTGTTTCATATGCGAGTGATAGTATTTTGGGAGTATTTAGACTATTCCCGTGAAGACGGTGATGTTTGTTGGAAGTTACGTCACATAAGGTCAGGTACATTGCTGCATATCGTAATTAGAGTAGCTTGTTTTTAGGTGTATTCAAACTGATATTCTTATAGAAACCGTCATATTGTTTTTACATTTGTTCAACCTTATGCCAATACAGATTCAGGAATACTAACAAGATACGGTCAAGCATCTAGCAAGCGCGAATGCCCCGTGACAATTTAAAATCAAACTAGTTCGAAGAGGTGGCGGGCTTCCCTTCGTCGGTCCTAAACGCGGTCGCCGAGTCACTACTGCAGAAGATGAAACGTGGAACACAAAGGGATAGAGCTACTTGGGATCCTTCGGGTTCCAAGCTTCAAGTCGTGCCTTACGTGCACAAGCTCTCCCATAATATTAAGAAGGTTGCTGCAAGGCATGGTGTGGCTGTGGTCTTTTCTGCGCCAGAAAAGCTCGCCAAGTTATGTCCGCGTATTTGCAATGGCAAGAGACGCGGTTGCGTGAAAAAACATGAGAATGCCTTCGTAAAATGTTCCATGGGAGTTGTATACTCCATTCCTTTTTCCTGCGGTAACGTGTACATTGGCATTACCGAGCGATGCCTCAATGACCGGCTTAGGGAGCATGCGCTAAAGGTTAAGAAAAACGAGGATAAGTACGCACATCTTGTGTCGCATATTGCCGCATGTGGGTGTGAACCACGTTTTTCGGATACAAGGATTCTTGGGAGAAGCTCAAATTTATCAGCACGTTTGCTGTTAGAAGCATATTATATAGAAAAGAATAAAGATATATGTGTCAGCGAGCCATCTTTGGTGTTGCATCAACAAGAAATATCTTTCCTTGATGCGAGGGTTTAGCGATTATATCTCCTTTTCGTGTTAACCCCCCCTTTTTTTTACTTTTTTTACTTTTTTTACTTTTTTTACTTTTTTTACTTTTTACTTGTTCCTAGTGGTGTGGTGACGCCATGTTGGTTTTCTACTGGCGCAGTTCTGTTAGTTTGTGCCTTTGCGCATTTCGATGTACGTATTTAAGAAGGTCAGATAGGAGCAATAAACAGTTGGTAGTGAGCGCTGCGTGTCGTGTGTGTTGCTCTGGTGTAAGTGTGTGTGCTTGTGTGAGTGTTTGCGTGAGTCGAGGTTGCGCCAAATTTCTAAGTATATGATGTATAACCAACTAGCCCAACAACAAGTTTTATTAAACTAGTTGAAGTTTGTCAAATAGCAAACGTTCACTTTCTTTAGTTAGTCGGATATTTCGTTTATTTGAAACATAATACTTTTAAAAAGCTTCAATTCTCGTTCATTCACGCTTTATTTTTTTGCGACGTGCTGACCAATTATGACGTCTAGCTCGCACCGTAATCCGCGGTTGTTCCCTAGCACAAAGATGCACTTATAATGAGCCAACCGGGGAGTGGAGCACGACAGAGCGCTTTCACCGCGACAGAACAAAAAAAAAAGTATTAGTACGCTGTTATGCCAAAGCGGTATTACCCTATTTTAAAGCCTCAGAAAGCTATACTCTTGCTGTCTCGAGAGGCATACCTTTTCTTTATTTGCATTACTTTCCCCCACTTAACGAACGTCTCAAGAGAGTGGCTGGAGAACTGCATTTGGAAAGGTTTGGAATATAAGCACTTATGAGTTGTTGTTTTTTTTTTCCTTAGAAATAATGACGCTTCCTGCGCTGCCTCGGCGAATATAGCGTTACGCCTAATTATGAGAACGCGACGCTTTTGGTGAATCGGCAGAAAGTCGCCGCAATTTGAATGTAGACATCGATCCCGGTCAAAAGAGTCTTGATTTCTTTTCGAGCGCGCAGTTCACGAACACTCGGGTTATTCGCCTACATTGAGGTAAATACTCATCCGTTATGCATGTACAAAATATAAATGTATTGGCGATGCGTAATGCTTCTTTAGGTGCTGCTTGAGCTGCAATATCGCGAATAAGGCACTGCTCGACAACCGTCAGACCAGGACACGAATTGAAAACGCGTCTTACGCTAGAATTCACTGAGAGAATATTCCAGTCAGTCGCGACGTTTCACATGTCATTAGCAAAGCCTATAGGTCATTGATAGAAATAGGTTACGAAGAAAAAAGCATAGTGAATTCAGCACCGGCGGATTTCTGAACGCGTGTGCGCAGTATTTAGTGTTCGCAGGAAGATCAGGAAGAGTCAACCAGCTGGCATTACGCATTTTTTTTCATATATCTGTACTATACACTGAACTTTTGAACGTTTAGTAGGACTTTGCCAACGGACGTTGCCGACTTAGTTGCTTAAGATTCATAGTTCATATGGCGTAGCAGATCACAGGAGTGGCAAGGAAGGACACACGCACACAGCGCTAACTTGCAACTGATGGTTTTAATTGCGATCACACAAGTGTCCTTCTTATTTGTGGCTGTTGTGATGCCGTACAGGCCATGTGAATTAGGACTTAGTACAAAGTGTTTTTGAACAATGATAGATATAAAAATGTGGCGTGATTTCCGGTCCAAGTGGCCAGGCTAACCCTGATCGCGGGGGCAAACGCCTAAACCAACTTAACAAGCAGTGAACTATCACGAGGTTGTCAAAAAGCTTCTTTGAACAGCCATTGTACGTCGTTGACTATATGCAGTCGTGAGGTTTTTAAATGCGAAGCATTTATCGATGAGCTTCGGCGACTTTGAGTGTATCTAGCTATCTATCTACCCTAGCTGCTTACGTTTGGGTGCTCTCGGTGTCACCCTCTTAACTTGTGTGAACCAAAATTAGCATGGGAGGGTAAGATGGCTTGACGAATAAGACGCGCTCATCAAGACATCAATAATGTCACAATCCAGTCGCGTACGTCGTCAAACACTCACCCCCCCCCCCCCCCCAAAAAAAAAAGTTGTACATATCCACGGGCGGGTATGTGTTGCTGGTATGCGGGTATGTGCCACAGGTTAGTATCTATCCAGGAACGACGATAACACACGCGGGCAATTTTAAAGCGCGAGCATTAAGACGTGCCCGACATCGGTAGCGTCGACCCGATGAATGCAAAGAATAAATGTCAGGGTCCCAGCTGGAATCGAACCCAAGCATTCTTTGTGGCAATGAAGCATTTCACCACAGAGATACGCCAGGTCTCGAAACTACTTTTGAAATACACGCTAATCTTCGTGCACCGCCAATAGTGGTTTCAGTGATGCTCACCTAATTTTATGAACTTTGCATATGTACTGTTGTGGTACACCCTTCAAGTCGGATTAACGTCAATTGTGGTCAGTTGCCATGCGCTGAAGTTGATTTATGTAGCAATGTCCAGGGCCAGCACCTTAGCGAGCATCAGCGCTTTGTATCAGCTTCTGGTGTTGTTAATACGCATTTTCCAGTTGGAATCGTTGCGCAAGTGCAAACAACTTGTTATATAAACATTTGCAACTCTTCAACGTATGTATGTGCGTGCAACATTTGTACAAATATTTAACGCCATTTCATAACGTGTCGCTTAATAAAAAAAATTGCAACACTGACACCTTCCCTCCGCAAGCTTCGCATAACGTCGATGCCCAGGCCTGTGGCATCTGCCGAATTTTTTTCTTCTTTGTTTTACAATAACGGCAGCGTTCTAATTGCAGTTGAGTACTTTAACGCTCAATTTTCTATGGATTTAAATACGTCGCACATAACTCTGGATGGTTAAATTATGGCAAACTGTTCATAACTCAATAACCTATAACCCATGTGTAATTTTCGGACGTTCAGTTGAAACGATCGAACGATCAATCACTCGAAGAAACAATTGATCGATTAATAAGTCAATTCTCCATTCAATCAATGTGATCGAGCAAAAAAATTGAAGTATTGTAGCTGCGTTTTGGCAGCTGATAATAATGAATTTGACAATGGTTACAATTATTATGATTATGGTAGTCATAATAATGATTACGATATGGCTTTGTGAATACGCAAACTAATACCTCAATCGGTGAATTCTTTTCATTCCTGCCTCAGCCCTCAAAAGAGTGTCTCATTATCAAAGAAGCGCAACGACGCATCACTGACGTAAATATTGTTCAGTTTCTTTAGGTAGAATGCTTCCCAAATACCTCATTCAGTTTTTGCATTTCCTAGGTCCAAAACACGTATGTTGCCAAATGCATGCGTGCCCTATCACCATTTGTAACAACTTGCCAGTCCCGTCATTGTCTTCTCCAATAGTATATATCAGGCTATCCGCTGTTCTTTATCCTGTTTTATAATGTACCAGTCAAAGCACAGTTCAGCGCCTTGTAACATATACTACACAATGGTATAGCATTTTGTCTATCTTTCCTGACAATCGTGAGCTGTACTGGGTCTTCTAGTAGAGGCACATTTTCAATCCTATATGTAGTCAAACATGCATAGAGGCCTCTCAATGCCGCAACAGAATCACATCTTTTTCGCACCATGTGCTGCAGCATTACCCACTTTCTGATGCAGTCAATGAAATATGCTATTTTCTCACAGCTGTTTCAAATTGAGCACTTACATTAGGTAAACGCGCACGGAAGACGCCGCCGTGTTAATATAATAAAGAATTCGGCTTCCTCTAAATTAAGCCTCACACGTGTATGTAGGGCACTTATTCTTCAAAGCACCCAGACATTGACATTGGACCATCTGCTGCATTAGAACATGTTGCAATAACGCACGGTCGAAGATTTCCTTCTTTTTTTCTTTTTGTCATAAGGAAACAATTGCAGCGGCCGTGCCAGTGCAGACGCAGGCACAGTAGAAGTGACGGAACGACACGAGTGGTGTCTCACAGATGAAAGTTGATTTTATCGTTTGCACATTGTGTAGGTGCAGGAACGTAAGCAGAGTTTGTGTGTGTGTGGAGGGGGGGGGGTGTGGTGAGGGGGATTTCCTTGACTACAAGGGGGGGGGGGGGGGGGAGCCGGCATCGTCCATTACGCGGAAACGCGTTCACTCACTCCTGTAAAATATAGGCAGGATGTATAACACAACAAAGCGTATACGTAATATCCTCGCCGCGACGTTGACCCCGTCGGCGGCGTATCCATCCACCCAACCGAGCCATTCTAACCTCGGCGGCGGACGGTTAGCTCCCGAGTTTATACCGTCATCCGAAGCAGAACTGGCGGACAGCCTGATTTACGAGCTCGAGAAGACAGTGCGGCCGACGCCTTCAGCTCGGAGGCACAAGGAGGGATGCGCGGCCGCCAGAGGGGGCCCTGTCTTTAGTACGCACGCGGCATGCGAATAGCACCACATAACGCACGCACAACAACGAGCAAGCACTGGCCCGTCACGGTCGACTGAGAGGTCCAGCGTCAGGTGAAGACGCGGGATGTGGGTCCCGTAGAGCACGTCCAACCTAAACGAGCTATGGAGTATAGGGGCCGCAGTGAGATGCCCGCCCTTCGAACCCCGCCCGTGATTTCTTCATCAGCGGAGAAGTCGACGGACGCCCAGACACCGCTCATGTTCCGGGCACCGGTGCCTTTCGCTCCTTGTGTACACACGTGCACTTCCGCCAAACCACGCGAGTGGGGTTGTCTTGAAAGTCTGGCGATCTGCGAAGCGAAGAAGTAGACGTTAGACGTTCGCTTTTTTTTTTTTTTTTTTTGGAGCACGCGCGACTGCATTCCTCGCTTCTTGTAAGTACTTTGTTTAGATTGGTACGAAAAAGGTGCTTAGTTTCTCAGTTATACCCCGCGAAGAAGTAATAAAGTGAAAATAAAGTGTTTGGAACAAACCGTAAACGATCTCGGTACTGATGCTAGTACTGTACTATGCGGGAGAAGTGTGTCGCCCCGAATATCCACAAAAATTGACGTCGAACTAAGAGAAGCTTTATTGCGCATGTGACTTTTACATAAAAAAGCAAACCAAAGAAAACATGTAAGAACAGTGTACACATTTTACTAAAGGGCAGTAAGACAGCAATTTATCTTCATGTATCCTATTGTGGCACGTTAAAGGAACAGTACACTGGGTCAAGCTGTTCACATTTCAAAGAAAGTCACGCTTGCATGCGTACTATAGAGTGGGGGCTGCGTTAGTATGGAGCAAGCGCAAACTCCAGCTGTTCATTCTTTATACTCTGACGAAACGTGCATGCCGTCGTCAAAGGAAAGACTCTTCTTTGTGGGTTTTCAGCTGCTCATTGAAGTAATTCCATTCTATCAGGTTTACGGCGTACTTCCGCTGTGTTTGGAAAAATAATTGACCATTTGGAGCACGTTACGTTACGTATTGTACTACGGAAGAGCAGTAAGTCGTGTTTACAAAAATCTATTTTCATTTTCACAGATATCAATAATATTTCAGCAAAACTCTTTCTGTTTAGACATGCGTTGACGATGATGATGAAACAGACATCACTTACATGAACATGGATATAAAAAGACGCAGACAGAATATGTGCAATCGATGTTTCATACAAACATGGGTACCCAAGATATGTCGTAAAATTATAGGCACATATATGCATATTGCATGGTAAACAAGAGGCACAAATGAAACAAGAGTATGTGCATTTTGCGTATTTACATGTTGACATGGCATTACTGCCGACGCCCACCGATGCATCAGTCTACTAATATACCACGCCGGCCGAAATACAAGTTTCTCTGAATGTGTGCTTAGAAAAAATCGGCCCCGTATGCATGTTAATCTGCAAATGTCGTCGAAATACGAAAGTCTTGCTTCTGGAGAGATTGGACAAAACGTTTATTTGATGTTCTGCGCAAGAAAATCGGTGAATGGTATTCTGGAGGTGCTGCGTTAGAGTGCCTCAAGCGTGCAGCGGAGGCAAACGAGCGCACCAACTCACGTCACACATGAGACAGGAGTGCTCTCTGGCAGTTATCTTGGAAAACGAAACGCGCGGCTCTGAGATGGGCGTGCGCGCCCATCTGAGAGGTGATAAGGTGTAGAACGCAAGGCGACGGGTAGGTACCACCACCGCGTCGTCTCAGCAAAGCGTTGGAAAACGCTTCCCTTTTCGTGCAAGCGTTGCATGGTTAGCGCCGCGTGATACACGCTACGGTCCTTAGAATAACTTATGTATGCCTTTTCTAGTAAAAGACGCACATACAGAATGTATACGTGTTGTTATGATGCCTCAGATATGCGTGATAATTGCTTTTTAATTGACAATCACACAAGTATGAACGCTGAGCCTTGAGCAACATTGGTGGGCGCTGTGGATGAGGTCGGCCGTTTGGGGTATCAGCTGGTGCCGTTTAAAGGGCCCGATGCCGTTCATCATCATCATCATCATGTTTTTCCACCCGTTAAGGGTGGACAAACAGGCAAATGGACAGACAGACCTAAATTTTTGCGTCGAAGGTTCCCAAGAAATACTGTCGTCTTTAACAGTGGTTAACAATTTTGAGTACCTGGTATTCTACCATGGGAGTGCATATTTCCGTCACGCGGGTCTCACACTTGGGGTCCTGTTGCCAAAATTACGGCGTCAGCCAAGGGGACAACAGTGTTCATTCAGCCCACACGCTGTAGAACTATATATATTTACAAAAAGTGTCCATATAGGTCTACAGAACTGTGTTTAGAAGTTTTTATTTTCACAAACGTCAATAACACTCAACAGAACATTTTCTTCTTAGACATACACTAACGATGACGACAAAACAGACGTAATTTACATGAACATTGACATGAGATGACGTTGAAAGAACATGTACATTCGATGGTTCACACAAACAGAACCACAAAAAATATTTCAAGGTAAACAAGAGACACAAATAAAACATTATTATGCAAATTTTGCATATTTACACGTTGGCATGCCATTTCTGCCGGCACATCGACACACCAGCCTACAGAAGTGTGCTTAGGAAAAGATGTTGACGATTCAGAGTACGAAGTACTCTACTATGGGAGAGCATTAAACCGTCCCGTGGGCCTCACACTAGACTGTTTAGAAAAATATGTGTAACGATTTTGAGTACTTGATACTAAACTATGGGAGAGCAGTAAGCCATCCCTTGCTGTCAACTCTAGACCAGAAAAGACAACAATATACTAGACTGATCGCCGAAAAAAAAGAGTGTTTTCTTTTGTCACTCCATAAAAAGGATTGACTAGCGAACCTCAAATGTGTGGCCCGGGTGTTTATCTCTGGTTAATCGACAACTTTTTTTTCTGAAATACTTCTCAAATATTGATTTCGTCAGTCGAGACAAATCATTGGTGTTTTCCGCCCGTGGGTTCCTTTTTTACTTTTTAGAAAATCAGTGGGAAATAAGTTGTAGGGATTACCCAATTTTCGATAGCACATGTGCGCTCGGAGTTCTTGCGCGGTTCGGACGAATTTCGGGGCGTCGCTGTAAAGGCTCACTATGAAGCTCGAAGCGTCGTTCTTAAGGCGAAAGCCTTGAATGTCCCATGCTCACGTCCGTCCGTCCGTAGCCTGTCACGGTCGCACTCTACAGCGCTCACTCTTTGCTTGCTTAGCGTCACTGCGCCGCAGCATGTCCTATTATGCAAGAAGGGAGATGTGCGCCCCGCGTTCCGTTCTGACCTACCCCGTCTCAAGGGGCACAGGCGTCCACTGAACACACTTTTGACCTTATAGAGTGTCCTTTTGTCCATGCTTGCATGTATAACAACACATACAAAATGCTGCTAAATGCTGGCTTTGTGCCCAGTGCAGAACTCAGAAAGGCACGCCGCACATTTGCTGATACCACTTATGGCAGACTTGTCCAACCCCTTTGTCACGATTCCGGAGCCTCGGTACAGGTTTGCTACTTGTTTTTCCTATTTTACTCACTGGCTAGCAAGGAGATTTAAACCTCTTTGGTGAATGAGCTGTGTTTGTTCAGTGACAGTGATGTCATTTATTATATTGGTCGTCGCCATTGTGATCTCCATCATTAAAAGTTGGTTCTGATGTCATTTCATCTCTGAATACAAGACGGCTACTGGCTGTCGTATGCGGTACTCAACATGTACAGCTGTCGTCGTTGTATCTTTCTGTCTTGTGTAGCAAGTGCGGGAGCCGGACATCTATTGTGCATGACCAAGAAGAGTTCATGCGAAGAAGAAAGATTAAAAATTGTTTGCGCACTGCAAGCACTCCATACGCGCCAATTGTTTCGACCATGCAGTGGTACGCGTTATTGGCACTATTCCCGCTGTGATTCCTCGTGTTCCAGGGCGCCCTAGACGTTCCGAACAAGGCGTAACGTAAGTGTGCTCTAAGAGGCGCATCTCGTGTGAGGTCTGCGCTGCTTTGAGCACTGCGGGCCACCCGAAGCCAAAAGACAAACGCCGCACCAGATCTATCCCTGGCGCTAACTTCCCGTGGCTGCATATTTTCCTGGGCCTACAGGACGCGTTCGCGTGTGCATACAGGGGCGCAAGCAAGAATGCTTGTGCGTGCAAGCCAACCGAGGAATGCAGCTGCGAAGCTGCACGCTCTGTTGTCCGATGGGGCCGAGCATGGACGGCAGGGCGTAGTGTGGACTCGGAAAAAGAAGCGGTCAGGGCACACGCCCTTGCGAGTGTATTACGTGCGCGCTTTTGTTTAGCCAGAGCACACAAGACTGTTGCGGACGGTGTTTAGTTTTCGTTCCGTTGCAATAAAGAACGTTTCCGTCTTGGCGCACACGAAAAAGCATTCATTCGCGTCTTTATATCTTTTGCTCCTTTTTATTCCGTCCGCTCGGTGTTTGGGTGTGATGCTTGACTTTTTCAAAGCGTGTTGCGTACACCTTGCCCAGAAACGACGCATGTGCGAGCGGTCGGCTGTATAGTATACAGGGGGTTTCATTCAAGCAATGTGTCCAATATTATTTAAAAATTACAGAAAGGAGGTAACTGTCTGCTACTTCCTGTGTTGCCTTTCTGTGGCAGATGGCATCTTCAGATGGGTACAAACAATAATTATGGCAGTAAATATAGAAGTTAACACATCATCATCAGCAGCAGCAACAGCAGCAGCAGCAGCCAGACTACGCCCGCTACAAGACAATGGTCTTTCCCGTGTCCTGTCAGTCAATTCGGTCCTGTGCTTGCTGCTACCCCTTTATAACCGCAAACTTTCCAATCTCATCTGCTCACCTAACTTTCTGTCTCCCCCTCTGCCGCTTGCCTTCTTTTGGAACCTAGTTGGTGATGTTTAATGACCAGCGGTTATCTTGCCTTCGCGCTACGTGCCCTGCCCATGACCATTTCTCCTTGATTTCGACTACGATATCTTTAATACCAGTTCTTTCCCTGAGCCACTCTGCTCTCTTCTCGTCTCTTAAGGTTACACCTACGATTTTTCTTTCCATTGCTCGCTGCATTGTCCTTAATTTAAGCTGAACCCTCTTCGTAAGTCTCCAGGTTTCTGCTCCGTATACCTATAAGTACCGGGAAGTTGCAACTGTTATATACCTTCCTAGTGAGGGATAGTGGCAATCTACCTGTCAAAATTTGAGAGTGCTTGCCAAATGTGCTCCACCCCATCGCTATTCTTCTAGTTATTTCAATCTCGTGTTTCGGCTCCGCGTTTATTACCTGTTCTAAGTACAGTCTCTTACAACTTCTAGTTTTACAGCAATCTCGCAAGAAAACAGCGCTTCGAGATAGGTAACAGTGCACTAGAAGTTAGCACAATCAACTTTTTTACCAGTGGTAATGACTCATCGAGTCAAATGGGCGAATTCAAGTCGTTCCTACGAATAGTCCACAGCCACTTTGAAATTTTGGATAAGCACCACGGAGCGATGCAATCTGGCCAATTGAGCTGGAGAAACCCAAACCGGTGCACCAAATAGCGCATCTACCATTCACTTCCACAAAACCCTCAAACACGCTCGTGCGCTTAGGCGATCAGTATAGATTAGGTTTGTTATGTTGTTCGGCGCCTCAGCAAAAACTGAGTGAAGGTCTGCTGGAATCACGGAATCGGGCTTCTGAAAACAGATACGTCCGGAACCTCCTCTGCCTCGCGGTTTTTCTGCTACGAGCTCCGTGTAATTCACTTATGCGAGCGCGTTTGATTGGCTGGAGTCGGCCCCCCTTCATTCTGGCTGGACTTGCCCCGATGCCTGGTGCAGTGGTCATGGTGCTCGAGTGCTAACCCCGGGCTGGTTGGGGTCGAAAAGGCGCTAGAACTCAAGCCAAATGTAGCAGAAATATATTATCGCCAAAATTTCTGCCAAACCGAACAGGAGTGCTGTTATGAGCAGAGTATTTAGTATTGAGAAATTATTAAAATAATTCTGAATAAGTACAACCAGAAATTTAAAAGTGGCTATAGTAAATAGCCATGGCGCCAACAGGAACTTTTTGTCGTTGCCAGACTGGTCTAAATGTAGCCATTTTGGCTCAAACCGACCATCGACGGCAATCCTTTGTTAACCCGAAAGTTGCAGGATCGAATTCCCACCGCAGTGGCCGCATTTCGCAGGAGGAGCAATGCCAGTAGTCCCTCCACTTAGATTAGACGCATGTTATGCAATGCCAGAAGATCGAAATTTCTGGAGTCTTAATTAGTGAGCCCCTAATAATCATACGATGGTGTTTGAACGTGCAACCCCCACTACTATTATGCACTCACTCTGGCTGGCTGACTCCGGACTTAGACGTAGTGGTACGTGAGCCATCGCATTTCTAATAATCTGTCCGTGAAAAACGGGCATCAAGTTCACTGATATTTACTTTGTAGGAATGATTTGTTGGACTGTTCGTTCTTTATAATGTGACATTCCCGGTGGAATATAATAATCACGTGATAATAGCGAGCCTGTTCTCTAGTTTCTCTTGTCTGCTGAGTCAGTATGAACTTCAGTTTACTTTCATCTATTTCGTGGTCTGTCTTTTTTTCTTTTTTTCTGGGCTTCCCTCGCGACTTATGCAGGAAAAGGGAGAGAGGAGAAGGCAGAGAGGTTGACCAATCTACCACTTCCATCGCTTTCATGTGCTGTGGGTATATGTAAGAAAATATATGGTAGTAAAGGGGGGCACCTGGTGGAACAATTGCTTCGGCTTTTCGAGTCAAAACCAAGTTACAACGCAGTACATCGTACTGGCGGACACCACATTCATTTCACCAGCTGGATTTCTTTAACGCGCGCCTCAATAATAGTATACATGGTTGTTCCTCAACTTCTACGCCATCGGAGTGCGGCCGCCGTCACTATAGAAATCAAACGAGGGTCCTATATCTAATCGCAGCGCGACACTTAAGCATGCTAAACTATACAACTTCAGGACCCCGCTCATGCTTGTTGCGAACGACGGGCCGATCCCGCCGAAGCCACAGCTGTTGCGAAAGACGGTCACGCCAACACGGCCCCGAAGGCGCCACTGCTTTCAACTCCGCCGGGAAGGTCACCAGCCGTTTGGTAGCGTATGTTTCTCAGCTCGCGACTGCTTCTGCGCAGAGCTGATAAGACGAGCGGACGAGACGACGGTGAGTTAAACAAGGTTTATGTACAGCATATATACAGAGGCGTTACAATTTCGGCACTGGGGCCGACAGAGACTCGAAGAGCCGAGCTCTCCTCTCTAATACATAGGTCAACTTTTCGCCTAAGACCGCTGACTCACACACATGTCGGCTCTCCGACATGGGGACTCCTCTCTCGTAGGACCTCCGATCGCGACGCGCCGCAGGGCTTCTTTTATTTACACCGGGTCCAACCAAAATGTCCAATCAGAAGCGCCGCTGGTCGTCAGGGCAGATTCCTCCAATGGGGTTGCCGCGCCATGCGTCAGACCACCAGACACGAGGACGCCGGCTCGCTGTCACGTGCGCAGCTGACTCAATGCACGTGGGCCAGAGGGGCGCCGCGCGTGTTCACGCCGTCAAGTTGATCGCGCCAGGCGGACTGCGGGCTGGCCTTGACCTAGATTGCCTTTTTCAGAGGCACGGACGTTTGACGAAGACTCGCTGGCATAACAGCACCCCCGCCGCCAGACAATGCACCGGAAAGACGAGCTGCTTCCACGGGGCTCGGATGTCAGGTGCGCTCGTTCGCCAGGTCCCTCCAGGTTCGCCTCTAGGGCCATGGGGAGAATACAGCTCGAGACTGTTCCGGGAACACATCCCATTTTTGACGACGGATCCCAGCTCCACTGGCTTGTCGCCACTACTTGTCGACCAGCTTCACTCGTCTCTTCTGACCATCTTCGGTTTCAGCACTTGTCGATGGTTCTGCAACTTGCCAAGAACGGTTCAACAACAGACAACACACGACACAAGCAAGTGCCCTCGGTCACCCGACAGAACACCAGACAAAGTATAGTACAACATATACCTATCTACGTGTCTATTGGAATTTTGTTCCCTCTACATCAAGAGGCACATGTGGGACACAAGACTCTTAAAGTAAGAACTTGAATTTTTCACACTTACAACAACGCAACGAATTAGAATACCACATAAAGTTGGCCCCTTGAGATCACTCTAAACGAGAGCGCTCAGCCCAGGTCGTGATGAGGGCAAAATTTTGCCCCAAATCGCCAGCCAGAAACCGAAAGGTTGAGAAGTTACTAACTGGAACGCACTGCTCAATACACCTGCATTAGCGTTTACCTTTCCTTTATTTTTTTTGTTTTGATAGCGAACGTCAAAGTTGCGCTGTGGAGCAACATGCTCCACTTCAGTAACCGGCCACTTTTAGGCGACGATACCTATGCGGCACCAAGAGCGGCTCACACTTTCGACGTGGCACAGGGGAACAACGATACGGCTTGCTACGGATTGACTCCTCACCGCTTAGCTCGATATCGTGTTCGATCACCCTCGTGTTTCCGGGGCGGTCCGAAAACACGTCTTTAAACTCGGAACCAATCTTTCTCAGGTCCTCTTTCTCAGGTCCTCCTTCACTGAAGCTAGGCTCTAGGTTTATCTGCTCCCGGATTACTTTCGATCCCCCTTCAATTACCTCACTAGAACTCAAAATTTCTGCTTCCTCTTCCTCTGAAGCATTCAACAACAGATTTACGACCGCTTGATGTTGAACGTATGGTTTCATCAAGTTGTAAATTTTGTCCGGCCGCCTTCCTAATTTCACTTCATAATTTGAATCGCAAGGCTTCGATAATACTGTGGCGGGCCCTTCCCAATCAACCTCAAGCTTGTTCCTTTTGGACGGCTGCAGCAGCATTACCTGATTATCAACTTCAAAAGCACGCTTCTTCACCGATTCCTCGTAGTGCTCCTTCGACAGCACTTTTGCTGCGTTTTTCTGGCTTTCCACTAGCGCTTCAATTTGGCTTTCCACTAGCGCTTCAATCGAGAGATCCTCACGCTGCTCTCGAATGAGCGTCTCTCGATCAACTCTCGGCAGCTCGCTCCAACTTTCCGCTACAGGCGAGAGCGTTGCAGCCCTCTCGCTCTGACTCAATGGCGCCATGTCGTCTCCCCTTTCTACGGAAACCGCGCCGGTCGGTTCGGCGACGGGCCGCTCGCGTGACTGCTCACATGACTCATGCGGAAACTTTCCTTTCTGGGGTTCCGTCGACCCGCCGACAAGGTCACTTGAGAGTTCACCGCATTGAACCAGATCAAGCTGCCGCGATAGCTTCCGCGCTTGCGATCGCGTGAGAGCCATGCACGCTAAGTTGGGGAAGAACGATTTGCCCTGCTCTTTGAGAAGCTGCTCTGAGTTGTTGGAGAAAAGATAAGGAAAACGATCATTTAGCGCGGCAGACACAGCCGCTTCGGTGCGAAGCTCACCGAACGGGCCTTTAATGACAACCGTGGCGATTGGTAAGCGAACACTCAGCTCCTCGGCGACCTGCCTGATCCACGCGCATTCTCCTGTGAAGTCATTCGGAGACACCAATGAAGGATGGACAACGTCCATGGTTGCCGCTGAGTCTCTAAGTGCTCGGCACGTTTTCTCATTCACCCTAATTTCATGGAGATACGGCTCCAACAACCGAATGTTTTTTTTTTCTGATTCTCGGATCGTTGCGAAGGCAAACTTTTCCTGACAGTTTCTCGCGATGTGCCCTTCCTTTTTGCAGTTGTAGCAGATTAGCGGCTTCCGTTTGTTTTCCGATTCAAATGCCTGTGTGGTAGAAACCTCACTCGATTTCTCTGCTTCTGTTTGCCCTTCCCCTACACTTTCCTTCGTAAGAGACGGGTCCTTTTTGAAATTACGGTGCGGAGCGGGTCTCCGTTGATCAGGTTTCTCTGAAAAGCCCTCTTTTCTCTCATCCTTTTCAACGCGCACTGCCCTGCTGTGCAACTTTCGGCGAGTATAATACTCCTCAGCTAACTCTGCTGCCTTGTTTAACCGTACTTCCCCAAGTCTGTCCTGCAGCCAAAGTCTGACATTATCCTCGATGCAGCGGTAGAATTGCTCCAATGCAACGCATTCCACCACTTTATCGCGGTCGTCATAAACACCTTCGCCCTTGAGCCATTCAATTAAATCGGCCTTAAGACGAAACGCGAAGTCAACGTGTGACTCATTCCCCTTTTCAGCATACCGGAACCTTTGCCTGAAAGCCTCGGGTGACAACTTATAACGTCTCAGGAGCACTTCCTTAACCTCGTCATAGCTCTCAAACGCTTCCCTCGACAAGAAAGTTATCGCGTCGGACACTTCGCCGGGAAGAAGAGCTAACAGGTTCTGCGCCCAAAGAGACCGCTCCAAAGCGTTTCGCTCACAGACGTGTTCAAACTTGACGAGATACTTCGCCATGTCCTCGGCTACTACGAACGGTGGCAGTTGGTCCCGAATTCTAAAACCGCTGACCTGAATCGTCGGAGAAGCTACGCTAGGCGCCTGCGAACACTGTAGGATTGCCAATTCTATTCGTTTCAACTCAAGGCGCTCCTGTCTCTCGGCCTCCTCGCGCTCGCGAGCTTCTCGCCTTTCAGCCTCCTCGCGGCGTGCTTTGATATCCGCTCAGGCCTCATCGACTTCCTCCGCCGACACTCCCTCATCCTTCATGATTTCAAGGATCGCTTGCTTTCGTTTCGCACGGCCCAAGGTAATGCCGAGCTCCTCACAAATTTCGATGAGTTCCTTCACTTTAAGGTTCTCCATCGTTCACACTAGCTTCTTGCTGTTTGCCCCTGTTAAGAATCTACTTGCCGTACCCACTATAAGCCTACTAGCAAGACGCGCAAGCAACTTTTCACTCTCCCGTGTTTACCCCCTCCGCATTAACTTTGGTTTCAAAGCACTTCGACTTTGCTTGAAACGATCAAAGCTCACTCTAATGCTTCACACAGCCCTTCTCTAAACTACTACAACCTGAGCTAGAGTAGTCTGGTGAACTGAGGGGAAAACATCAGGCACTCACCGCATCGATGTCGCTGACGCCGGCCGATCCCGCAGCTGCCAACCACTGTTGCGAAAGACGGACCGATCCCGCCGAAGCCACCACTGTTGCGAAAGACGGCGACGCCGACACGGCCCCGAAGGCGCCACTGCTTTCAACTCCGCCGGGAAGGTCACCAGCCGTTTGGTAGCGTATGTTTCTCAGCTCGCGACTGCTTCTGCGCAGAGCTGATAAGACGAGCGGACGAGACGACGGTGAGTTAAACAAGGTTTATGTACAGCATATATACAGAGGCGTTACAATTTCGGCACTGGGGCCGACAGAGACTCGAAGAGCCGAGCTCTCCTCTCTAATACATAGGTCAACTTTTCGCCTAAGACCGCTGACTCACACACATGTCGGCTCTCCGACATGGGGACTCCTCTCTCGTAGGACCTCCGATCGCGACGCGCCGCAGGGCTTCTTTTATTTACACCGGGTCCAACCAAAATGTCCAATCAGAAGCGCCGCTGGTCGTCAGGGCAGATTCCTCCAATGGGGTTGCCGCGCCATGCGTCAGACCACCAGACACGAGGACGCCGGCTCGCTGTCACGTGCGCAGCTGACTCAATGCACGTGGGCCAGAGGGGTGCCGCGCGTGTTCACGCCGTCAAGTTGATCGCGCCAGGCGGACTGCGGGCTGGCCTTGACCTAGATTGCCTTTTTCAGAGGCACGGACGTTTGACGAGGACTCGCTGGCATAACATGCTCCATTCTCTCACAGGATGATCAGTCTGCAGCGGTGAAGTTCGAAGTATGCTTAATAATATAAACAAACAGAATATATTGTGCGGCCAAACGATGTCTTACGATATGAAACGGTGTCATGTCGGCTGTACTACATACATGAATATACGAAATGAAACAATTAGAAAAGATTGGGGAGGGAGTACGCAGCACTAAGAAAACTTTGGGTTTTCTGACACTGACCTCCACCCCTCGTACACACACATAAGCACACACATACACATTGGCCATGGCTCTGTGATACAGTGTCTGTGTCACGAAACGGTGAATTTACGCTTCTTCGTGCGGGGTCGTGGAACGCGACGCACGTATACGCCACCGCGTAGGAGACTCACATGCCGCTCGAGTGCACTCACACAATCATCTGCCAGGAAACATGGCTGCCCACTTGGGACCCGGAGGACGGCGAACCGGCGTTCTCGGCGGCCGGACCGTGCAGCCGACCGAAAGTCGTGTACACACAGATAACACGCAGAGTTAGCACATACCAACACACTGCCCACGGAGGACGATAATAGCACCCGTGCGATCACTGAGCGACCTTCTGCGGGAGTGACGTAAAGCACCGTGCTGCCTGCCTGCTTTACGTCATCGCCCTGCGTTTCTAGAAAGCAGCTATAGCTGCTTGCCAGCAAGGGCGCCTTGAATGTAATGATTGATTGATATGTGGAGTTCAACGTCCCAAAACCACTATATCATTATGAGAGACGCCGTAGTGGAGGGCCGTAGTGGAGGGCTTTCGACCACCAGGGGTTCTTTAACGTGCACCCAAATCTGAGCACACGGGATCACAACGTTTCCGCCTCGATTGGAAATGCAGCCGCCGCAGCCGGGATTCGAACCCGCGACCTGCGGGTCAGCAGCCGAATACCTCAGTCACTAGACCACCGTGGCGGGGCGGCAACGCGTTTAGAAGATGTGATGAAGTTAAATGAAGTGAGATTATTTTGACATAAAAAGGTGTTGCGCAATGACGTCGGATGAAAAGTCTATACGTTACATGTGGCATGCGCACGACCTCACGTGAAATGTTACAGTAACTAACATGTGTGTCCTTTTGTACTTTGTTTATCTTGACATGAATTCTCGCACCACTCTACCCCTCCTAATTAGGTTTCCAGACGGGGCATTTAAGTTAAACAAAGTCAAAATACCCTCCCACCGTGTGATTTCCAGGCTTAGCATTTAGGAAAAGTGAACTAAAAACAATGTCACATGTAGGACGTTATGAAATTTCATTACAGTAGTTTTTTTATTACTTTGATTTCTCTATTACTGCGTAATTAGCTAAATATTCTGTTGCTGTGTTTTGTGTCACTGAAACTTGAATGAGAATGCCAAAGAACTTTAGAAGCTACGACCACCGTAGTTCAGGCTATCGTATAGGCGACTTCGTTACGCCTACAATTACAATTACAACAAAAAGCACTGTGAGCTTCATTTCTTTCTTTTTCTTTTTTTGTGAATAGAATGCCCTTCTCTTAGCCTAAGCTACTTACAATGATAGGTCTTGCATCTTCTTGTTCTAGGCTGCCACGCCCCAAGATATTCCTGTGATTGTCATATCCCGCGTTTGGAACAATCGGCGAATAAAACTAAATAACGTTCCTGTTTTGTTGTTTAGTTAGAAACATGAAGTGTTCGATACACACGGAGCTGATGAAGTGCACGCAGCAGCATTAATTTTTGTCTCGTAAGTTGTCCGTCACTGGAGTACATACCGCCATCAAACGACACGATAAAAAAACGGCCAGGCCTGCATGGAACGCGCAACACAGTCACAGCTGGTGACCAGTCACCAGCTGTGATGGTGACTGTTCACCAGCTGCCTCAAAATTGCCTCAAAAACTGAGGCAATTTTGTGACTGAAATTGCTTCAGTTTTTGGTCACAGCGAAAGCTGGAAGGGCGGCCTCTGAGAGCCTTTTTAAAACACTCTTTGGATAATGTTAAAAGGACACTTGCAGGGTATCCACTACCCCATAAATCATCATAAATTTTGTGTGGCATGGAGGCCTTCACTATGGCATCCTTCGTCATTTTTTTTCAGAGAAGCGCACACTCTAAGCCGAAAAGCACTTAAGTGGGAGGCGCCATCGGTCCTTTAAGAGACTGAGTGGACTGCCACACATTTTTAACCAATTTTGGACTAACTGAAAGACCAACTGCAATGGTTCAACTGTTACCGCCTAGCACTTACTCTAGTTGGTTCAAATGTTGGTCTTCGTCGAATCCCCCAGTGGGACTAAGAGTTTAACTGTCTAGACTAAATGCAAAAAATATAGCGAGCCTGCTTTTGTGGAGTGCATCTTGTTTATTCAATTTGAATCAGTAATAAAGATCGCAGTATATATATTGCGCATGCAACACGCACACACACACACACACACATAAATACATACATACATACATACATACATACATACATACATACATACATACATACATACATACATACATACATACATACATACATACGCACAACTACTTCAAACACCGCGAACACATACCACGCTACACTTGAGAAAACTGACCATCACACCATCATATATATATATATATATATATATATATATATATATATATATATATATATATATATATATATATATATATATATATATATATATGCACGTTAGTCTGGCCTCCAATGTAGTGCCGGTGGGAGACTTCTGCTCAAAGTAAAACAACAAAAAACATGGACAACGTTGTACGTGATAACTTAGTGGGTTAATTCGTATTACCGAAGCGCACGTTTCTTTTAATATTATTCCATCTAATATTTCACGCTCCTCCGGTCAGAGAATACGAATTCCTCAGGTGGCATACGTGTCGGCTGAACCAGCGTTCGCAGTGCTGGTGCACCGCAAACACAAACATAGCAGCGGCGAATTTGCAGGAAAGCCAGCGATGCATTCAGGCGCCGCGCCAATGCCACCGTGTCGTCTTGCCGACGGCGTCGCCGTAGGCTTACGAGGAGTATGGCTAAACGACCACCCGCTACCGCAGCATGTGCTTCGTGTAGAACTTTCGTCGTCGTTATTTCAGCCACAAACGAACACTAGTTAGGTGTCCACTGTTCGTGGCGTATACTACGGAGTGATGTTGATATATGTACACTTTCAGCGACGAGACCGATCGCAGGCACGGTTCTTTCATCGGGCTCGTACGTCGGTCGCTGGGCATCACCGCCCACTCGATTACTTGTACCCGCTCTCACCTTCACGCTTGATGCATGGTCAAATTACATTAGTTGCGAAACTTGGAACGAAAAGTGTCGAAAACCTATTGCCAGAGGCATCAACGCCCACCAAAATTTGAAGTGTGAATGGTGAGGAGGGGCACATAACTACATAGAGTTTCATACTATAATAGGAAACTCTATGCATAACTGAAGCTGATTACTCTATATAACTTTTTTAAATAGTCGTATATTTATATATGCCAAAGTTAAACCATATATGCCAAAAATATATGCCAAACTATTAACTTCTTTTACGGTGTATATAACACCTGGCTAAATGGTTGATTGCCTCAGTTTTTGGTCGAGCCTGAAATGTGAAATGGGGAGAAGAGGGGTACGTATCTCACCAGAGCTTGTGTTTAGTTCAGCGTGTTCGCTGGCTTCAACGCATTGGCGAGTCAACGAGGCATCGCCCACTTTTCCGTGGCGATTTCTTGCGTATATACGTTCCGTAGTTTCCTTATTGGGTTGTGTGCTGTGTACTGGTGTCACATTTCTGAGTTGAACTAGCTCACAGAATGTGTATATTGCCGCTCCTGTGACTGTTTTCGCTGGCGCACGCTTGGCATGCCCTCGACTTTGGTGACGGTGAATGCTACATGCTAAGCAACAAGACGCTGTACTCTACGGTTGCGAAAGGTATATTCTCAAAAGTTCTGTCATGCTGCAGTGGTTTTCGACGATTGGGTGGTGTGAGTTTTTCGAACTGTTATGCCATTTTGCTCGTAAACACTTGTGTCACAATTGCGTGTGCTAAGTTTCCTTGTGAATATTGTAAGTACGCCATTTGGATAATAAAACAACTTTGCTTCCTCAATCTTTGGGTTTTTCTGTTTTTTTTTCTTTCCCGCACGCAATTATCAAATCAGAAGGCGCAATAAAATTGCGTATCAGTAAGGGCACGTAAGAGTTCAGCTATTTGGGAAAACTTCAATTCCGCGCCATGTAGAGCAAATGAATGACGTCTCAACTACCTCCAGTTGTGAAGTAATAGTTTATTTTATTTATTTATTTTTGTTCGCTGTTTCTTGTCTCCTACATACGGATATGGTGATGGTGGCGACGAGCCGCCAACTACTGGAAGTATGAGCTTATATGGAAGTTACGCTACTAGTTTAGACATGCTTCATGTTTGACGATTGTCGCATAGGGAGAAAAAGACACACCCTTATCTGTGCTTTAATGCAGGGTACATTATTTTCTGTGAAAGAAGTTGTATTCGACGTTTTTTTTGCATGTGCCGGCAATGCACTCACACCGCCGGCCAGCTTCATGCCGATAATGTACGAAACCTATATTTTCCTTTATATCGTTTTGAAGTTGTAGCTGGTGACTGTGTGAGTACACAACCGTTGATAAACACCATACCTTTATTAGCACTGTCGGTGGTCTTCGTAATTCTAACTAACTGAGGAAATTGAAGCGAGTTCTCAGAATTGTTCATGCTCGAAGACTTTCACTTGCTTTCGGCCAGTCCGTGCCGGCATGGTGGGAAGGCGAGGGTGCTTGCTGTGTGCACTGACTGCGTGTTGTACTTGCCTCTAATAACAGTTTATGCTCGTTTGATGGTGCTTCGCTTTCACTGTGGCATATAGGCGATATAACACTTTCGTGATAGCCGACTGAGTTGAGCAGCGCCCCATCGCAAGAATGCGATCTGCGCGCCATCCCCGTTGGTCCCTTCTTTGCCGGGCGTTTGCACACGACACGTATTGTCACGCATTTAGCCACTGTTAGACGAACCGTGCATTCGTTAATTTAACAATTTCAGTTAGTCCAACTTTGCCCAGTTTCAGCTTGGAGTGTGTAGTACCTGCTACATACTGGCCAATAGTTTAGTGCAGTTTTTTTATGATTTGACTTACGAAGAGGAACAACTATGCCTGAAGCTTTTGTAATGGGTTGAATCATTCGATGACCCACTCGTTCCGCAATCGCATCGCGCGACGCCTGGCTGTTCCATTGCTATTCCAGAACACTTTATTACCAATATTAACCCAATTTCTTTTCCCGTCATCAAACTTTACTAAGGCCAGGTTAAAACGGCGTTTCAAGCTTGTTTCAGAATACTCGGCTGGCAGACAGGAAACCCGGATTCAAATTTTATTCTATCTTTGGTGTTTTTAAATTTTCTTTTTTTCTATCGCGTGATAGTGGTTATGGACGCCGGCGACGGCGTCGGTGAACAACTGCGGCACATGTAACCCTTGCTGGTATCTGATAAGAGATTTCGCCAAAAAAAAAAAACTGGATCTGGGCGGATTTCAACCCGGTACCTTTGCGTGGCCACAAAGTATTCTGCTACAAAGGCATACAGATGCTTAAATCTTCTTCGCATAAAAAAAAGAAAAAGATCCTTGACAGACGTCATATGAAGAAAAGAATCGCGTCAGCGTATCTAAAATAGTGGTAATATATAGTAAGTCAACAAATATTGGTCACAATATCTGAATATAGTAACAAGAGGATCGTGTACTGCTCAGTTCCACCCATTACAAAAGGGCTAAGCCATAGCGTTCACACTGAGCGCGGATCCGGAAAGCGGATACGGATAAAAGCGGAAAACGCGTGGCCATACCGATTGTCTCCGTGCTTTGGCCAATGAGGGTTCGAGAGGAGCGCGTGCGTGGCATCACGTAGTGCTGCAGACGCCTCACATGGATTGGTGGATTGTTTCGCCCCCACGGCAGGGCGAGCAGGAGGCAACGCGATTGGTCTGAACAGCAGCCTGCAATCGCTGGCTCCCCGCTTTGAAAGTCCACTTGCTCGCTTACCTGCTCCAAGTTTGGCGTGAACGTGTCTTTACTCACAATGCAGACAGGCTTTAGAGCTAGTGTTGTGTATGCTGCTTACATATTTCAATTAATTATCTTATCCACACTAAGTAGTAGGCTCATTCATTTGCACCCTTCGCAGCCAATCCTGCACCAATTTGTCTCCATTCTTGTGATGGGTAACAGAAACCCGGAATGCCTTATTTCATGGTCTTATCTTGGTGCAATACATGATAGCCACTCTATTACATTGTGATACAAATCTTTAACGTTGCATGGCAGTTTCAACATGGCAGTTTTAACGCGTTGCTCAGCGCGTGCCCGCCATTCAGACACAGCACCTCCACTTGAATACATTGGCAACATATTAACTCGGCAATAAATCATTTAGCAGCCTTTGCACATGCGAGCTTTGATATGGGTCACGGGGCGTCAACTAACTTTGTTACTTTGCTTCGCTAAAATTTCCGGTCAGACGTCTATTATTTGTGCAGCCGACTTTAACGCACTTAATGTGCGCGTAGATTGCTGAACTGCATGTGACATGTAGCACAATATCTGAGAAAAGGTTCGCCAAACCATGTAGCAATACGCTGCCTGCTACCATGCTAGTGAAGCGAACCACTGCAGCAGTTGCGCCAAGGACTCGCCGCTTCGTACGGTAGTCAGAGTTGGCGCTGATATTTTTGTCGTTTATTGAAGTTGACCACAACACGTTGAGATACCCCGAGTTTATTTACCTCAACTCGCTATTCACGCGTTACAAAAGTCCGTCTCTACAACGCAAAAGTTGCGAAAGCCCCGGCAACCTATACGTCTTAGGTGTAGGGGCAGAAAGAGTTAGGCGAATGCTATGGAAACCCACGTGACCCGGAGCACGTGACCCGCCACGCTCCGGTGAGTCTCCGGTGTACTTGGCCGGTGTCGTTAAACTCCGACCAAATAGCCACCCGAGAGCTGTAAAACCTGCTACGCATGCACGCCCTGTTTCGCAATAACGCCACGAATCCCAACGCTGGAGATAGCAGATAACACTTGGCTACACATACATTCTTTGAAACAAACTCGGTCCCCGCACGCTTTCGTCGACCGGGTTGCCGATCCGCCCGTGTCGTTCCGAGGTTGTGTGCAGCTGAAACACGTTTCCGCTACTGTATACGGGTGGATGCGATATCGCGTGACAGGAGATAAAGACACGGAGGAAGGGATGGGGCTACGCGCGGTTTCACGTAGACGATGGTACTCGCGCGGGGATATCGGCCCCGTCGATCGGCGCAATCGCCGAGGTTATCAATGAAAGGCGCCTCCCCGGCCATTTAGAGTGGAGTGCAGCGGTGTATACCTGACGCAATCCACGATTGCGGGGCAGGCGCCTGTTGATGACCCCGAGTGGATGAAACAGCAATAGGCCGTGAAGCGATACGACCGTGTTGTACGCGTAGTCCTGTACGCCGAAGTATTTTAGGAGAAAACCCTTTTGTTTCACACTTTACAAAAGTCAGCTTGCCTCTGTGCGTACGGTGACCGAGTCCGGTTCCTTTCCCCCGGAAAATGGGGCATTTTTTTATATATCTTCATACTCAAAATGTGGTCCGTGTTGGGACCCAGATGTCCATAACGCGTTCGGCGCTCGCCAATGTTTCCTCAAATCACCCGCGCAATTTCGACGCTTTTCGAGCTTTCGCGGAAGATTGAGAACGCTAGTATGGCGGGCAGGGCGGATTGGCAACGTTTCGCAACGTGACCGTTCAATCAGACTCGCGCGGCCATTCTTTCATCACGTCCTCTTCGAAGCCGCCCTGATTGGACTCGGCCACAAAGGCGCGGACAGTCAATTTTGCGAAGGGCAGAGATTATTGTGTAGGAAATAGAAGAAAAGCAGCCCTGCGTCAGGGTTCTTTGATATTGCTCGCTAGCGCAACAGCAACGGGTACTCCTTTGATGTGGCTATTGTGACTGCGTTTGGTGCAGCCGGGAGGCTGCAGTGAATGATACAGGTACCAAAAGAAATGTAAGGCATTTTTTTGCATTGTATTTTATTGTGTCTTACTGTATTGTATTACATGAACTGTATTGCACTTCACTGTTCCACATTGTACTGTACAGAATTTGTTTTCCCGTTTTAATTACGGAAAGTATACTTATGTGGAGGTTGCATACGGGGAGAGATACGCAGAAAGAACTCGATCCAATATCGGAGAGTTATAGGGGAGTTATAGGGAACAGGAGAGTTATAGAACTCGATCCATGTGAACACTGCAGTGGGACCAAATCGTATTGTATTGTACTACATTTTAATTTCTTGTACGAACATTTCAAATTTTGACTTGATAAAATTTGTAAGAGATTCGGCTAATCTGCTCTTCAAAAAAAGGAAGAAAATGCAATACCTGAGATGCTTCCGCGTCACGAAACATTTGCTCCCGTTTGGTAGATTCCTGGGTTATATCAATTGAATTAGGTATATTTGTAGTAACATATCATACGAGCTCTGTGCCGTTTACATGACGAATCCGTGGTCTGGTTAGGAGTCATGTTGGTTATTATCTAACGCTCGAATACACGCAACTTTGGCCAATTTAGGTTCTTTACTATGTGTTTAAATCTAAGCACAAGGACAATTTTGCATTTAAAACCCTTCATAGGGGCCGCTCCCAGCCCCACCGGACTTGAATCCGTGACATCGACTGCAGTGCTAGATCACAGCTACTGAATTACCGTAGCCGGTCTTCATCGTCCTTTATGAATCAAAGTTTATTTGACCAGAAAGTGTTTGATCATCTCCAGTGCTAAAGCCTGTTATATATATTAGATGAGTATTGTACACACATAAATAACACATATGAGTAATAGCCCCGCCGCGGTGGTCTAGTGGCTAAGGTACTCGGCTGCTGACCCGCAGGTCACGGGTTTGAATCCCGACTGCGGCGGCTGCATTTCTGATGGAGGCGGAAATGTTGTAGGCTCGTGTGCTCAGATTTGGGTGCACGTTAAAGAACCCCAGGTGGTCAAAATTTCCGGAGCCCTTTACTACGGCGTCTCTCATAATCATATGGTGGTTTTGGGACGTTAAACCCCACATATCAATCAATCACATATGAGTAATAAAGTAGGAATCTCATGAAGTAGTAAACATAGTATGCAAGGAGTCATAACGTGATCTGCGTCAGATGTTTTTAATACAGCATAAAAATCACACATAAATAATGCAACTTCATTCCGGAAATAACTGACGACCTGGGCATGTGGGCTTACAACTTTGTTTGCAGTTGCCGTTCAACGTTGTTGTCTATGGCACAAACATTTTGAGTGATACTATAGCCTATGTATGGCGCGTTTACGCACATGGCCACGGAACTCGCGTTGCGTGCTAAAAGACGTCGCTAAACGCACACGCGCGCTGCATTAACGCGCGCGACTTTTCATTACGAGTCGCGGAGGCAAGACCCGTGAAAGGATGAATAAATAAGGAGAAACGCGAGCAAACTATCGACACGAAGCCATGCCTCGCGTCTCCGCGAGTGGCTTTTTTAGCGATCAGTCCTGTTGCGCGCAACGCTGTACGTATAGTGGCTTGAACGTGACCGCTGGCGCAGTGCACGCTATCAAGTTTTATGATATGCGGCCCAACAGCACAGCCGGGGCACCACGCTGCGGCTCATGTGACGGGGACCGGGAACCGTGGCTTGCTGGCGCTCGGGTCACCCACCTTGCGAGCAGTGCTTGCCGCACAGCCGAAACGGCCTCGAGGTTTCGACCCACCGTCGCGGTCCGGCGAAACAAAAGGAGCATTCCGCAAGCGGGAGCTTCACGACAATAACGGTGCGATCAGATCTTCACGTCTTCCTTTTATTTTTTTCGCTTGCTTTAAATGGCGCCGTAAAATGGACCATCTTCTCGCTCTCTTTCACTCTCTCCCAACCTTCTAATTTATACACGAGACGGACTCTCTCTCTCTCTCTCTTTGTCGTTCTCTCACGCATCAGCGTTGTAGGCGGGACAGGTTTAAGAGTGGCGTGTAGGAAACTAGACTGTGTCCTTTTGTCATTACCGGAGTAAATACAACAGCCCGCAGCCGCTTTTAGATTAAATGTCTGGCATTATTGTTTCCTCCGCGCGTGTCCTGTTCTGCCGAGCAGCCGCTGTGCGGCGGTAGTTCTTATTTCGCTCACCTTGCCCCGTTTACTGGGATGCGTCGGGATCAAAACTTCCTGGCTCTCGATTTCATGCGAATGCTGCGACGTAACACCAACGTAGATTATGAATAAGCCCATAAACGGCAAAATGTCGCAGTAAAGAGAGCTTAGCGCTTTCGGGTAGTAGAGTATATAGTGCTTTAAATAATCGGCCATTTTGCTTAACGCACCTGAATTAACGTCACCACGTATCTACCTAGTCATGTCGATGTATGCAAACATTTTTTAAAGCCGTGTGCTTAATTATAGGTGCTCTTTAAAGGACCCCTGGTGGTCAAAATTTTCGGAGCCCTACAGCGAGGTTAAACATGGCTGTAGGGAGATTGTAGTAAGCTTGGTTTCCGCCTTTTCCTTATCATCCTCGTTTCTCCGACAGCGGTATTCGTCTTTGACTGCGATGCTCAAATGACGGCTTCACAGCCATTCGTTTGGCTTACTTTTTCCTTGTTCATTTTCACTGAACAAGTGGCGATCAGTGGCACTTACCCTATTTATGTGGGACATCCCCGTTTATGATGATGCTGATAGTTTTGTAAGACGAGATGCAAGAAACGATTTGCTACACAACTTCATCGCTAAGATTTCTGGTTATACTAGACTGTTCTCATCTAACGCATCGGAGCAGCAGCTGTGACGTGGCGAAAGTGTGTACCTCAATTTTATTCGCACCACATTCTCGAGGGTCCCACAGTAATTTCAGCGCGAATGGGAACGCTCAAGATTACCTGCAACAGTGGCTCGCGGCTCCACTTCCTGGCCGGCACGTTACACCTAAAGTGAAACGTGAAGGCATTCCTCAAATAGCGCGCGTTGGACTTTAGAGCGTAACAAAGCTGCTTGAGTATTATAGTTTACTTCGGCGTCCATGCCTGGGATGACTGGCACAACGTTAAGGGCGTAGAAGACCACAGGGCCGCTCGGGAAGGAAAATGGGGTCAGGCTACATTCCTGTTGGCAGTCCCCTAAGAAAATGCTTAGCCCGCAGGTGCATGTAGAGAGCAGTAATTGGCAGGTCGTCACTGAAGGTCGTGGAAAAGGTGTCAAAGAAAGCCAAGCGTGGCATACTACAGCGTGAAATGGGGTGGTGTGAGGTGAAATTGGGAATATTACAGTCTTTAGACGCGTGCGAAACTGCCGCCAGAAATACTGTAACAAGAGTCATTCGTCGTGAAGTGGAATCCAGAATAGGCCTGTCGTGATTACTTCTAATGACCTACATTAGTTCCATGTAAATTTCAAAAATTCTTGCAAAACCTCTCCTATTTCTTCACTTCAATAAAAAAATAAGTTCTTGCAATGCAAGGCGTCGAAGATGTCTATACAGTAGATACAAATTCATACGTCTAACAGCACTAGTAGTTATTGCAAGGGCCATCTGAAACGTTAAAACAGCAATTCTAAAATGACCTAGCAGAAACAGCATAGTTGTTCGGCCGCTGTATAAAAAAGGTGGTCGTTGTTACGTTTGATTCAGATTGATTGGACGGCGAGACACTCCTGTGGATTATGTCTTGTAAAATATTGGTTATTTCAGGTACATGTAGTCACGAATGGGCAAAGTTCTAAGATGACTGCGATCAATATTGGTTGTTTTGATTACGCAATCACCGTTGAAGTCTTCTACGACTATATAAAAAACGATACTGCAGCTACATGCCTTACGGACAGCCGAAGCTTATTGCGCTTTAAATAAGAATGATTCGGATGTAGCAAATTCGACGAACCAGAGACGGGAACGACATAACCAGACCATTCTATAGCCATCTAACTCAATTCTTTTTTTTTCTCTATCCGATCACACTCTTTTCACAGAGTCTAGCGACGTAGAAGAAACGATTTCATAAGCAGGTTCTTGTTTGTTCGCAATGGGGGGCTCCATACTCCCTGCGCTTCCAGCATGCGACATAGGGTCGTAAAGCGTCGTCCGCCACGCTCTTATTCTAATACGCCGAGACTGTATAGCGTGTATACCTCTACGGGGCAACCAAATCCGGCCCTGTTCCGGGTCACGGGATCGAGACAAGCACTCCAACAAACAGCTACTCGCGAACATAAAGCCATGGCGAAGCGACGATCTGATCGAAGCAAGTATATAGACGGAACGTGTAGCGTTGCATGCTTCTATGAATGGGCGAAGGGGGTGGACGTGGCACGTCTGGCTAGGACAAACAGCGATTGCTGGAGCGGATGGTAGAGGTGAAAGTGTAGAGAACAGGGGAGAGGCGGGCAGAGCTGGCTGAGGAAGGGACGCAGTAGTATATACGTTACGCGTACATTAGGGCAGCCGAAGGCAAGAGAAGGAAAGGCGAAGAGGGAAGAGACTATCCCTGAGTGAGAAATAGAAAAGAACAAAGCAAAGGATGCATGGCAAGGAACGCAGTAAGTCTACGCCGTGTAGCGGCGCGGACACAACGGTAGGAAAACAAATACCCAAACAGGCAAAAAAAAAAAAAAGAGCAGCCTACTAGAGGTGGCGGAGCGGGCATTGGAGCACCACGCGAGACGGCAATGCCGTGTGAGTAAAAGTGGCAGTAACAGTGAAACGGCCACCCGTTTCGGTTGGCGGAGCGTGTCTATCAAATGCGTTTCCTTGTAAAATACGAGGGATAATAATAATGGTAATGGCCTTAAACGAACGCTCCTTCCCCGACCCCCGAACGGACCTTCTCTTTGAAAGAGACCAGTCACGAACGACAAAAAAAACGACCCGGAGATGCGGGAGAAATAAGAAAAAAGCAAAAAGAAGATGAAGAAAAGAGAGTGCGCGTGTTGTGGGAAAGATAAGAACATTGGTTTTGATCGAGCAAGTTTTATGTGCTTAACTGTGACTTGAGTTTATGGCGCTAATAAGAGCAAACAAAGTGAAAAAGCAAATACGGCGAAGAGGTCTGGTGAGGTCGGATGCGTTTCTCGCTGCGCTGTATGTATGTTCATGTTCACCAAAAAGGGTAGTGCTTGTGGGAAGAGTTCAGTAAGCCTAGTGCGTACACGCACTGGCCTGATCACTCGCCTAGTCCCGGATGCTTTCTGGTCATAACCTACACGAAATGCGCCATGCCACGAATACGATAAACACTGACAAAGAATACACGGCAAATATAGAACAATATATCTGAACGAATCGAAATCACTTTTGTCTCTTTACGACTGTGAAAAAGGACGATTCTGAAGAACAGACAAAACGGCCTCCTTTTGGGAGACATAAAAAAGCGCCTGTTGTCCGTAGTACTTCCACATTTATGACTCAGCTTTTCCGATGAAAGGTGTCCAAGGGGGTCAGCGCGTTTTCGAGGCAGAGCCCGTACTCGTCTGGATCAGCCACAACGCGTGAAGACGCCGGCTGGAGAGAGTTCCAGATTCTTTTCCATACGGGCACTCAAGTCGGTCGATACGTAAGAACTCACTGGCCTAAAATTGTTCAGTGACATTTCGAGAAAGTACAAAAAGGAAGTCGAGAAGACGTGTAATCGCCACGCCAATGTTGGGACCCTGAGGTACGACCTCGAGAAGTGCCATGTCCAGATGATGCGGCTCAATTCCTTCGCTAATGACAGATGCAAAGCCCATATGTATCACCAGATGCTAAAGCTAGGAAGAGGACGGGGTAATTAATTACTGTTTATTAAAAATTTGTCTTAAATCTTTACGATAAAGCGAAACGAAAATAGCGTAAGGCATGACTCACCGAATGGTGGAGCCAACTGTCCTTATCTTCCACACAAACGGGAAGGATGAATGGATAAGTGGATGGAGTGGTAGATAGACTTGTGATTGGTTTAGTTTACGAAAAGATAGAATGATTGAATGGTTGAATCATTGATTTAATTTGATTGACGGACGAATGTATCGATGGAGCATGGGCAAAGTTGCGGACGAATTCTTTTTGCACATCATCGAACACCTCCTCTCTTTTGAAAACGTCTACTAATTTGCTTTTGTCGAAACGTAGCCGGTAGAATAGATTATTGGCAAGTGGTAACATGGACCCGTTTTCACGGTGTAATCAGTACGAGCTAGTTCTCTTGGAAGGACTACATCGAAAGTTAGCATGTTACCGGAGGCCGGTCATTGTTTGAGCATCCTATATACAAAGCATTCGGTCTTTTCTTACGTGACACGTTTTCCCTCCGAGCTCTTTCAATATGCTCGTAGATGAAGGTGTTATAGAAGCAAGTTGAAGCCCTTGAATTTCATGAATATTCATGTAGTAGTTGGCCTTAACTTGGAAACCGTTAGAAAACCATCACGCGGGAAGTCGACTGATAGGATCCTAAGAGAATCGAAGAATCACATCCAGTAAGAAAAAAAAAACACGTTATGTTTGGCCGTACATGGTGTCAGAGAGAGAGAGAGAGAGAAATGAAGAGGAAAGACAGGGAGGTTAACCAAACTTGGCTCGGTTGGCTACCCTGCACTTGGGTTTGGATAAAGGGGGAATACTAGAAAGTAAATGGAGAGAAAAGAAGAAGAGTAAGAAAGAGATGGATAAATAGTCAGTTCGAGACTACACAGCATGTTCTCACGCTGTTCTTTCACAAGCGCTCGTGAAGTCCTGTGGTCTTCAAAAAGCACAAGAGAGTTTTCGTGGCATATTGCGCGTATGCGGAACCGTCAGCCGAGGTGTCCGCGATCTTCTTTTCTGTAAGTGGTCGTGAATCCAGCTGACGGAGCTTGGCTTCCATAACACGTCGTTCAGGCTGGTATGCTGGGCAGTGGCATAGAAAGTGCTCAAGAGTCTTCTCGCAGGAGAAAATTTTGCATGCCGAACTGCTCGCCATGCCAAGGAGACAAGAATGCACATTTGTAAATGCCACACCTAACCTTATACGACACAGCAAACTTTTACCGCGTCGTGGTAGCCCGGTAAATCAAATTGCAATTTTTGAGTCAATCGAATACAGACGCGCGTTGTGAAACTCTGCTTATTTCACTGCAGGAGAGTTATACGGTGAGCAAGTGATTGTAGTCGCCTTGCAGCATTCGGTTTCAAAAGTGGTATTGGTGTCCGCGGGTCTTGGTCATGAGCCGATTGAGCCGCTTCATCCGCGTGGTCATTGCAGACATTGCCGACAATTGTGGTATGAAATCTTGCAGGAAGCTGGCAAAGACAAGGCCTGGGCTCTTTCCCGTGGCGCACTGTAAAGCATGTCGAGACGTCATAGAAAGCACAAGCTAGTCGTTGCCCGTGATTCTCATCGTCATCAGCGTCATCGTCATCGTCATGACGTAGAGTGGGTACCTTGCATATGCTGTGCCGTGTTGGCAGAAAGAGAACGTGTGGTCTGGAATGTGCTTGTTTCTTCGCCGTCATCAGCATCACCATCATCGTCATCGTCAGCTGCGGCTACTGCGCACGCCAATGCCGGTCATCGTCAGCGGCGGCTACTGCGCACGCCAATGCCGGACAACGGAGAAGCTTAGAGCTCAAGGCGCTTCGCCCCTGGTAGGCTGGGAGGTTAATCCGGTATAAGAACCGCCCCTGTGCAGGGTATCAACGTGTCATGCGAGATTTTTGGATAGGAAAGAGTCTCTTTATAGAGTAGAATGTCTATAGCTTCACTGCAAAATAGGGCGAGGGAGGCACGGTTTGCAAAGTAGGTACATGTGCAACAGATAGACTATACAGTAGTGTACTGCCTCCATCACGTCATTTTAGGTGACAGCAAAGAGGGAGCTGCACCTGCAAGTGGCGTCACCTGCTTCCCCGCGCTCGGGGCAGCGAGCGCTCGATGGCGCCCGCTGCACTTACGTATGCTCCCATTCACTTACGTTATGCTTGCATTAGTCGTGTCACGTGACTTATTCGTCACACAGAGTGCGTAACACACAATAGTGGTGTAAGGCGAGATGAACGAAACAAGCTTCTGTGCTGCTCATGTTACGTCACGTGGACACACGTGCTCTTCATTTTCGGTATTTCTCGTCTTCACATGGTTAAAGAACGGAAATTGTGCAGTGTTAGGGTTGCGCTACACGCAGATCTTACAAAGCTTGCGATAGTAACTTTCTTCCAATGCTTAACCATTCAATTAAGTCGTTTCAGACAACGAACAGTCAGGAAGAGGTGTGTATACAAATGTACGCAATCTCCACGAAGTGAATGATGATGGAGGATCTTGCTCATAACTGATCGGGAGAACCCGTGAATCCTCCTAACGAGGCCCTTCTGTAGGATGACTTGTTATCGGGCCGGCACTTGAGGTATACGTTGCAAGAGCAGCGTCGTCGGCAGTTTAAGGCCCTGCAAGAGAGGAAACTCTCGATGGAGCATGGCGATGACGTTAGCGTGGGACTGGCCATTGCGAATGGAGGCGATGGTAGTGAGGTTGTTGTCAAACCACGAGCGGTCGCATACCTTACAGCGTGGCCGAACAAGCGATCCAGGAAGTCACGCTTGAAGCCTGCCTCGGCGCCACCAACCTCAGGTACAGAAAACGCTTTCGGCGCTTGACCGCTGCTTCGCGTGCCTGCTCCGATTGGAGGTCCCCTGGTCGCCGCTTGCGTGCCGCCTCTGCTTCGTCGGCTCTCACTTGAGGATCCACTTGTCGACGTGCCCGTTTTGTTTCGGCTGCACGAGCCCTCACCGCTGCCACCGCCTCCGGGTCGATGCTGATGCTGACTTGCGATTGCATGCTGCAGACGCTGGCGTATTTCTTCGGTCTTGCGAGTTTTAACCGCAGAGTGCTGGTGGCGGGCCCTCATAAAGGGTTTGTGACGAGTAGCTGCGTGGTGATGTGCACTCACCGAACTCCCAGCGTTGAGAAAGAAGGCGCATCAAAAGCGCTCGTGCTCTCCTCGAGAAGTAGTGCGCACGGAGTGCCAAAAGACATGCTCCAAGAACAGGAAGCTTGGCGAGCTCCTAAATCTTATCACAGACAGTTTAAATACACAACATTTCTGAACATGTGTGTGCTCAGAAGAAATGTTTAATGATTCAGAGTACCTGGTACCTGTGGCAGAGCTGGAAGTGTCGTCGGAAGTAGAAGAAATGGGAAGTTTTATTGTATACGTAACTTGTACATACAGAAACCAAACATCGAAAACAAGTGAGACAGCGTGTCTTTAATGATTGTGGTTAATGACTTAGGCCCGTATTCAGAAACCAACCTTGGCCTTACCTCCCGTTGTTCCTACACTTCATTTGCTCCATACATGCGTTATAAAGCGCAAAAATGGTAACCGGGTGAAAGATAAGAAAAATAATAGTTCATAAATAATGGCCTAATTTGTTTATCAACCGCAATAAAGGTAGAAAACCAATAATAAAATCTCATGCAAAGCATGAGGTTGGTTTGTGAATACGGGCCTTACAGTATTTTGTACTCCACACTACGGAAGAGCATAAAGCCGTCCCGTGGGCCTCACACTTGACGATCAACCTCGACAGAAGCTTAGAAAGAGGGGTTAACGATTAAGACTACTAGGTACTCTGCTATGGGAAAGCCTGAAGCCGTCCCGGAGCAAGCAACTCTTTATGATGCCGAGTGAACAACGGTTTAAGAGAATTTTATTTCCGGATATATCATACACGGCTTATGTGCACACAGAAAAATGGACAATGGTGAACAATGCGTATGTACAATGCAAGCTGTTATATAAAGCGAAAAGAACTTATTGCATATGCAGTGACGTACAATGCAAAAATTGTACAACAAAGGCAGGACATTCATGACATCGAGATGATTAAACTTAAATAGACAATAAGGCTATATGAACAAACAAGGGGAGGTCATTCACAGTGAAGGGTGATGTTTTGCATTCACCTGTGAGGACAATTTGCTCTTGCGCTCAAGAACAATATTGCACAAAAGGACATGTTTCTAAGGAAGAAAAAAAATGGCAGCATATCCACGGAGTGAACGATGGAGAGTGGGGCGAAGCATTCGTCCGTCCATGCGTCCGTCTGTGTGACCGTCCATGCGTCTGTTCGTGCGCCCGTCCCTGCGTTCGTTCATGCATCCGCCCCTGCGTCCGTTCATGCGTTCATCCATGCATCTGTCTGTGTGCCCGTTCGTCCATCTATTCAAAACTCCAAGTCCGACCATCTCGCCTCTTTTTATCTTATATTCCCCATATAGAAACACCGCCATTCAGTGGACATTCCAAGGACTAAACGAGAGGTGGCACACGCACACTTTCTTACGGCTCGCGCTTCGGGTCTACTTCCCACCTTCAACCACCTTGAGTTCATGGTATATACTAGCTCACTGTATTCATGGAACTGCGGCCCAATGCTCGCTAAACCTTTCTAAAACCAAGGAGGTTACGCCCAGCGAGTATAACGTAGCAACCTTTTCCTGTCAGATATAGTGCTCATTGTACATGCCAGTGGTTGCTAATGTGAAATGAGAGACAGGAGGATTGGATTGGATTGGATAAACCTTTATTTGGTCCTCCAAAACACAGATCACTGTGTTGCGGGCAGCTCCCACGTGGGGACTGAGATGGGAAGATTCAGCTTTTAATTTCTTACGGCTTGCGCTTCGTATCTGCTTCCCCACTTTAACCACCTCGAATTCATTCATATATACTAGTTCATTGTATTCATGACCCTGCGGCTCAACGCTCGCTAAACCTATCTAAAACTAAGGAGGTTACACCTAGCGAGTATAATGTAGCAACCCTTTCTTGTCCGATAGTGCTCAATGTACATGCCAATGGCTGCTAATGGGGATCGCAGCATGCGCGTTGACTAAAAGCCGAATGCTCCTGTCTCTCATTCCCCATTAGCAGCCATTGGCATGTACATTGAGCACGGGCATTGTGTGTGTGATGTGACATGTGTATATCCTTCTCTTTCTCTTTTACCCTCCTCTCCCCCTCCCATGTGTAGGGTAGCAAACTGGACGCATAGTCTAGTTAACCTCCCTACCTTTCCTACATTCCTTCTCTCTCTCTCTCTCTCTCTCTCTACATTGAGCACTATTTTTTTATTATTAAACAACGCACAGAAGAAATCTCTCACCGGCACCACCTTGGAGGTCAAATGTTATACGTATTTCGGGTATGTGCCACTGGTGGTTACGTACTACGAGGGACGCACAAGCCACGCCATAAGGAGCTTCGCCCCTAAAACAGTGGTACAAGCTCTAGCCCACCTCCTCAATAGGGGAGGAAAGGCATGGACACTCTGTTGTTTTTTACGATAATAAATCGCGTAGACCAGCGTCGGAGGAAAGCCTCCTCTCCCATCATGACCAGTTCTGCGTTAAGATGCATAAGCATTATGTTTCTTAGCCGATGTAGTAGGGGAAATATAACTCTCTGGGGGCGTCCCCTCAGACGGGCCAGTCCCCTTCGTTTCCATAAGACGAAGGCTCCGATAGCCATTAAGAGTACGACAAAGTTATCCCTGTGGCTAGATTTCCACTGTATACTTATTTGGAACATTCTGGTAACCATGTGCCAAAAGGTGCGCGCTACTATACATTCATGGAAGACATGGTTCAGTGTTTCGACGCGACCGCACTGCGGGCATGTGGCGGAGGGCGCCACGCCCCACGCCTCAAGGCGGTCGGCCGTTGGTAAAGCCTCCCATTCCCTAAGCCAGTTTACGTCACGGACTTCGGAGGGCAGAGACGTGTTTGTTTAAAAAAAATGTTTAACGATTTCGAGTACTTCATACTCAACTATGGGAGAGCTTTGAGCCGTCCCGCTAAATGTAGTCTTTTAGGAGCGAAAGTTCTCGAAGTGTTTGTAAAAGATGATCCCTAATGAGGATTACATTACCCCTACTGTCAGTACAGTTGAATAATCAGCGAAGCTGAAACGCACGGCTCTTGTATTGATCTCTGGTTTCCCCCTACTGTTTATTAAAGTCTTTCTCAGCTATTGGTCTCATCTGTCCAGAAATCTTAAATATGCTTGCCACCTATACGTTCTCTTCTTCATTTTTAGTCGAGCAGTGTTCAGTTCAGTGTGGCTTCCCACTTTCAGTGACCCGTATGCTCGAAGTGTTTTCGTGCACATATAAGGGTGATTTTCCGTTTGGCCAAGCCTAACACAGTTGCAGTAGAAAACAATTCACAGATCCCACGTACAGTTGAGGAGCTTGGCATCTCAGTCCCCACGTGGGAGCTGCCCGCAACACAGTGATCTGTGTTTTGGAAGACCAAATAAAAGTTAATCCAATCCAACCCACGTACAGTGGGAACCGATGATATGCGAAGCACTAATGATAAATATTGATATGTCACTTTAAAATCAGCACAACGTTACGAGGTGGAGGTAAATGATGCCATACCAGACTTCCGTGTCGTGATTATCATGTTTGCATGTGTCGTTTACCTCCGTCATCTATTCACGTCACGTGATGCCAATTTTAGTGTATGTTGAGCAAGCGAAACGGCCGCGAGCACGCTATGAGCGTGGTATGTTGTCATGTTCTTACATGAGACGCGTGTCAGGGTTATCGTCTTTGCACCAGTCACATATTTTGTCATTCATTGACGTCAACTTGGTATATGTTTAGCTAGCAAAGCAGCCGCGAGCGCATCATGAAGGGCCCAATATACTCCAATGTAGCGCTGATGCGCGCGCACGCTGGCCACAGCGATACTACGTTAGCAAAACGCGAGCACTCTATAGTCTGGTGCCAGGCACGACCAGGGTCCGTCAGCGTGGCCCGATGGCAACCGGCACAAAAAAGAAACAGGCTGCGTTTCGCGTCCAGACAACACTGCGTCTCCCTTTTGGGGGGGGACGGAGGGACGCCGGACGCACTGAAACGCGCATGTGTCGGAGCAGCGCAGCGCGGCGCGCCCCTGCGAGTATGTGGCAGGACCGATGCCTGGCGTGGCAACGCCGGCGCGACTCGACGAAATGAACGCCGGCGAGCACACGCACCACGTCACGTCGAAATATTATATTGGCACCTTAACTGTGGCATGTAGTCATGTTCTCACATGACACGCATCTCACGATTATCATGTTTGCACCAGTCACATACCTTCGTCATCCATTGGCGTCACGTAATACCAAATTTGGCATATGTGAAACTAGCGAAACGGCCGCGAGCGCATCCTCAGTGTGGCATGTAGTCATGTTGTTACATAATATACATGTCGATATTATCATGTTTGTATGTGTCATTTACCTATGTCATCCGTTCGCGTCGCGTAAGACCGAGTTTGCTACATGTGAAACTAGCGAAACGGCCGCGAGCGCATCATCGGTGTGGCATGTAGTCATGTTGTTACATGACACGCATGTCGTGATCATCATGGTTGGATGTGTCATTTACCTATGTCGTCTGTTCGCGTCGCGTAATACCAAGTTTTGTGCATGTGAAGCTAGCGAAATGGCCGCGAGCGCATCATGAGCGTAGCATGTGGCCATGTTGTTACAGGACACGCATCTCTTGTTTATTATGTTCCACCACTATCATACCTCCGTCATTCATTCACGTACTGTAATACCAAATTTGGTATAAGTTACGCTAGCGAAATGGCCGTGAGCACATCATGAGCGTTGGATGTAGTCATGTTGTTACATGACACGCATGTCATGTAACGACGCATGTCATGACACGCATTTTCATGCTACGGTCTGTCGCTTCTGTTTGCTATGCAATCATGCCATACCATACCAGTTTTGCAACATGCGATGTGAACGAAACCACCGCAACAGCTTCAGGACCATGATATGTTAATCATGACATTCATGACATACAAGTTATGATTTTCATGTTATAACTAGTCAAATATTATTTGTTCTTCATACAGTCATGTTATGCCATACCAAGTTTGGTACCAATACCATTATCTAAACGGCCAGGAGAGCTAAAAGTTGTAAGCGGCTAGATAGATAGATACGCTCAAAGTCGCCGAAGTTCGCTAAGAAATGCTTCGCATTTAAAAGTCACATCTTTGCCGCAAAGGCGAAGCAATGAACGCGATAGCAACGAATCGGAAGGTCACGCGCAGAATGGCAAGCAGATCGAAACGTGCCTCGCGTTTATCATGCACAAGTGACGTATGAAACGTATTTACAGGTAGAGATGAACGCGCCCCGCCGCGGTGGTCTAGTGGCTAAGGTACTCGGCTGCTGACCCGCAGGTCACGGGATCGAATACCGGCTGCGGCGGCTGCATTTCCGATAGAGGCGGAAATGCTGTAGGCCCGTGTTCTCAGATTTGGGTGTACGTAAAAGAACCCCAGGTGGTCAAAATTTCTAGAGTCCTCCACTACGGCGTCTCTCATAATCATATGGTGGTTTTGGGACGTTAAACCCCACATATCAATCATATCAACCAGGTACAGATGAACGCGAACGAGCGTCTCAGTTGTTATTTCGCTGTGTCTGCAAAGCATGCTCTTTTCGAAAACGGAGACTGTGCAACGATTTCAGTGACCTTTGTGCGCCCGGTTACTACAACACAAAGAGTTTCATACAATAATACTTAGAGTGGAATCTGGCGCTAGTGTCTACGCGGGCTCCTAGCTTCAGCCATGGAGTTTCCTAATATACACTAGAGGGAACTCTGGCGCTAGTGTCTAAGGGAGCTGCAACGCACGGCGCTTCAGCGAGCACGGGAAGGATGGGTAGTATACACATTTGCCTAATTTTCGTACTTCTGGCCTGCTTCTGGCTCCGTGTGTGTTCGTGTCGCTTGGAGTAGTTTTTTCACGAAAAAAAAATTAGCAAATGTTCAGCATTTGTGCTTCACAACCTTATTTTTTTAGGCTTACAATATTGAATCGGGTCACCAAGTTCACAAGGGTTCGTTTTTTTCCTTCAAAACAAAACCGTAGCCGGCAATAAACGAAGCCGCAAGTACAGTTCGCCGCCCGCAAGTACTAAGACTAAGCAAATGTGTGTACTACCCATCTATGCCATGGTCGCTGATAGGGAGCCTTCATGTGCGCGCGTCTCTGTGTTTTAGAGTGGTCTCAGCCTTTGACCCACCACTTGCCGCCACCCGCTAAAACCAAATGTTGCCAGTCCGTGGCAACAAGCGCCATGTTGGTTCTTGCGGCCAGGCGTTCCTGCTCCGTCGCACTGCACCAGCTTCATGTTGGTGCGGGTGTGCAAGCTGCGGTATGCGTTTGTTTACCCCATAGACGCAGCTTCCGCTACGACACCATCCTCGTGCTAACCACACATAAAATCGCTTTGAAGTTCATATGCCAGGGTGCTGCATGCCACAATGCAAAACCATCTGGAGACCTTCCCGCTTCCCGACTTGCTCTATAGCCTACGGAAACGCTGGGCTGCACAACTGAAGTGAGACTGCTTGGAGGCGACTACTTCTCGCCGTGTTTGTGAGGTGAGTACCCGTTGTATTGCGAGTGGGTTGAGTATATCACCGCACATTTCGTGAAATGGCTGACTTAGCCATTCAACGAAAAGCAGTTTGAGCAAAGTGAGCACGACAACGTGCACAGTATAATAATGAATTAGGCTTCGTTCGGCTACGCTGTGTGAGCGGAAGATGGTTGAGTATGCTTGTTTATCCTTGTAGTCGAAGCGCAGTTCCTCAATAGAATGATATGACTAGTCGAATGTGTGGTCCTGCATGCATTCACTATCTGCTCTTTGTCGGTTTCCGAAGCCGTCGCAGCATTCGTCGCGGAAAACGCCAGGTCCGTAAATCACCTACAGACGCTCCCGTTCGCTTCCTCCTTTTCTGGCAGATGTTCGCATTCCTGCAAATTTACCTCGGTTGCCGAGGAAGGGCATTTGGAGAGGTAGACAGACGAGCCGATGAACGCGTTCCCTGTAGGCGCTTGTCTTGCACAGTTGCAACGCAACCAACTTTTTGTGTGGCTTGCCATGGGGTATTAGTTCTTCGCTTCAATGACACGCGCAACCACACCGAAACTCGCTCAATAATTGCAAACAGGACTTCTCTTTAATGACATAGAATGCGACAGATTTACTGTTGAACACGTGTCCATCCATCCTTCTGTCTATTTGTTGGTCCTGAACGGAGCAGTATATGTTCGATAAGCAAGTCGGTTGTCAGCCCATAACTCAAATATGCCTTATGTGGTGCATCGTTATTTGTGTCGTCCTTTTCTTTCATAACCTGACACACAGATGATTTGATATCGTAAACTCTGCTTTTATTTAGTGCTTGTAGAGAAAATGTGTATGAACTCCGCATATGTGGTCGGAGCCGTGTATGATTTTTTGTCTTATTGCTTTGCTCTAGGTCCACTGCGAGGACACAAGCTTCCAGCAAAGGAGGCAGGATGGTTTGAAGACACAAGGCCAGATGCCGTTTGGATGCTGTTTGCAATAAAATCTGACCTGGAAAAACTTGATTTGTCCATCGTTGCTCCCCTTTGCTTTTCTTCTAGCCTAATATACAGGCTTGTGGGCATAGGGGGAGGGTGGTGTAATGTGATTGAATGCCCTACTTTTTCGGCCAATGCTTACAGCTTATAAGGTTTTTAAGCAGTTATTCTGCAGATTCGTTCGCAGGAACTAAACTTGCTGTAGGAAATTATATTACGGAGAAACGCAATGTTTAGGGTATGCGAAGCAGGCTAGCTGAGCTACTTGGTTTACAGAGAACATCGCGAGCTACCCGGTTGTTTATTCTGCCTTCCCGGTCGTTACGAGTTCCATCATATAAACAGAACGGTTTCCAGCCTTGCACTAAGAGGCCTTTGAGGTATTTGTAGTGCTAAGGTGAATATGCTTCATGAATGGCGCGCAGACATTGAAGTCCATTCATAGTGACATCGAGGTTCTCCCCCTCGCAAATATAGGCTCCCTAAATAACCTCACTCCGCCAATGCGGTGGGTCTATTTAGTGGGAGAAACGAACTGTTTTAACAGTATTTTATACAAACTCGAGTCACGAAGATGTCTTTCCTGTTCTACCAAATCACGGCCTACTTCAGAAAACAACCCTTCAGCTTTCAGCACTTGCTATACAAAAAAAAAAAACTTCTTCTCGTTGAAACCCACGCTGCCGTCAATGTAAATGAGCGACCACTCAGAACCAACATGGCGGCCCGTCAAGTATGGGGGCTGTTTTAGCCAGTTGTAAGCAACCATGATCGGAGTTGTACCACCCTAAAACACGGAGACGCGCGCAAATGAAGGCTCCCTAGTCGCTGAACAATCGCAGCCCCAGTGTTCCCTCTAGTTAATTTTAGGAAACTCTATGCCTTCAGTGGCGCTTCAGCGGCGCTGTACCCGCATGAGAATGATGGGAAGTGCCGGCTTCGGATCTGCTTCGGATGGATCACGTTCTTGAGATTCGCGACGCTTTTTTTACGAGAGTGAAACAATGTTATATGAAGTTATATCAAGTTGAAACTTGCTTCATTTTTTTTGCACGCAAACTTTATTGCAAACGGTTCTTGTGACTAGGCGGTAGAAGTGAAACCTCGACAAATTTAACCACCAGGGTATTCATTGCTCTGCCATTGCGTTCCAGATTTGACATCAAGATGTAATGAATTATTCCTTACAAAATTTGAAAGCAAACATTCTTGGTTTGCCCTTGAAAGTACACAATATCTATTTATGGAAACAAAAGCACAGTATTAAGTGAGGAACACTTAACGTTTTGTCTGCGGTGATGCCAGGTGCATCTGTTCAAGTGGTCTGCCCCCAACGTATCTCTTGTTTTGTTGTAAAGTCAAGTCAGAAGAGCGTGGTGGTGCGTCTACTTCGCGTCACCGCCGTTTTGCAGTTGATCTCAACGAGTTTTCGCAAGATGCACTAACAACAAACGTGATCTTGGTGTAGTATCCTGCACTGGCATGGGACGCTACATCTATGCGCAGTGGTGAGTGGACGACGCTTCGCTTAAACTGTCAAACGCGACTTTTACAGGCTGTGTTCCAATTCTTAGACAGCACGTAGACAGTCTACGAGGACTGCTTAGTAGCACCGAGTCCATGCTGTCCGAGAATTGGAACACGTTTAGACAGCTTTTACGCTACGATGCGCCACCTCGCGTCGAGAAAAAAAAAGCGAAAAGAAACAAACGTAACAGTTGTAATTTCTGGCGCCACCTCGCGTCGAGAAGAAAAAGCTAAAAGAAACAAACGTAACAGTTGTAATTTCTGGTTTATTTCGTGTTAAAATCAAAAACAAATAAACTGAACTTACATTGAGCGTCTGGAAAAGCGTCTGTTTGTGTGCAGATGGCCATTCTGGCGAGATTTGATCTATCTGAACGATTCGCTGAGCCGCCATCTTGTTTAGACAGCAAAGTAGCGTGCATCGTATTTGTCTACGATGTGGTCTTCTCTGAGCTGTCTACTTTGCCGGCTACGTGAGATTTGGAGTGGGACTTAAGATGGCCGCCGTCCGTTTAGCTGTCTAATTAGCCGTCTACGGTGAGTATTGGAACACAGCCACAGCTTCAGCGTTCCAGCAAATTGAGAGGCCTAGCTGTTTTTAGCTTCTTTGAACAACAAAGGCGCAGATTAAGTCCTTTGCACCAACCCCACTACCCACTCTACGCAAAGAACGAAACTGAAACTGCAGAAAAAGATCCGTAGACAGTTCACTGGCTAACGCGATCCAATCCGAAGCCTGTACTTCCCATAATTTCCACGAGGTTGCACGATCGCAGCGCCAGATTCCTCTCTAGGTATTATTGTATGAAACTCTATGCTATAACAGAATCGTTCCGGAGAAAACCCAAGGCCAGCCAAGACGTGTGATCTTCCCAAGCGCAAGATAAGGGTGCGCGAGCGAGCGTTTACTCTGTCCTCTCTGCGGGGCAAAGTACGCGTGGGAGAAGCACGCGTGGGCAAAGCGTGTGCCTTCGCGTCGAGACGATGGGGCTACGCGCGCTCATTGCGCCATCTTGCTCGTAATTCTGAAAATACGATAGTTCCCCCTCCCACGAGATGCTCGTCAACAGCGGTACGAGGTAGACATAAATAGCTTGCCGATGTAACGTTCAAGGAGATGCTTCTCGGTGGCTCAGTGGTCGATGCCTCGCATTCACTATTCCGAGGTTCCACGTTCGATTCCGCGCACCGAAGTCTTTTCCTCGATTATTTTTCTTTCTTGTGTTTACATATATATAGAGATAAGTATACACATAAGGTGAGTGACGGCGACGCTGATGCCTTCGGCAAAACCCAGCGGAGAGTGTCCATGTAGTTAAAAAATGGTAATAAATAAAATCCCGGAATTCAAACGAGCCAGCGGTAAGTCGCGCATGCTTACGAGGGTGGTGATCTGTGCGGTGGAGCCGCTTGAAAGCGCCGTTATGACGAGGTGAACTTAACTCACAAAACGTTGGGGCTGACCCCGATTCTCCAGCGGCGCCGGCAGCGAACGCGTTGTATACGACCAAACTGCCAGAATGCAGTATACGTGTCGCGTTGTATGTTTCGTCTGATGTGGTCGCACGTGCCGGTGCTCATAATGTGTGCCGCCTTCTGTATGGTCTCCTAAATGCACCCCATCTCCCTCTCCTTAACGCCCTTCCAAGCCACAAACGGCTTTATTCATTGTAAATTCCGTTATGAACGAAACAACAGCGGGTGCTGTGTGTGTGTGGTACGTACCGTCTTTCGCAATGCGCAACCTCAGGTCGCTTATGACGAAACGGAAACTAAGAACTATTTCCGGAATATGTTTAGAGCAAATGTTCAACGATTAAGAGTACGGTATACTCTACTATGGGAAAGCAATTAGCTGCCCCGCATTCAAGACGAAATTCACACCAGTTCCGTTCGTGGGAAAACAGTGGCCATGGTAGGAAAAAGTGCATTGGTTAAGACGTAGATCGGGGAGCGGAGTTCGCTTCTTCCTCTGGAGCGGTCTTAGTTTATCTGCGTATATGCACAAAACAAGCGCATACAGCCAGGTACACACGTGAAAACAGTTTAGTCAGTCAGTCAAAAGCTTTGTTAAACGGTCCTGAGGAGTTTAAGCCACCAGGATGTCCACGTGAGACATCCAATCAGCCGCTATACTGTAGGCGACGCCCGATTTGGGGAGGGGACGTGGTGGCGTTCCGTCAGTTCTTGGGTCCTCTGGACTGCCTTTTGTTGGTTTCGGAGATTAGGGCTCCTGAGTGCCTCCTGGCACCTAACAGCTTAGCAAGAAATATTTTAGCTAGTATACAGATAACGTTTGAACCACACCACCTTTGACCCATTTAACTTTTAATTGAATTGCAAACGAGAATGTAGAGAAAGGGATATATATCTATAGCTTAGAAATCGCCGAGTGATAATACATGCTTTGACCTGCTACTCTGCACTGGTAAGAAGAACGGAGAGGGAAGAAAAAGGCAATGAATGACGATCGTGATTTAGCCAACTGAGCATATATGCAGCCCCGTCAGGATTGAGCAATGCTGTATACAGTCGAACATCCGGTCCAGTGACTTGCACGGAGGCTATAACAACTTTTTATACCACACTTGCACTGTCGGCGTCACGAGAAAGACCAACAGAAGTTCATCAGGTAATGACCTATTAAGAAATTGTTTCAAAGAGAAAATTCGGGACTTTCACTATGAGCAAAGCGGCACAACTAAGTGAAGACAATGGACAATATTCAATCCGTTTTTTTTTTCTTCGGGTTGTCATTTCTTCATTAAGTAACGCAAAGACAGGAATGGAAAAATGGTACGCGCGGTAATGCTGGTCTTTCTTTCTTTCCTTGTTTCTTTCTTTCTTTCTTTCTTTCTTTCTTTCTTTCTGTCTTTCTTTCTTTCTTTCGACCTTTCTTTTTACTTTTTTCTATTTTCTCTTTCCTTCTTTTTTTCTTTCCGTCTTTCTTTCTTTTACGTATTTCTTTAGCACTGCTCTCATTCGCTAAACTTATCTGCAGATAAGGCTTCTATTCGAATGCAGGTGCGATAATATTTATCTTCGCTCCTCTTTCTCTATAAAACACGCCTGTTCATCTGAGCCCAAGTAACGGAACCGACTTAGCTTACGTATTCAGCGTCACTATAAGGTAAAGATTCCTTGCAATAGTCTTTTTTTTGTCCACTGTATACAAATAGTCTATTCATACTGATAACGTAGCCTAACCATCGAATGGGCCACAAACGAACTCCTGATGAGAACCATTATCACAAAATAATGTGAGAATCAACAAATATATATATATATATATGACACGCCCATCGGTGTTCGCATACGACGTCGGCCATATTTACGCAAAATCCATCCTTAATCCATCCTTATCCCATAAATATATATATATATATATATATATATATATATATATATATATATATATATATATATATATATATATATATATATATATATATATATATATATATATGCAAAGTGATTTAGTAGGCGTCGATAAAAGCTGCAGATGTAGGAAAAATATGCTTCCTATTTACAAAGAAGTCTACGCAAGCTAAAGCAAGAATATTTCTCAGAAACAAACAAAAAACATTGCGAGAACACTGTTTTGCCGTTATTGACAGCAGGTGCTGAGAATTTTATTAAACCACAAGAACGAGACACCGTAGGGTATAATTTTATTCATGGTGGACAGGGAGCTCTTTTGAAAACGCTTCTATCTTATTTCTGCACCTGATTAATAAAAACAATGAATGAAAACCAGAGACTAATATGTAAAGAAAAACTAGACAAGAAAGAAAAAAGATCTTGAACTCATAACAGAAATAACCTTGGACCAGTATGCAAATTGAATGGACTCTCGAGGTGGTATAGATGAAAACACGTGTGCAGCATGGAGCTGAAATGCGCCCTTCGTGAGAGACGAATGTCAACTGTTTGTTAGAGTCATAGTTCCACTGAACAAGCACAATAGTGTAGTCGAAATCAATGTCGAAACGGAGCGATTGCGCAAAAGCTTCGGACATGCGCTTGTGTTTGCGTCGTCTTTACGCATGTGCGTAAGTGTGTCTTTTGCGCACTCTTCCCTCTCGATATCCTGACTTCACAGTCGCAGCTGTTTTACCATGCGCTTACGCTTACATCGCATAGGCTTCACTACGAACGCATCACCTCTGCAGCTCAATGGCGGACCATTACTTTGTTTTTATGACTCGCGATACGTTATACAAACTGTCTTGCTTTTTAGTTTGCGACATCGCAATAAGGTTTACAAACGCAGCTGCGCGGCTGATTGGAGACGAAGTCATTAATCACTGCCGTATTAGTTGTCATTCGCGTACTGGCTGTTACACAGTCTCCGGCGAACTTCATACGCAGTGCTCACAGGTTCTCTACTGGTACCTGTACTTGTACGACAGCTGAAAATAGCGCTAAAAAACGAGGACACAAGAACAGGACACACAGCACAGGCGCTAGGATGTACAGCGAGTCGTGATGCCGAGAAACCGAAGCACCTAGTCTTCATACCGTACTTTCACAAGATATCGCACAACCTAAAGAAATTAGCTAAGCGCTCTGAGGTTAGGGTTGTCTTTCCGGCTCCCAAGAAGTTGGTCAGCCTTTGTGGCCTTCATAACCGTGACGAAAAACCCAAAGGGTGTAGTAAGAAGCATCGAACTGTTTATGTCCCCTGCATCATATGCGTTGTTTATCGTATCCCGCTTTCTTGTGGTAAAGAGTACATTGGACAGACGGGCCGTCGCCTTAATGATCGATTAAGAGAACATTGTAATAATGTGAAAAACGGCCAGGGGAGTTGGTAGGCCATACATTGTAAATCCTGCGGCTGCGCGCCGATATTCAATGCATGCACAGTTATCAAGAGAATGTTTGATAAGCTTACTAGAGAGATTATTGAGGCTGAGGCTATCGCTTCACTGGGGTCTAAGTGCGTCAGCACTCCCTCTCTTACGCTTAGTGACAAAGAATTGTATTTTCTAAGAAATTAATTTTTTGTGCGCATCTTTCATGTCATGTGATATTTTTTTTGTGATATAGGCGAGCGTGCGGTGGTAATAAACATTATGTTGGAAGTTAGCGCCTGTGCTGTGTGTCCTCTTCTTGTGTCCTCGTTTTTTAGCGCTATTTTCAGTCGTCACAATGCACCAACAAGCCCAAATTTCGACAGTGTTGTACGACAGGCATTGAAAAATAAAGTTCTGCAAACTCGCTTCTTCGATTTGTTCTCAAATAGGGGCGAGTTCCCGTTCACATATCTAATATCCGCACGTGTCTCGCATTGGGCCAGAATGTTTGGGTGCACGAATGTAACATGCAGTGCGATTTGTTATACAGAGTGTCTGCTAAACAGCTCATATCCTGACCTCGATGCGTGGCACGCACGGAGATATAGGTTCCGTGCACTGAGAAGAATAACGAGCGTACTCCGCGTACTCCCGGGAGTACGCGGAGCTCATGAGAAATAGCGTAGTCATTGAACAGGCTCTGTGGCACGAGTACGACATTCAAAACCCTTCCGTGTGCGTATGAGCGGACGAAGGTGGGGGCTGTACATTTGGTCAATTTCGCTAAACTCTTCGTGAGAGCAGTTTGGCTTTGACCTGTCCGTCTGTTCGCGGTCGTGTCGTTTCCGGACGTAATCAAACCTGCACCGCGACCTTCACCACCAAGGTCTTTGTAGCGTGCACCATCGGGTCACTCGTATGGATTGAAAACGCGCACTGGCAAAATCAGCCCCAGGCAATAGGATGCGAGGAATAGGCGATGGTCTAATCAGTGACTGATCTTTTCAGTCATATTGAATGGCATCCTACGAAAGCCATAGAACGTACCAGCTTCACCGCGTGTGTACTTTGCCTGACAGTTAATTACACTAAACCGTCTTAAATATTAAACTATAAACTATAAACGACCTTAGACGTTATTGCAAGAGCCCGCTTATAAGAGACAACGCCGCAAAATAGGGAGAGATGAATAAAACAAAAATCGAAGTCTGGGAGAATCGAGGTCACGCACGCTGTGGCAGACGTCGTCCGCGACTTGGTCCGGGTTCGAAGCAGATATGAATTTGCTTCCCCCATCGTTACTGCGTGTGTGCGTGCGACTACACGGTGCTTTCTCGATGCAGAGGCTTGCTTCTTCGATTGGCCACCGGTGCACGGGGCGGCTCGGGGTTAAAAATGAGCCTATTGATTCTTAACTGTCGGTGGCCGACATCGACCGTCCGGCGAGCAGGAGCTGTAGAACAAAGAGTGCGCGACGGCCATTCTGCTACGCCGCTTCTCGTTTGTTAGCCCCCCTCCCCCTTCCCTTTATACGGGCACACACGCGTTCCGTACGCGCATTGTTTTCGTGGGGCTACATAGAGAAGAAAATAATTGAAGCACGACCGGTCAGGAGCGGCCAGTAGTGAATACGGCGTCTGCCTGTATACTGAGCGCGTAAACACCGCTCTGCGGACGGCGATGCGCATGGAGTTTCTCGTCGATGCACAATGCGGTCTCCGTTTTCACGGTGGTCTATATATCCGCCCAGCTCTTTTTTTTTTCTTCCCCTATGCGTATAAACAGTCGCACGTACCCCTTTCGTTGGCGCTTTGCAATTGGGCTTGTATCTGACTATAGCGCCAGACCATAGGCGTGTCGGTGTACAAGTGGAGTGGTTTATAGCAAAGTTCCCTCACTCTTTGTCCCAGCTGGTGTGTATTTAATTATATATGGGCAACCAGCGGCCATTTACGATGCTCGCAGTGTGCGCGGTATGCAGTCGCGATAATTGGGTCAAGTAATGCAGAGGCCACCGCCGCGACAGCAGCCGCTCTGTACGAACTGCGCTTCTGTTGCGCGAATCGCATACTCGACAGGAATCGAATTTATTATATTTTCAGGGTCACAGCATGAACCCTGTGATTCGTTATATGTGCGCGAAACAAATTTTCTACGTCTACGAATGCCTGTTTCCATTCGTTTTATAACGGTCGGTTTGGTTGGACCTCACGGGCCTCTTGACACAGCTGTTGAAAGAATAAAACAGCAAAGCCGTCTATACTATGAGGCACACTACGCGCTATAAAAACAAACAAGGCTGAATCCAAGACAAACTTTATAGAGTTTATGCAAATTTCTCCTCCCACACAAATTGTTGCATAAGGGCAGAGCTTAGAAGGTGGAAGGGCTGTTTTTAAATAATCAAGTAAATAACTCGCGCGCGCACGAGTGTGTGTGTGTGTGTGTGTGTGAGTGTGTGTGTGTGTGTGTGTGTGTGTGTGTGTGTGTGTGTGTGTGTGTGTGTGTGTGTGTGTGTGTGTGTGGGTGTGGGTGTGTTTGTGTGCGTGCATGCGTGCGCGCTCACGCTTTTATCGAAGCAAGCCATTTGTACGCTACCAGACGCCCATGAATAGTGGTGGTGAGCTTGACAATTATTCGGCCACTTCATTTACGTACTATACCGCTTCTGTTTAGGGTGCGCACGTGGCTTGCAGATGTCAGTGTTTCCTAAAGTAAAAGATGGCCTCCCCCCTTCCCTTAGTGAGGATCTATCACCACCATACAAAACAAAAAGAAGTCAAACGCGAAACAGAGCAGAAGTGACAAGGACGAACGAGGACCAACATTACCAAGGAAATTATCTTCTAATGAAACTGCAGAGCACCCACTTTTATGCATACGCAATAAAGTATGGCACACACGACATTAAATTACCGTACTTCAATGCATGTGCGCAATGCGTGTCATTGTTTTCTCTGCTTCTCTGTCTTCATTCTTCCGTGCGTGTCACTTTCCGATTGCTGGGTAGCAAACTGAACGTATAGGACTGGTCAAAAGTTCCTGGACTGAGAATTTTGACCCCCTGTACGTCCAGCGCCTCCCTGCTTTTCCTTTCAACTATCTCTCTCTCTCTCTCTTTTGGGGAGTGCATTTAGCATAAGATTAATCTAAAGCTTCCGTAAGAGCGCTCGCCTGGCCAATGGCATCTTGAGGAGGTGCCGGCCCGGCAAATGCTGCTATTCATCTCGTGACGCAACGCGACGCAACGCCACTGCTGTCTGATTGACTTCGTGCCAGACGATTGTCCCGTTCGCAATGTCCTCTGTTCGACGACTGCTTGCCGGTCGGTGTCCCGTCCACGAACTTTTGTAACCGGTTTCCGATGTCTTACTTTTCTCCCATACTTTATTCTCTCGCTATCTCTCTTAATCCATTTTTATCCCTTTCCCCATGCGCTACTGCGGAGGTGTCGCACTCTGATGCAGACAGTTGAGTGGTTCACTTTTCTTTTCATTTTTCCTATTGAAGAAATGTTACGCCCCCTTCTCCTCTCAAACCCAATCGCTACGCGATCGCCAGCTTGGCCCGCCAGCGATCGCATATTGCTCTGCGCTTGTCCGGCGCATCGCTGTTTGCGGCTATTGACACCGCCGGGCGCGCGTGCATGCCGATATCGGCTCTCTCTCTCTCACTCGGGAGCTAGTATGGGAGGAGGGGGAGAGGCACGCTCCTGTTTCCCGTTTCCCAGGCCTCCGAGGCACGCAACCGTCTGGAGCGTGGTCATGTTTCGCCGGTGCAACCCGTGCCTCGCTGCGCTTTGAACCGCGCCGCGCTCGCCGCGTGGTTATGCCAACGTGAGCGTGCAGTGCCACCAGGGGCTACTCGACTCTTCCGCGTGGAAGCCCGTACGTCAGCGAACAGTCCGACGCAGCAGCCGTCGCGGCTTGAACCCGAGAAGCGCGCCAGCGCGCGAAGGGAACGCACGTGAGAGAGAACGTGTACGCATATACTTGGGCGTCGTTCTTCTGGGGTCGTTGCTCTCGCTCACGTTCATTGTGAGAACGGTGCAGCTGCAGGAGCCACGAGGGAGAAGAAGTATGTGGGTCTAAAGTCCCGAGAGTTACGGACTGTTCCAGACGTGCTTATTAGTTAGCGGCGAGTCGGGGTTACGCGTGTGTAGGCGATTGTGCCGACCACCTTGTACCCGCCCATCGGTGTTCGCATTCGACGTCGGCCATATTTACACGAAATTCCGTCTCCTGTGTTAACTGGGTTGCTGTGGTTTTCAATACCTCGGCGACTCCATGTCTATATACGATCTGCCACACTAAAAAGAAAGAGAGGGAAGAAAATATGGCCCGCAAACAAAAGTGACCTACAAAAAAACATGCAGCAGAATGAAACACACAAATAAAATAGCATTACAACGAACAGTTAGCTTTCAGGAGTTCACTTTGCAACAGTACATTCACACGCGCACATTTCTGTGCAAGTTCCACACAAATATACGGACTGACGCTTCACTTCCTGTAGAGTTGTGCATAGCCGCTCATCAGCATTGTGGCGAAACAGCGCGGAGGACGGGACGAAGAATATACAGGACACAACGCTGGCTATCAACCAAGTTTTGCACATCAGAAGTGCGTATTTAGTCCCGAGCATGCTACGAAGTATTTTAGTCGTCCTACAGTCAGTCGAATGGAATGACAATCTGTGCTATTACTGGATACCTTTAGCGGCACACGCTTAAACTACAGGTGTACTTCTTCACAAGTGAATGAGGAAAAAAAGGGGTTTACGAGAGATGGCGATTGGGAGAGACATTCACATATACGCTACTACGCCTGTTCACACCTTACCTTCAATCGCGAACTGTGTCGCCTATTAATTCAAGGAAGGCAGTACTGCCGACTTTAGCTGTACCGGGCGACAACTTGTCTTGATATTCGTGTGAAGGCCATGGATGTGGCGACTCCACAAATAAGACTTGTTCTGGGATTAATGGGGCAGCTTACCGATGGTTTCGGTTTTGGTCGCTCACTTTCTTTGCCCGTTTAATGTCCCATTACGAGTAGATTTTTTTTCCTTGGAGACCTCAAAGGCGCATTTGCGGCCACACGCTGCCACACTACGCCACGGATTTGATTTGATTTGATATGTGGGGTTTAACGTCCCAAAACCACCATATGATTATGAGAGACGCCGTAGTGGAGGGCTCCGGAAATTTCGACCACCTGGGGTTCTTTAACGTGCACCCAAATCTGAGCACACGGGCCTACAACATTTCCGCCTCCATCGGAAATGCAGCCACCGCAGCCGGGATTTGAACCCGCGACCTGTCGGTCAGCAGCCGAGTATCTTAGCCACTAGACCACCACGGCGGGGCCTACGCCACGGACTACATGTTTGCTTTGGAAATTGCACAGAGGTAATATACCGACTAATACACTGAGTATGTATATTAACTCTAAGGAAAAACGAGTGTGTTGAAATGGTGGTGCTGTCTAAGAGTGAGCAGGCGTTGTGCCCCTCCAGGGGGCAGTTGCCAGCTTGCTCTCTCCTTTTTTTCCTCTGTGTCCTTCTGTATCTGCGCATGCAAATCAAATAATAGTATTAATAATCTAAGAAACAAAAAGAAAAGGAAGGCATTTTGTCGAAGTAAACAATAACTGCATTTTACTAACGGCTTCGCGCCACTGCTTGAGTCTCAGAATAAATAGAGTGGCATGTATTCCAGCAAAGCAAATGAGGAGATTACCAGTGAACAGGGTACTATTTTTTGGCGCGGTAGTGGGCATGCGCTTCGGTCCTGCAGCTTCCACAGTGCCGTCAGGAAAAGTTGTCGCCGAGAATGGCGCTGGTAAAAAGAGACGTTAAACCCAATAACCACCCAACATACCAGTCTTGTTGTGCGTGGCTTGCTTATCGGGCGGCAATGCGCGGCTGTGACAACGCTAACGATGCTCGGGTGTGCGATTTCTGGGTACACTTGACCGAATAAGCCCTTGTTAAGAAATATTTAACAGCCCGAAAAATAGGGAACCCACCGAAGGAGGGTTTCGTATATTTTGCGCACTTTAATCTCGTATGAGCCAACTTGGCCAAGCGTCCCATTTAGCTAAGCCATTCTGTCGCGACAACTCGACACCGCCGCAACAACAGCTGTCGTACTTTGGGTCTGCTATCTTATAGCAGTCTGTGGTGTGGGCCTGTAGACAGAGCTGTCCCAGTGACTTCCTGTTCGTTGCATTAAGCAAAGCACGGCATGGGAAAAGCGAGTGGGCGTGACGTCATACGACGCGGCTGCCGATTCCATTGGCAGTAACAGCAGCGTCAGTTATCAGCGCGTCGTATACGACTATATAGAAATGCGCTGCCTTCGCTTCGAGAGAACACGGCAGGCCCCGAAAGCGCGACGGCCCTCTCGTCGATATGCGCGTGGGTGTCCACTTAAGCTGCCCCTATAAATCAGCCCATCGGGCTTGCGGAGTGGCCAAGTGACGTCACAAATAGGAAAAGGAAGTTGCGTCTACAGGATCTAGTTTCAATCGCTGCGACTAGCCGAGCGTGATGCACGGAGACATTCCAGCTAGGCACAGACATAGCGTAATAACTGTACGAGTGTTACGTCCCAAAATCTCGATACGATTACGAGATTCGCCGCATAGGAAAGGGCTCCGGAAGTTTCGACCACTTGTGGTTCATTGACGCGCACCTAAATATATGCAAACGGGCCTCTATAAATGTGTTTGTGTGTGTGTGTGTGTGTGTGTGTGTGTGTGTGTGCTTGTGTGTGTGTGTGTGTGTGTGTGTGTGTGTGTGTGTGTGTGTGTGCGTGTGTGTGTGTGTGTGTGTGTGTGTGTGTGTGTGTGTGTGTGTGTGTGTGTGTGTGTGTGTGTGTGTGTGTGTGTGTGTGTGTGTGTGTGTGTGTGTGTGTGTGTGTGTGTGTGTGTGTGTGTGTGTGTGTGTGTGTGTGTGTGTGTGTGTGTGTGTGTGTGTTTTGCCATTGTCGAAATGCGGCCGCCGCTGCCAGGAGTCGATCCGGTTACGTTAGGGTCAGCAGCCAAGCACCTTAACAACTAGATTATCGCGATGAGAAAACAACAGATTTTGCTGAAAGAGGCAGTCTGAGGAACAATTGAAACGGGAATCAAAAACATATCTATATAAACCAGACCTCCAAATTGTAACCAGAAAAGCACAACCGTTGTTGGCATTCTGACAATAAAGGTCGGAACGAAAGAACATATCAATCTGCACTACCACTAAAGCAGTTAGTGATTGTCAAATGGTTACCACAGCAGTCACGCCTTTATCAACTTGAAAAGTGCATACCACAACTTTACCAATCAATGTCGTAAAAAAAAACGACTAGTTCAACGCCATCGACGTTAATTCCACTCGTCACGGGGCTTCGCATTAGGACAAAAAGTCGGCGAGACGGAGTGTACTGTCATGGCATATTTCAGCATTTTCTTTACAAACCGTCGCCCATTACTGCATTGCGACAAAAACGCGCTATTCACTGTGCAAAGCTACAGCAACGCGTACAACGCAAAACACCAGTTTGGCATGCAGGAAGGGTGAAAGGAGGGGTGGCTTCATTTAGACATAATTAGCGCAGGCGCCACACTTCTTCGGATGAGCGGATCGATACACGAGGCGCATGTCATTATCCTTAGTATATATGCGCTGTTCTGAAAGTCGAGCCAAACTTACGTCTTCGTTACTTCATTTTTTAATAACTATTTCGAGTAATGAAGAAAAGAAAAAGGTCAGGCCTGCCCATCGAAATGGTTCGGGTAATTTTTCACGGCGTGGGACCGAGTCGCATTTATTTCCGGCAGTTTTTCGCCCCATTTAATCCGCCGTGTTGCTCGAACAGCAATTGAGCTTCGCTGTGGTTTCAGCTCAAAAGAGAGCGCCGTCCGTGCTGTGGCGCAGGCAGCGTCGCTAGCGTCGGCAGCGGCGTTGTCGTCGGCGCTCGAGAGTGCTACGCCAAACCACAGCCAGCCGGTTTGTACGAGAAGCGACCTCAATTCAGTTCACTTGATTCGTTTACACAAAAGTGAATGCCGCTGGCTGTAGGGACGCTCAGAAGACGGCCAACACTTGAATTTCTGGAACTGCAGGGCGCACAGTACTGCACTTATATCTGGCCGCTTTGTTGAGAGGGAAACAGGACGGGCATTTCGGGAAACAGAGAGCGTAGAAAATGAAAGAAAGAATAATAAAAGAAACGTTCGATAACAATACTGCTCCACTCGTTTCATCCACAACAACAATTCTGTTGGGCTCCGTTAGCTTATAATTTCCTTTTGATCCTCGAGTATTGAAATTCAAAGGCCCGTGAATCGTAAATTGTGTTTTCGGACCGGCTAGATTGTACGGTTCTGTGCGCGCGCTGAATAAATAAACGTTCACGATAGATTTTATTGACCGTAGAGAAAAATAATATGGACGCGTAGCTATAACTTGGGCTGTTTTCGGGTTGAACGCCAAGACGATAGTTATAGCGCGAGAACAGAACGACGACACAGAGACAAGAAGGACACGAAGGACACAAGCGCTCGCGTCCTTCGTGTCCTTCTTGTCTCTGTGTCGTCGTTCTGTTCTCGCGCTATAACTATCGTCATGTCCTACCAACTAGCCCAAGCTGCCACACTTGAACGCCGACTTGAGAACATGTTGAAGTGTATAAAAGAAATGACTGAAAGATACGCGCATTCGATTTGCACACGGGACGACGACTACGCTATCAGCGTAGAGATCTACGGTGGTTTTGAGCGGTAAAACCCGAAATTTCGTGATTACAATGATGCCAATGCTCCTCTGCATTCGGTCATTCCAGCGACGCAGGCGGCGCCATGTAGCGGTGCTCCGAAGCTCTCACACGGTGATGAAACTGCGACGCAGTTTGGTCTCTCAGTAGTCACAAACCAATGAACGCGCCTTCACGCTCTGCGACGCTGACGTAAACTCTCGCGACATTGCCGTCTCGTCCGCCATTTGGACCTTCCGCTGCGCCGCCTATACAGTCGCTGGAATGGTCGAATACAGTAATGCCTTGCGCGCGACCGGTGGTGTGCTTGACACTTTTGAATCTCTTGCCATTAAATTGAATTTGCATGCCAGTAAGGACATCTTTGTCGAAGGTGATGACATACAAGATATTTGTATCGAAAAATTTCCCCGAAAGAGTTCGCCCATTTATGGGTGCTACTATAGGGCCACTGGTGCAAAAATGGTGAAACCAGTGCCGGCTTTCACACGGCATTGTATTTATGTGCTATAGATACATAGACATGCGCGTTACGCCACTCATTATGAGCTACGGAGTATCACAGAGCCTTTTCGCGTCACACATTTCTGAGTATCTGCACAGCTTACGTCACGGAACACCAGGCTCTCATCGATGACTCATCACCCGTTCATCTCGTTATTCGTTTTTTGTTTACGCGATATTCTTATGTCGTAACATAAGCCATGAAAACACACTCTTCGTGCAGATAGATGGATACCCACGCCATCTATGCGCTCTTGACGAGCTCGTGGAAAATGTTACGCACTTAGTGAGAAGTGACCATATGCAGGACGATGATGCGAATAAGCATGACTATACTACATTTAGGACGAGGCAGTTAGGAGAGTCCAAATTTGCTAGTGCCCAAGATGGACCGTGTGAACATTGGGCTTCGGGAAGATTTGCGCTCGCGTTACGTGAACTAATATATATTGCAGCTCCTAGTCTGGTTGTGCGAATGTTTGAGCGTGTGCGCATTTGTCTACTTTTGCTATTTTGGCCATTTACATGACTTTCGCTGTCATAATGCAGAAGAAAAAAAGTTGCTGGCGTTCCACGGAGGCACTAACTTCTCCTTTAAGATGTTTATTGACAAAAATAAAAACGTAAAATAATAATTCTTGACAATTGATCCGAGTCCCATGCGCGTAATTAGAGTCGTACGGCTGAGATGGCACACGTACGTGGTAAAAGTGACACAAGAACACGAAAACACTTGACCTTGTCTAGCTATGTATTCCCTGATGAAGCCCTACTCATATTATAGCATAGTTGCATGTAATTTTGATACTGCAGAAAAAAAGTTCAACGACTAGTTTTTCATCTACGCACTCCAATGACATTCACATCTTCGCGGCGAAAAACAGTGCAGACAATGAGTCTAGAATAATAATACTTGCTAGGTATTGTACGCCCTAGAACGGCAATATGATAAAGCATGTGGGACCTCGTAGCGGAGGGCTCCCCAAAAATTTCGTCCGCCTTGTGTTCTGATCAGAAGTACACGGGCCTCAAGCATTCGCCTCCATCCAATTGTGTTATGCCGGGGCCAGCATTCGATCCTGCGACCTTAGGGCTAAACATTATCATAGTTTAGCGCAAACATGCATAGCAGAGTCACTCAAACACACGAACACAAGCTATGTGTTTTTGTGTTTCCATGTCCCTGTTTTGTGTGTTTGCGCTATGACATGATTATTAGCAAGCTCCAACTAGCCCAAGAACAAGCCGTCCTGCAAAATAGTTCGGTCTAGCAATCCAGCACAATAGTAACCACTGGACAACTAGCTGCAGCGGGTTAGAATTTAGAAGGAAAAGGCAGGAGAAGAGCCATCTTCGGGAGCTTTCTTGTGCAACTGTAGGTACTCTGTTATCGCAACGAAGCCGGCTAAACGGGATGAATCATTTAGACCGGCGCATTTATAAAACTGTTCTCGGGCAACGCGGGTGCCAGCTGTTTCAGCGAGACTGTATAGGTACGATTGCAGTTAGTTAAACTACTCATGCCATAAATCTGTACTAGCTAGACAATCTTTCGTGTTCTAGACTCTACGCTAGTGCTCACAGTGACCTGTGCCTTCTGCTTAGTGTAGCGCTTTTGAATCACACGAAGTCATCGTTCACTGGATTATGTTGGGACTGCTCCAAACTTTCTCAGGTGGCATTGAAACCATGCTGTGATGAATACGCGTGCTGTCGGTGCTGTGTTGGCTGCCCCGTTGGTCGTTTTAGAAGTATTAGCAGTGCAGTTCGTGCACATAGAATATCGTTTCATTTGCCCTGAACTTTTAGAGAACATATTTGTTTCTTGGAAAGCTACTGCGAAAATTATAGCAGCTTAATTAACAACGAAGCTCAACATGTTTCACTTCACCTTCAAAAGCTGCTACAAACGAAGACGGAACTTACAACACGCATGAAAAAAATCTGGAACATCGGATTTTTTTTGTCTTGTTGTGCGTGCGCTGTTTGAAAATGTAAAAGTTAAACCAACCAGACTTAATTGTTGCGCTGCTCAAATTTCACTTCATTCGCTGTTAGCAACCCCCCTTCTCTGTGTGTGTGTGTGTCGCAGACATAAGTACTCTTCGACTGGAGAGAGACGAAAAAAACTTTATTTATTACAATACCAAAAACTCCTGTGAGTCCTCTAGTCCGTGGAAACTATTGGCTTTGCCGTAGCTCCGATGGCCCGGTCCTTTAGCCACTTTTGTCAGTCGAGATCCGGGTTGAGCCCTACACAAGATCCCCTTGAAGGTATACTGTCTAAGGCAGGTGCCAACATTTCAGCTGGTGGTGGTGGTAGTGGTTAGAAAAGGAAGAAAGCGCCTAATTTATGCAGCCCGGTAGGGAGCACGGCGCAGCATTTTTGGCTGAGTGCAGATATCAGTACCAAGCAGCCAATACCAACGCCCACCTATGGCTAGGTGAGGACAAAAAACGTGCACATTCCACTATACACGCTCAGTGTATACCAATAACAAGAAAGAAAGGCATGACGCTTTTACGATACGGACTCTCTGACGGAACACTGCTATTAGGGTGAGCAAGCTGGCATGCCCCGTCCAGGCGCGTAGCCAGAAATTTTTTTTCCTGAAGAGGGGGGCACCATTTTGATTTCGGGAGGGGCGCCCCCTTAGACGGCCATTTTGTGCTCTCTATGCCATGGCGAAAAAAATTTCGGTGGAAAGGGGGGGGGGGGGGGACACGTGCCCGGTGTGCACGCCCCTGGCCCTTGTGTCTTGGAGCTACTGGATAAAGTGGCAAGATGATAATACTTTACATATTGACAGTTATAAACTGTCGAATCAAACGTTTTCCGAACCGATCTACAACGTTCATGTCAGAATTTTTTGCCCAGCTTGGTTGCTTTAGAAGTTGGCCTGCATTCCAATGTGTAATACATCTTACACGTAAAATTCGTGGCGGTTCCTTAGTTCTTCGCAAGATTACCTGCTCAAAACGTTCAAGCATAGATGTATAGAAATCTCGCATACATCATAACACGCACAAAGTGTGCAACCGAAGTCTTGAAGATTTCGGTACACGTCAGCGTGGCTTGTTGGGTATTTCATTGTACAGCATGTAGTTGGAATTCTTATCAGCAGCAGCGAAGCTTTTAAATGAGTTTGACCGAAGTTTGCACGTAATATACTGATCGTCCACCCTCACCATTCGTGCCGCGGGTGGTTCACCCCACATGCAACGCCTACGGCTGGCCGGTGATTTATAAGATTCGACGTTTTTACCTTCCCTTCATTTGGAGGCTTGTCTTGTGAAGGCGCGCACGCATGTATGAACTTTCTTGGGAATCCTTTATCCACTCACAGCGCACGCTGCGCACGAGGAGATTCCCGGCAAGTTCCGATCGCGCCCCACGAAGCGGAAGAACGGGCATTCATGGAGCCGCAAAGCCCGTACAGCCCCGTCTGTGCATCTGTGCGCACGAGAGAACGTGAACTCACGCGCACAAACGGAGCACTTTAAAGCGTTTCATTAGCGTCAGGAATGCCTCCTCATTAGGGGTTGAAGAGCACGTCCCCCGAACTCCCACGCAAGGACGCCGTGCAGGCAATCTCGAAGGCCGCGTTTCCCCAAATTTTCGAGGAACCAGGAAGAAATGTTGAGAAAGAGCGGGAAAGTCCCACCAGCTTAGGAATGGGTCTTCGAAATGGGCTTCCTGAATTAACGAGCGACAGACTGCACTGACAGATGCTGAAGAAGAGCGCGACTATCCAGTATCTCGAAGAATAAAAACTTCGCCTTCAAGCAAAGTTTATGTACGTACAGCCACGGTAGTCACGTGGTAGTGCAGATGGTTGGAGCAAGGTTGTTACGCGGTGGGGAACTACTAGATTAACTTCTTTGTTTTTTGTTGGTGTGTGTGGCGGGGAGGGGGGGGGGGGGGCTGGTACGGAGACGAATAGCCAGGCTGGAAGAAGACCGAAAATCACCAAATCGTCGATGAACGACGAGTGATTGCGAAATTAAATGTCTGTGATTCGCTCGATTCCAGATTGTAGAACGTAAGCCTGAATACATGCAACTTCACGAGTGGTATAGATGCCACGGAAGCGCCTATTATTTCTGTGCAAAATCGACACGTATACATACGATCCTTCATAATACGAAAGAATGAGCGGGAAAGAAAGAGTACAAATTAAAACGTGTAGGTGTCGGTCAGTCTTGTTATCAGCAAACAGAGATCGTATCCATCTGTATGTAGCTAAACCTATGTGCACGCAGATTGCGAAACAAGATATTGACAGACGAATTTGAATGGAAAGCGTTAGAGTACAAATAAATTTCCGTGTTCCGATACCGTGCAGCGAAGGAAGTACCTCAACTTCATTATATCAAAAACACAATGCTTGACTATTTTTTCATAGTCAAGTCCGAGATGATGGCCGCATCGGATAGGAAACGCCTCAATAAACGAGCCGTCTTATAGCATATTCTCTTTAGCGCCCTCCCTGTTTCGACTCACGCTCGACGTTCGTATAGTTAATTCATCATTTCTTATAAGCGCGTCATCTCCTCAGCGAGAAAGCGCCCTAGTCTCTCCCCTAACCGAGTATATAATTGCGCCGTTCCAATCTAGGTCGTCGTATATATACGATTTCGCGCTATCAGCGTCGCACAGTTCCGAGGCGTTAAAACCGCGTGTGACCCGGTTTCGCACATCCTGCAGGCGCACCCCCTATCGCCATCCCACTGCACGCATTTCGACCCCCCCCCCCCCCCCCCGGCTCTCCCGCCATCGTCACGCAGTCTTTAAGTGCGCATCTCGTACTGCTCTCGAAAACAATCGGGAAGTCGAAGGGGGAGAAAGCGAGATCGTCGCATCGCTATTACACCACACGGCAAACGCGACCCCTTCCCGTTTCCTTTCCCTGCCACCCTTTCCCACCGAAGGGAACCGCGGAAACACGATTGGGGAAGAGGGAGGATGGAGCGCAACTCCGTGGGGACGAGCGCTTTTGCGAAAACCCGGCGGAAATTAATTGTGATTCCGGAGGCGTGGCGGCCGTCCGAGATCATTGTCGATCGCCGAGTCACTAATGGAACACACGCATTCGAACGGAGGTGGTGGTAGTTTGGGGATAGAGGGGATGGAAGGCAGGATCCGTTGAACGGCAGCGGGAGAAGATGGTGGTGTGCAGGATTATTTAACGGAGGCCTCAGACGCTCTAAGTTGATTTCGGCTCGACAATCTTCCGTTTATTATTTTTTTTGGTTCTAGAAGTGACCTCGAAGTCAACATTTTTCTTGTCTTGTTCTTGTTGTCTCCGTTCTATTTTTATTTCCCGAATGTAATTACCTTCTGTCAGTGTTCGGTGCAAGTAAACGTAGAAGTGCACGCTGAGTGACTGAAATGCAGTGCTATGTACAACGCGCCTTGTTTTCTTTTCGTGCCGAAAGCAAAGTGCGCTCAGCAGCCTGTGAATAGCAGATTCCTTTCTTCAATAAATCAGAGCGCAGCCACGACAAATGTACAGCCGCGGCCACGTCAGTGTATAGAGGGCGTGAGCAGCCGACGGACGGACGGACGGACGGACGGACGGACGGACGGACGGACGGACGGACGGATGGATGGATGGATGGATGGATGGATGGATGGATGGATGGATGGATGGATGGATGGATGGATGGATGAACGAACGGATGGATGGACGGATGGATGGATGAACGAACGGATCCGGCTGTGTCCTTTGGATCGGGCAGTGGCTCACGCCACTTTGCCATAAAGTGTGAGGCTGTCGTGCTGTGGGCTCTTGTAAGATCAAGGGGCTTTAGGTTCTTGCTCAGAGGGGCGACCCCTTGCGGCAGTTGCGGGCTTTGACGCGGTCAGCCTGACTACTAGTCCGGCCATGCTCTTGACACGTCCGAGGCTGAAACTTCCTCAAGGGGTCGCCCCGCAGAGCATAAACGACTGCTCACGCACCAGATACACCGACGAGGCCGCAGCTGTACATCTCTAAGCTCACTGTGAACACCCTCAGGTTCACGAGCGCATGCAAATTTTGTTCTTTTTCGCCTTTTTCTACTTGGTTACTATAATTGTATGAGATTCACGCGATCAGTGATTAACATAATTTCTAACACCTTACTTTTTCATTTCACCATGACGAAACGATCGTCAATATGGAGGATTGATGACACAAGTGTAAATCTCGCAATGAAGTCACAGGAGTCAACCTATCCACGACGACATATGGCAACACACATAGACATGGCCAATATTCCAATATTGCAATAGCCAATAAAGTCAATTGAAATATTGTCAGCATGCGCTTCACCGGGTGGGCCTGTGCACTCGCGCTTCGCTAGTTTAATGATGATGATGATATGTGAGGTTTAACCTCCCAAAACCACCATATATGATTATGAGAGATGCCGTATTGGAGGGCTACGAAAATTTCTACCACATGGGGTTTTTTAACGTGCACCAAAATCTCAGCACACGGGCCTACAGCATTTTCGGCTTCATCGAAAATGCAGCCGCCGCAGCCGGGATTCGAACCCGTGACCTGCTGGTCAGCATCCGAGTACCTTAGCCACTAAACCACCGCGGCGGGGCACGTTCGCTAGTTTCGTCATCTCGTTCAATATTTGTTTTATTTGGCTTTCTTGTAACGACTTACGCCACGGGGGGCAGACAAGATGCATATATTGCCGCTAAGACTTTCAGTAGGCTTTCTACCAAGGGAATCAGCAAGCCGATAAGTGAGCGTCTGCAACGTTGTGCGCCTGCGCGTGCTTCCTGTGCAGGGTGAATTGGCTACGAAAATTTAGTTTGGTGTCATGACCCTTTGTTCTATTTTTTTAAATTTCTGGTTTTACTATTTCAGAATGATTTTATTCAATCATCAATAGTAAATACTCTGCTCACAATACCGCTCTGGTTTCATTTGGCTATGAATTTGGCGATAATACTAAATGACTTGGCTGCTTTTCCTACTTTTGGCCTGAGTTCTGGCGCCTTTTCAAATCTACCCAATGGGAACCCTATTCCTGAAGCACCAGGATGCGTGCTCCTCGTGCACGGACTTGAGAAAATGGCTGACCTGCGAAGGGTCAGAAAAGTGTGTTCGGGAAGAGATGCTTGTATTGAATGCTTTAGCGGACTCTTTAATTTATTCATGTACTTTTTCTACGCTCAAGTTCATGTATATATTAAAATCAGTGTTTGTGCGACCCCTTTTTCAACACGTTACAATGTGTATATTAAGACGGCTCCCCTTTTTTTTTTCGCTGTGCCTCTTGAGATGCACTATTAAAGATAGCAGGCAACGAGGAGACCTCAAGTTTGTGGAAACAAACATTCATTATAAATAAATCAATATGAACAATTATAAGATAGTAATGGAGAAGACGCGCTGCTCTGAACGTCTCACCTAGTTGTACTGCGAAATCGGATACATTGGCGCGTGGCACGCAAGGAGCCATGAAGAAAAACCGGATGATGAATTCATTGAATTTACGTCTGTAAATTATTCTTGCCATCGGCCGCCCGGCCGGCTTTAGTAACGGTACGCCCAGCATCGGGATTGGTTGGAAGCTTTGTCGCAAATAATTATATCGTGAATTGTTTTTGTTTCCCGACAGGATACCTTTTTCTCACTCAAATGGCTAGTGATGAAAGTGCTCTGACGGATTCCCAAAAGCCATTCTCGTGAAACCCTTGGCAGTGATTGTGTCGGCGTTAAATGTTTCTTCACCGCTCAGGTGTGCATGGTGGTGAAAAGTGACGTTGGATCTGTCAGTTTGCAATACGTATGTATTGTTGTACAATACGAACTTGAAGAAGGAATGATTACGCGGAACCTGCAGAGTCATTATCACTCTGTAAACTCCGGATAATAATAATAATAATAATTTGTTATTATTATTATTATTATTATTATTATTATTATTATTATTATTATTATTATTATTATTATTATTATTATTATTATTATTATTATTATTATTATTATTATTATTATTATTATTATTATTATTATTATTATTATTATTATTATTATAAAACGCTACGATGACGAAGAAGCCTCGAAAGATCGTGAATTTGCTAAACATTATTAACCGAGCAGCCGCCACGCTTCGGGACTTGAGGAGCACTGATTCCCTTAATCACGAGCACGTGGTAAGTTTTTTCGATATCCAAGTCAACGCCGTAGCTGTGGACGCTTACTGTCAAAACGCGCTTGCAGTATTGAACGAAGCCGAGCAACAACCGTGAGGGCCGACATTCGGAACGCCAAGCCGTTCTGTTTAGGGACTTGCAGACCTATTCGACCTTTGTGTTAAATAGCGGTAGCCGCCGTCGACATACTGAGGTGTTTGTAGCCACGTCACAGGGCGTGGGCTACACCCAGCTTAAATCTCGCCGCCACCCTCCATGACCACATCAAAGCTGCCACAGGAGCTGTGAAATTGCCTCCGAGCGTAGCGAGGCTCCCCGACGCGCTGCGCTCGGAGGCAGCTTCGCTGTTGCTGTGCTAGCTGTCACGTGATCATAAAGGGTGGTGGCAAGCTCTGGGCTGGGCGGAGCCTATACGTGTCATCACGTCACTACAAGCGCTTCAGTATGGCGACGGCGCCTATCCCTGTTTACAAACATGTAGTATAGGTCGATGCGAAAGTATGACGGAAGCAAGTTCCGCCATCGGCTTGTGACATTGCGATGGCAAACGTTGTGTTTGTGTGAATATATGTAAACGTTTCTGTTGAATGAGTATTCTTTTGTACGGAAGAAGAGGAACTCACTACGCGAATGTTTTTCTACATATGTAAATGTACAAGTTTTCTCTACTTCACGACCACAACCATTATGCAAGTGGATTAGCCGACGCCAAACGTCATTACCAGGCGCTCGTATATATATGAATTTATTAATAATGATAGAAGCAAGTTTCTGGATAGCTTGCTGAAATATTTTTCGTTATACCCGACGCCTGCTTATCACTGTCACAGCTCCAATCGTAGCGCAATATAATGAAATAGTATTTCATTTCCCTTGAAATATCTCTCGTTGAACTTCAATCAACATCTGAATTATTGCCATGGGCTTATCGTTATTCGTCATTAGCGGCTGAGAAAACTTGATAGAGAGATATCATAAACAAGCACTGATGCCTAATGAGAACAGAAATAAATAACCAGGGTAGTATTATAGTAATGAAGGAGCAGAAGAGGAATAGCGGGGGATACAATTCAACGACGCTCACGCACAAGAGCCATCGTGAACAAGAAGCGCCTGTAATGGATCTCTCTGATGGAAATCGCGCCCCCCTTTTTAAGTGCACTCGTACCGCACAGTGGGTGCTTGATGTGTGCCGACTGAAGCTGGTGCGTCGATAAACCAATAGAGCGCTGTGGCAGTAGAGGAACTGCATGCGCGGGTGAATCTCGTTGCTAAGGCTGCCCATATTTCAGTTTGCGTTTTCACGTTATCTTCTTTTATTACGTCGACTGCTTTACTTTCATATCTATGACGTTTTCGTTCGCTTCCCCTGGTGCTGCCAGAATACGATCGTTCTTTGCTTCACCAGATACACGGCGTTTCAGTTATTCCACAAAACGTTTCTCATCTTCAATGTCGCATCGATTTCTGCCGAGCAAATCTCAAGTACATCCTCGCAGAGACCACAGGGGACGAAAAGGGGAAGGAGACTAGAGGTCGAAGGTTAGGGGGGGGGGGGGGGGTACCAGGCGGGTACTTCTTTCCTGGGGCTGAGCGATAAGCAGTGTGCCTCTACTGCTTTTCTTCCATTTTCCCCATTTAGAACTCAGGATCTTTTGAAGTGCAGCAGTACGTCCCTATCGGATACCAGGCGAACTCTTCTCGGCCTATCGCCTTTTAAAATGTGAGCAACTGGGTCCGAATCGAACTGTGATTACGCCGAGTCACTGTCATAATACATTATAGCGCATTAACGACGGCTTGTTCTACAAGTTATGCACGCTGGGCATTAATGAAATGCGTGCGATGAATCCTGATAAGCAAGTGACAACTGACGACAGAAAGTTTTAAACGAATACACGGACAACGTGTTGCACCTGTGTTCATCTATTCATCTGTATTGCGCTGTTTTTTGCACTACTTACGATACTGTTCATACCACAATATTAGCTTACCCAATGTTCAACTCTTTCGTAGTGGTAACTGGACCAGTCAATCAGTATATGCGTAAGTGCAGCCCCTCTATCTCCTTTCACGACCCTTTTGCTGCCCAGTGCAGGGCAGCAAACCTTTATTTTCAGCTCTCTCTCTCTCTTTCTCTATATCTCTGGATCAGCAGCTACTTTACATGATAAGGAATTTCACTGGATATATTCTTCGCAGGCAGAACGCAACCTCTACTTTCTCAACGTGTTCTGAGTCACTTGCTTCAGAACGTGCATACGTTTTGCAATAAAATTACGTGACTTTCTCCTTCTTTTCTTCTATTCTCTTCAGTCGATTGATATGCATGGACTTCCTATGGCTGCATCTTTCATTGTGAAAAAAGCGTTGCGATTTGCCTGTCAGGAGTGGACAACGTGACCGGCAAACGTGTTTGTAAACAGTGGTAGGCGCAGTGGACATATACTAAGGCGCTTGAAATGTACGCGTGGCCCCGCCGCGGTGGTCTAGTGGCTAAGGTATACCAGGCTGCTGACCCGCAGGTCGCGTAATCGAATCCCAGCTGCGGCGGCTAAATTTCCGATGGGGGCGGAAATGCTGTAGACCCGACTGCCCAGATTTGGGTGCACGTTAAAGAACCACAGGTTGTCTAAATTTCCGGAGCCCTCCACCTAGGTGTCTCTCATAGTCATATGGCGGTTTGGGACGTTAAACCCCCCATTTCAATCAATCAATCGAGACGTACGTGTGGGAGGCTGCTCGACACGCTGTGATCGGAGGCAGCTAGAGTGATACATTTGCAGCTGCTGTGCCAGTTGTCAAGTGACCATAGAGGGCGGTAGCGAGGCAGCTTGCCTAGCTTGCCCGATTTAACGCGTCCTGGCTAGTGGAGCACACCTTCAATTCACCGCAGCTTCTGTTGCTGATACTCGGGGGGTTGAGTGCCGCCTCCGGATACTAATAAAGTTGTTTGCCTGCCTGCAGTACTTGTCCCAAACTCTTGTTGGAGCATGCCACGTGGATTCATATGTGATTCTTAAAGAGAAAAAAGAGAAAAGTGAGCCCCGTAACTGTCTGCATCAGAGTGCGACACCTCAACAGTAGCTCACGAGGGATGGGGGTGAGGAGGGATTAAAAGGATAGGATTAAAAGGTAAATAAATAGAGGAAGGAGAGAGCGAAGTGCGGGGACAGCGAATGACAGAAAACGACGGAAGAGGAGACAGGAAAGATATACGCGGTCGCAGGAGTCCGAGCACGGGGCCCCACTCAGCGAGAGCTCTTGTCGGCGGCAGGCGATGGCGAAGGGCGAGCCAGTCGGCCGGAGCTGCGCTGTCGTCGGAAATCGTGGGGGCACAACCAGTCAGCACGAAATCCAGAGAGCGAGTCGCAGCACTTGGCATCACGTGGGTTCATCGCGCGTTTGCAGATTTTCGTTCCCCGACTCCATCACGTGATATATGAGAGACTGTAAGGGGGAGAGGCCACAGCCTCTTACACAGTCACTTAAGCAGGGCCGAACGCGCTATTGCGTGCTAGAGCGTTCTGCCTAGGATACAACGCGTTGGTTAATCGCACGTCTGCAGAACCTCGTTCCCCGACACCATCACGTGATTGATTAGAAAGTGTAAAGGGGAGAGGCGACAGCATTTTACCCAGCGCCTTGCAGGGGCCGGAACGCGCTAGCGCGTTAGCGTGTTCTGGCAGTTCTTGGGCCAGTTGTTGGGCCAGTAAGTGTGCATGGTTACGCCACACGCCCCCGGATCGAACTCTACCATAGGCTGCTTCGTATCTGAAACTCCTTGAAGTGGAGGTCGTTCACTCACGTCTGTCTGCAGATGAAACACCATTCGGAAGAAACCTTGCTAAAAAATTGCAGCCTATCCCCGGAGTGAATGATGAGTGGAGTGTAGCTTCGGAGGGGTTTATCGGTAAACCATGAATTTCTGTCTGTCCGTCCATTTGTCTGTCTGTCTGTCTGTCTGTCTGTCTGTCTGTCTGTCTGTCTGTCTGTCTGTCTGTCTGTCTGTCCGTCTGTCTGTCTGTCTGTCTGTCTGTCTGTCTGTCTGTCTGTCTGTCTGTCTGTCTGTCCGTCCGTCCGTCCGTCCGTCCGTCCGTCCGTACACCCGTCCATCCGTCCGCCTGTTCATCCGCACTTGATGAGTGAGTCAGAATTAGGCGGCCACGTACTAAAAGCGATATGCATGTAAAGACCCATGGCTTAAGGAGCTCCGCCCCTAAAAGACCTTCAATTGGGTGCAATAGGTGTCCGGCTGATAACCTTGTTTAGGACAAATGTTTAACAGTATATATATCAATAGTTTCAACGCACTCTGGTTAGTTTCCGCGTACTCGGTGCATTAGTTTTGGTTTTTCGGGCATCGTGGTCTGGAAAATTGACGATGGATCTCTGAAGCCACGCGCGATAC